>NC_136968.1:33484358-33616858 GCF_032717465.1 Coenobita brevimanus | reverse complement strand
AAGTATAAATAGATATGTATAGATGGATAGATAGACAAGTATAGATAGATAGAAAAGTGTAGATAGATAGAGAAGTATAGATAGATAGATATGAAAAGATAGATTGATAGATGAGTCTAGATAGATAGATAATTATAGATAGATACCGATATGGATAGATAGATAGATATTGATAGATACATAGATAGATAGATATAGGTAGATAGATAGATAGATAGATAATAGTTATAGATAGGTAGGTACAGGTATATATAGGAAGATGCATATAGATAGATAGAATGATAGATAGATAGATACATTTAGATAGATAGATAGGCAAATAGATAGATATAATAATACTGCCTCCTATAACCCACTGAAGGTTATTATTGTTGTTTTTGTTTGTTTTTATTGTTTTTCTTGTCACTGGGCCATGTGGAAGTGATCCCGGTGGACTGCTGGCTGATTCCCCTCCTCCTACCCCCCTCCACCATCGTCCTTTCGGGGGATAGGGAGGGAGTGGAGGGATGATTGTATATCCCTGAAACCACCATTATTATTATTATTATTATTATTAATATTATTATTATTATTATTATTTTTATTTGTATTATTATTATTATTATTATTATTATTATTATTATTACTGTTATTATTATTATTATTATTATTATTATTTATTACTATCACTATTACTGCTACTACTACTATATTTATTATTATTATTATTATTATTATTAATATTTTTTAGTTATTATTATTATTATTATTATTATTATTTTTATTTGTATTATTATTATTATTATTATTATTATTATTACTGTTATTATTATTATTATTATTATTTATTACTGTCACTATTACTACTACTACTATATTTATTATTATTATTATTATTATTATTATTATTATTTTTAGTAGTTATTATTATTATTATTATTATTATCATCATCATCATCATCTCAACCACCACCATACCCCATCACCCCATTTCTGCCATTAATTCCTGCTTGTATTGCAGATGTCTTCCGGGTCATATCCGGGAATGGGACAGCCCTTCAGCATGACTCACCCCACCTCCAATATGGCGGCCATGCGTCAGGATTCCATGAGTAAGTTGCCATACAGAGTTGCCATAGTGCCTTGCCATGAGGAAGGTGATGTAAGTTGCCATACAGAGTTGCCATAGTGCCTTGCCATGAGGAAGGTGATGTAAGTTGCCATACAGAGTTGCCATAGTGCCTTGCCATGAGGAAGGTGATATGTTGCCATAGAAAGTTGCCATACAGGGTTGCCATACTGCCTTGTCATGAGGAAGTTGGTATAAGTTGTCATGCAGAGTTGCCATGTAGAGTTGTCATACTAAGTTGCCATACAGGGTTGCCATACTGCGTTGTTATGAGGACTCTGATATAAGTTGACGGGAGTAAGTTGCCATAGTGCCTTGCCATCCCCCCCCCCCAGGTCTCACGCTCAGGGACGCACCGCACATCCACCTGATCATTGTCATTTCTGTACGTTTGAGCCTACGAATATCCTCTTCCTTTACTGCCCAGGTCTCACTACCATACAGCATTACACTCCCTTACACTCCTTACACATACCATCTGTCTATCTATTGCCAGACGCCTCAATCCTGCAAGGAGTGGCCACAAACAAATCGCCTCCATGTCGCCCTGTCCCCCGCCATTTCACTGCCCTGCTCCCACCTCACACCCCCCTCTCTCATATTATACCTCTCCACTCCATCCCTCCATCTCATCCTTGGCCTCCCCCTCCCTCTCTCTCCCGCCACCTCACTCACATACACTCCTCGTCAGTCTCTCACTCTCCATCGTCTCCACATGGCCAAACCACCTCAGTGTGTTTCTCCTAACGCTTCCTATCACATCCATATCCACACCACAACGCTCCTTCATACACTCCTCGTCAGTCTCTCACCCTCCATCCTCTCCACATGGCCAAACCACCTCAGTGTGTTCCTCCTAACGTTTCCTATCACATCCACATCCACACCACAACGCTCCTTCATACACTCTCCTCGTCAGTCTCTCACTCTCCATCCTCTCCACATGGCCAAACCACCTCAGTGTGTTTCTCCTAACGCTTCCTATTACATCCACACCACAACGCTCCTTCATACACTCCTCGTCAGTCTCTCACCCTCCATCCTCTCCACATGGCCAAACCACTTCAGTGTGTTTCTCCTAACGCTTCCTATCACATCCACATCCACACCACAGCGCTCCTTCACATACCATACAGTATATTACATAACCTAGTTGCCATAGAGTTGCCATAGACGTTGCATCATAGCCATAGACGTTGCATCATAGCCATAGACGTTGCCACACAAACTCTGTATCACAATGCATCATGATTGCCATACTGCATGCAACATTGCAATAGAAGTCGCCACACATCACCGAACTTGCCATACCGCCTCAGAAGTTGCATAGAAGTCAATATACGTCATTAAAGTTGCCATAATGAAAAAAATATCAAAGTGGCCATGCATCGAAATTGCCAGGGTCAAAAATTACCATAAATCGCCAAGCAGTATCAGAATTGCCATAGAGCCTCCAAAATTGCCATAGGGCTTTAAAAATTGCCGTAGAGCCTCAAAAGTTGCCATAGACCCTTTAAATAGAGCCCCCAAAATTGACATAGAGTTTCAAAAATTGCCATAGAGCCTCAACCGTTGCCATAGAGCCTTAAAAATTGCCATAGACCCTTTAAATAGCCTCAAAAATTGCCATAGAGCCTCAACCGTTGCCTTAGAGCCTTAATATTTGCCATAGAGCCTTAGAAATTGCCATACACCCTTTAAATAGAGCCTCAGAAATTGCCATAGACCCTCAAAAATTACCATAGACCCTCAAAAATTGCCATAGACCCTCAAAAATTGCCATAGACCCTCAAAAATTGGCATAGACCCTCAAAAATTGCCATAGATCCTAAAAAAAATTGCCATAGACCCTCAAAAATTGCCATAGATCCTAAAAAAAATTGCCATAGACCCTCAAATATTGCCATAAAGCCTCGATAGTTGCCATATACCCTTAAAAAAAGCCTTAAAAATTACCATAGAGCCTCAACAGTTGCCATAGAGCCTAAAAAATTGCCATAGACCCTTTAAATAGCCTACAAAATTGCCATAGTCTCCAAAATTGCCATTGATAAAAGTTGCCATATAAGTAGGTTGCCATAAACAAGGCTGTCAACTCGGCCTCCTTGTGTTGTCATGGCAGCCAGTTGGGGCTTAACTTTTGCCATCTCGAGTTGCACGTTCAACTTTGTGGCAACACTGCAACCACCACCACCACCACAGCCACCACAGCTACCAACATTACTACCACCACAGCTACCACCACCACCACAGCTACCAACATTACTACCACCACCACCATTACTACCACCACAGCTACCAACATTACCACCACCACAGCTACCACCACTACCACCACCACAGCTACCACCACTACCACAGCTACCAACATTACCACCACCACAGCTACCACCACTACCACAGCTACCAACATTACCACCACCACAGCCACTACCACCACCACCACAGCTACCAACATTACTACCATCACGGCTACCAGCATTACTACCACCACAGCTACCAACATTACCACCACCACCACACTATTACTATCATCACAGCTACCAACATTACCACCACCACAGCTACCAACATTACTACCACCACAGCTACCACCACCACCACCACCACAGCTACCAACATTACCACCACCACAGCTACCAACATTACTACCACCACAGCTAGCACCACCACCACCACAGCTACCAACATTACCACCACCACAGCTACCAACATTACTACCACCACAGCTAGCACCACCACCACCACAGCTACCAACATTACCACCACCACAGCTACCAACATTACTACCACCACAGCTACCACCACCACCACCACCACAGCTACCAACATTACTACCACCACCACAGCTACCAACATTACTACCACCACCACAGCTACCAACATTACTACCACCACCACAGCTACCACCACCACCACCACCACAGCTACCAACATTACTACCATCACAGCTACCACCACCACCACAGCTACCACCACCACCACCACCACCACAGCTACCAACATTACTACCACCACCACAGCTACTAACATTACTACCACCACCACAGCTACTAACATTACTACCACCACCACAGCTACCAACATTACCACCACCACCACCACAGCTACCAACATTACTACTACCACAGCTACCAACATTACCACCACCACCACCACAGCTACCAACATTACTACTACCACAGCTACCAACATTACTACCACCACTACCACAGCTACCAACATTACTACCACCACCACAGCTACCAACATTACCACCACCACCACCACAGCTACCAACATTACTACTACCACAGCTACCAACATTACTACTACCACAGCTACCAACATTACTACCACCACCACAGCTACCAACATTACTACCATCACAGCTACCACCACCACCACTACTACCACAGCTGCCAACATTACTATCACCACTACCACAGCTACCAACATTACTACCACCACTACCACAGCTACCAACATTACTACCACCACCACAGCTACCAACATTGCCACCACAACTACCAACATCTTCACTACAACTACCAACATTGCCACCACAACTACCAACATTTCCACCACAACTACCAACATTGCCACCACAACTACCAACATTGCCACCACAGCTACCAACATTACCACCACAACTACCAACATTGCCACCACAACTACCAACACAGCTACCACCATCACCACCACAACTACCAACATTACCACCACAACTACCAACATTGCCACCACAACTACCAACATTACCACCACAACTACCACCATCACCACCACAACTACCAACATTACCACCACAACTACCAACATTGCCACCACAACTACCAACATTGCCACCACAACTACCAACATTTCTTCCTCTTCCTGGATCTATTCTTGCAAGGGAGGAAATTGAGAGAGAGAGAGAGAGAGAGAGAGAGAGAGAGAGTGAGGGAGCGAGAGGAGGAAGGAAAAAGAGTGGGAGGAAAGAGAGAGACGAGGGAGAGAGAAAAAGGTCGGAGGAAACTTTGAGGTAACCGCTATTAAGCCTAACCTCTCTCTCTCTCTCTCTCTCTCTCTCTCTCTCTCTCTCTCCGATTTCCATTTTCGCTATTTCTTATTTCTCTCTCTCTCTCTCTCTCTCTCTCTCTCTCTCTCTCTCTCTCCGATTTCCATTTTCGCTATTTCTGTTATTTCTCTCTCTCTCTCTCTCTCTCTCTCTCTCTCTCTCTCTCTCCGATTTCCATTTTCACTATTTCTTATTTCTCTCTCTCTCTCTCTCTCTCTCTCTCTCTCTCTCCGATTTCCATTTTCGCTATTTCTGTTACTTCTCTCTCTCTCTCTCTCTCTCTATCTATCTATCTATCTATCTCCCTCCGATTTCCATTTTCACTATTTCTTATTTTCTCTCTCCCCGTTTTCACTTCCATTTTTGCTCTCTCTCTCTCTCTCTCTCTCTCTCTCTCTCTCTCTCTCTCCCCTTGTCTCCCTTCTCTCTCTCTGACTCCTCCCACCCCAGCGGTTACCATGACAACGGCCGCCAAGCCCCGCCCACCCCCGGCTTTCAAAACTGGACGCTGGCTTGTGATTGGCTGAGGGCGGGGCGGCGCTGGCCAATGGGGGGCGGCCTCTCATGTCAGTTAGAGACCCGACAAACATTCGATTACCGACTGGCCGTGGGTTTTGGTACGGTGTGTGCGTGTGTGTGTGTGTGTGTGTGTGTTGGCAGGGTTGTGTGTGTGCGTGTGTGTGTGTTTAAAGGTCTGTGTATCTGTGTGTGTTTGGTTGACCTGTGTGTATATGTAAGGAAGTTTGTTTTGTGTGTGTGTGTGTGTGTGTGTGTGTTGGCAGGGTTGTGTGTGTGTGTGTGTTGGCAGGGTTGTGTGTGTGTGTGTGTGTGTGTGTTGGCAGGGTTGTGTGTGTGTGTGTGTGTTGGCAGGGTTGTGTGTGTGTGTGTGTGTGTTGGCAGGGTTGTGTGTGTGTGTGTTGGCAGGGTTGTGTGTGTGTGTGTGTTGGCAGGGTTGTGTGTGTGTGTGTGTTGGCAGGGTTGTGTGTCTGTGTGTGTGTTTAAACGTCTGTGTGTACCTGTGTGTGTGTTTGGTTGACCTTTGTGTATAGGTAAGGAGATTTGTTTTGTGTGTGTGTGTGTGTGTGTGTGTGTGTGTGTCGGGGTTTGTCTGGGTTCGTGTGTGTGTGTGTGTGTGTGTGTGTGTGTGTGGCGGGGTTTGTCTGGGTCGTGTGTGTGTGTGTGTGTGTGTGTGGCGGGGTTTGTCTGGGTCGGGTGTGTGTGTGTGTTTGTGTGTGTGTGTGTGTTTGACTATATGTATTTGTGCACATGGATGATCGTGTGTGTACCTGTATGTGTACACACGCGTATATTTGTAACTGATCCTGCGTGTGTGTGTTCGCGCGTGCACATGCGTCTGTTTGACCCTGTGTGTGTACGTATCCGTGTTTATGTGCGTGCGTCCATCGTGTGCGTCCGTCCATGTGTGCGTGCGTGTATGTATGTATATGTATGTATATATGTATAAGTATGTGTATGTATTTGTGTATGTACGTATGTATGTATGTAAGGCTTTGTGTGCATGTAGGCGTGTGTAGACTGCCTGCGTGTGTGCGTGTATGCATTCATGATTCTGTATGGCACCTGTTAATGTATGTATGAACGTTTTTTGGGGGATATGTGCGTATGTAGATGTAAGCGACCGTGTGCGTGTGCGTTTGTGCGTGCATGCCATAATGCGGTCATGAAATGTGTTAGTGCGTGCATTTGCCTGAAAACCTGTACACACACACACACACACACACACACACACACACACACACACACACACACACACAACACAGACACACACACACAACACACACACACACACACACACACACACACACACACAGTGCTATGAACAATTATTCGTTAGTAGTAGTCATAGTAGTAGTAGATGTAGTAGTAGTAGTACAAATACTGGTGATAGTAGTAGTAGTAGTAGTAATAATAATAGCAGTAGCAGTAGATGTAGCAGTAGTAGTACAAGTAGATGTAGTTGTAGTAATAGTATTAATAATAGTAGCAGTAGTAGATGAATAGTAGTAGTAGTAATAGATGTAGTAGTAGTAGTAATAGCAGCAATAATAAATACATAAATAAAACAAACTTCATATTTTCAAACCAATATTTCAATTCAAACGAACGAAAGCAAATTAAAAAAAACGGACCATATTTAATTTTGCTTTATTTAACGTTCACCACCACACGCAAGGTATATGAGAGCCCTTGTGATTCTCTCTCTCTCTCTCTCTCTCTCTCTCTCTCTCTCATGAAAACAGTCTTGAAGCAGGAATTAAATGTCTAAACACACTCTCTCTCTCTCTCTCTCTCTCTCTCTCTCTCTCTCTCTCTCTCTCTCTCAGGAAGCAGGAAGGAAATGTCTAAGTACAGGATGTAAGGGATTAAGATAGATAGACAGATAGATAGATAAACATATACAGATAGATGGATAGATAAAGACAGATAGACAGATAGATATACAGATACCCGGTAGATAAATAGATATACGCTGATATATAGTGATACCCGATTAATATGATTTAATAGATTAACACTGAATATTACACACACACACACACACACACACACACACACACACACACACACACACACACACACACTCTAAATATTACACACACACACACACACACACACACATACACACACACATACACACACACTAAATATTACACACACACACACACACACACACACACACACAAAATATTACACACACACACACACACACATGAAATATTACACACACACACACACACACTACCTAACACTTCGGCTGAGGTGGATGTTTGTGTTGAATTTAGCAAGAAGTATATAGCAACTCTCATGGTAGGGGTAACTCTATCATTTTATGCAATGCCAGTTAATTATTTCAACTGAGAGTGCGTTACAGGAGACAGGGATTAGTAACTGATCATATTCAAATTTTCATATCCCGTAACCGTCTCTTTTTTCAGTTTTCAAATCTTCCTCTTCAAAATATAACGGTCCCTTTTTTCACCTTTCAAATTTAACGTTTTGAAATGTAACCGTCCCTTTTTCCACCTTTCAAATTTAACGTTTTGAAATGTAACGGTCCCTTCCACTTTCCAAATTTTGCGTTTCAAAATGTAACTGTCCCTTCTATCTCCTTTCAAATATTTTTCGAAATCTAACAGTTCCCTTTTTACTTCAAATTTTGCGGTTCGGAATAAAACGGTCAAAATATTCAAATACCCGCATTCACTAACTGCTATTTTTTAACAGCTCTTTTAACTTTCAAATTATTCTTTAATCCTATTCGATAATTTGAATTTACTTATTTTGCATTTCTATATTTTGGCGTTGTAGCGAGTTGATTGGATTATATTTCGAAATTTAATATTTCGGTGTATATAACGATTATCTACATATTGTGTGTGTGTGTTTGTGTGTGTGTGTGTATAAGTGTGTGTGTGTGTTTGTGTGTGTGTGTGTGTGTGTGTGTGTGTGTGTGTGTGTGTGTGTGCGCGCGTGTGTGTGTGTGTGTGTGTGTGGAGTAATGTTTGTTGTTTGTGCTGACCCCAGCAGGTATGGCGGGGGACGAGGACTGGTACAAGAAGGGGCTGGCCGCCTCGCCCTGCTTCTCGGGTCTGCAGGCGGGGCCCGAGGAGGATTGGTACAAGAAGTCGCTCACGGCGCTGTCTATGAACACCTCGCACCACCACCACCACCCAAACTTACCGGCACCCATGCTCCAGTACCAGACATAGACGCACACCTCAGGTCGCACCCTCCCAAGCCTGACCTCGACGCTCACCTGAGGGCCCAGTCCTACCCCCACCTGGCCCAGTCCTATCCTCACGGCGCCGTCTCGGATATCGACGCACAATTGAGGTCGCTGGCCGCCAGTCCGCAGAACTATCCTCACCTGACGTCGCTAGGAGGGAGCTCACAGACCTCAAGCCACCACCTGAGGAGCCTAGCGGGTAGCCCACAGGCCTCGCATCAACTGAGGTCTCTGGCAGCGTCTAGTAGCCCACAGTCGCACCCGTCCCACCAGTCCCACCATCACCCGGTCTACCCGTACTACTCCAGTTACTACCACTACTACTACGGCTACGCGGACGCCGGCTATGGTGGCAACGGTGGTGTGGCCAATGCGACCATGGGCAGTATGGAGCATGGGTCTAGAATAGGTACTACCCACACACCCTCGTCCTCATCCTCTGCTTCGTCCTACCTCCAGACTGCTTCCTACCCTCTTGAGGTTGACCTTCAAGCAGCCGCCACATCAGAGTTTGGTCCGGAGAGCGCCAGCAGCAGTGGCAGCAGCGGCACCATCCGAAGACAGACGGAAGTTGACTACCCAACCAGTCCGGGCAGCAACCTCCACGAATATGGACTGATGGGTAGCCTAATTCCCCCCAACATCCCCACCGCTGACCCCAAAACCCCGTTACTTTACCCTCCATCACTCTCGTCCTCGTCCATCCTGCCGCCGACGTCGCTGCCATACACATCAGTGGCAGAATATTCCCAGCTGGAGAGTGACTACAGCCAGGGTGGGTTATACGACACCCCAACCACCTCCCAAGACCCCCATGACTATCCCACAGCTGCCCCGGACCCACACCCAGCCCCCCAGGAAGCCATCCCAACACCCCACCCCGAGGCCGCACAGGACCACCTCTCGGAAAACGAAGGGGACTTGATCCACGACACTCAATAACCCCATAAACCCCTCCATTAGTCCTTTCCCTACCTCTCCCCCTAACAAGTTACTAAGAGATATTGACAATTATTAAAACAACCTTATCTTTAAGAACCATTAACTTATACGCTAAGTCCAAATTGCCTTCTTCTGGGATCGATCAGGTTGTGGGGACTCCTGAAACAAACGCAGTGTGGAAGCTTTCATTTTCTTTTTATACTTTTCCCCCCAAACGGATGCCAGAACGACGCAATTTGAAATCAAGTGACAAATGGTTAAGGAATATTTTAAGCGAGTTTTTTCTGGGTATCTATAAGTCATTTTTCTACTCTCCTGAGCTTGTTGGAGTCTATGATATTCTTTCCAGAGTTTTTTTTTTTTTTCTAAACTCATGTTTTGGTTTTTCTCACGTTTTCTTTCACCTTTGCCTCCTTTTTTTGTCTTTTAATAATTCCAGGTCCCTTTCTCTTTGTCTTTTCTCATCAGGAAATCTTCAGTCTTCTCCAGTTTGTTCTGTTTTCATTCTTCCTGCATCGTTTTCTTTTTTTCCCTGGCACGAACAAGTCTTCAAGTTCCTCCGAGTGTTTCTTACTGTGAATGAAAAAAACTTACAAAAAAATCAGTATATAGAGACTTTTTTGCAAGATGACGAGTGACTTTTTTGAAGAATGCCGAGATCTACAAAAAAAATATGCCGATAAATGGGAGCACTTCATCTCTTATTGCAGATGGAGTTTAGCGTCACAATTTATTAATGGTTAAATAAAAGATAGCACTATACGCTATGGAAAAGTGTGAACCAGTAACCATACATGCTCTTATATCTCACATACATACATACATATTCCCCCTACAGTAACAAATTTTAAAAATGCCAAAAAAAAAGCATTGATGCGTGTGTGCGTATGTGTATGTGTCAAAAAATTCCTTAGATTTAGTAAGTGTTCATGCTTTCGCGAAGAGGATGCTTTAAATGCCTGCCATAATGGATTTTCTTTCAAATTCAAAATTGTTACCAGAGAAAATAACAGTTTTCGTCTAATTCTAGGACTTTGACAAGGATATAATAGACGAAGAAATTTATAAGCAAGAAAATTTGCCTATAACTTTCATGTGTAATAAGAAAATCAGAAATAATACTTTGGTTTTATGTGAGTTGCGAAAACAGAGGCGCCACAAAAGGCATGCTCTTCGTCGCTGCTATTATTGTTCCCTTATTAACAAACTCCCTGTGTACATAATATTTCTTAATTTATTCCTCATTATAAGGAGCAGGAACCACTTCATAAGAGAAGCTGAGAATATTTGGTCCTCCTCCACATCTTTCCTCCCTCCCTCTGACCATCTATCCATCCTGCCTTTCCTTCCTCCCTCCCTCTGACCATCTATCCATCCTGCCTTTCCTTCCTCCCTCCCTCTGACCATCTATCCAACCTGCCTTTCCTTCCTCCCTCCCTTTGACCATCTATCCATCTTGCCTTTCCTTCCTCCCTCCCTCCAGTCATCCATACATGTCCTGCCTTTCCTCCCTCCCTCCCTCCAACCATCCACCCATCCGTCTTGCCTTCCCTTCCTCCATCCTGCCCTTCCTAATCTTTTTTTTTTTTTGTTATGACATCACAAAGGTGTCATTAATTTACGGTAAGTGTGCTTACATTTGAGTTCTTTACGTTTCCATTATTAATTTTATTCAGATCTTCTTTGATTTAGTCTTCAGATATTTTTATTTCATTTTCTTTACACATTTTTTTAAGAAGGAATGTTTGACTACTTAAAGACGAAGTTAAGCAAATATATGACCTCTGCTAAAAAAAAAAAAAAAAAAAAAAAAAAAAAAAAGCCTCCAATATCGATTCACATATTGACTACTGAGAATGAAAAACAAGCTTAGAGATTGATTAGTTACTTGCAACGTTTATAGATATTAGAGATAAACTGTTTAGAATATTTTTGAGGAGGATTACATAAAAATCAACCCAAATTTTCTGTTTTTACGTAGAAATTTTGTGAAAGCTGTTAACCCATGGGAAAGAAGGGATTCAATTGAGGCAAGTTTTTTTTTTTTTTTTTAACGGAGGAAGAGGGAATTGAAAAAAAAAAAATAATGGAGGTAAAAATATTAAATCTAGTCACATTGATGCATTAATAGTTTAAAAAAAAAAGTATTTATCCTTTCAGTTATGCCTTCGTTTCTTCTCATTTTCTTTAGCCCATTTCATATTAATCATTTATTTCAGTTATTCTTTCATTTATTTTCATTTTTATCGCATTAATATTTATCGTTTACATCAGGTACAGTATTTCGTTTATTCATTTTCTTCATCCCCTTAATATTTATCGTTTATTTCAGTTATTCCTTCGTTTATTCTCATTTTCTTTATCCCATTAATATTTATCGTTTGTTTCAGTTATTCCTTCGTTTATTCTAATTTTCTTTATTTATATTTATCATTTATTTCAGGTATTTCGTTTATTCTCATTTTCTTTATAATCCTCCCGCTGCTGATTCTCTCTCTCTCTCTCTCTCTCTCTCTCTCTCTCTCTCTCTCCGTTATTCCTGTTCATCATTTATTCCGTTATTTTCTTCCTGGTTTATTATTTATCTCCCTTTTTCCTCCATTTATCTTCCGTTATATCATTTACCTACGTTCCTTTATTATTATTATTATTATTATTGTGGTTATTATTATTATTATTATTATTATTATTATTCCATTAGTCATTTATTTATCCTGTTTCATTATTTATCCATCCATTTATTATTATTATTATTATTATCATTATTATTATTATTTATCATCATCATCATCATCCTTCCCTTTTCCTTCTTTATCCCTTTATACGTTCATTTATCCTACGTTATCCCATCCAGTTACTAATTTCTTTATCCAGTTAGTTAATATTCCATCATTTATCCCGCTGCATTCCATTATCTTCAGTTATCTTCCAGTTATCCCTTTATCCATCCATTTATCCAACTTATCCAATTCATTTATTATCCTTTCAGTATTATTTTTATCTTGTTTCATCAGTTATCCTTCAATTTTCTTCCAGTTATCCCTTTATCCTTCCATTTATCCCTTTATCCATCCATTTATCCAACTTTATTCATTTATCCATCAATTTTCTTTCCTTTATTCAGTTATCCTCTTTATCCTTCCATTTATCCCTTTATTCATCCATTTATCCCTCTATTCATCCATTTATCCCTTTATCCATCCATTTATTCCACTTATCCCGTTATTTACTGATCCTTTTATCCTTTCATTTATATCTTTTTTATTTTATTTATCCCGTTATCCTTCTGTTTATCTCTTTATCCATCCCTTTATCCCTTTATCCATGCATTTAACCATTTATCCCTTTATCCATCCATTTATCCATGCATTTATTCCATTTATCCATCTATCCATTTATCCTATTTATCCTTTTATCCATGCATTTACCCTTTATCCCATTATCCATGCATTTACCCTTTATCCCATTATCCATGCATTTATCCTTTATCCCATTATCCATGCATTTATCCCCTTATCCTTCCATTTATCCCTTTATCCATCTTTATCTCTTCATCCATCCATTTGTCCCTCTTATCCAGTTATTTACCTGACCTTTATCCTTTTATTTGTCATTTTTTTTAATCCCTCTATCCTTCTATGTATCCCTTTATCCTTCCATTTATCCCTTTATCCATCTTTATCCCATTATCCATCCATTTATCCCTCTCCCGTATTTACTTATCCCTTTATCCCGCTAGTCAGCTGTTAGTGACCTAAGGAGCATTACAAAGGGCCGGAATCTCGCCCTTACAGTCTCATTTGTAAAACCATGTGCAATAAAGACCATATGATTCAAACTGTGGACCGTTATTTACCGTTACGACCGTTACTTACCGTTACGAATGCCTGCGGTTCAAATTTCTCGCGAGGTAAGTAGATTTCTATACTCCTTTCACTCTAACATGACCTAAAATTACCATCTCGCCATCTTGAATGTTAATTTCGGATATATAATGGTAATTCTAAGTTTCTATACTCATTTCATTTTAAGTTGGCATAACATTATCATCTCCATCCTGAATATTAATTTGTAATATATAACATTTCATATTTTCGTGAGGTAAGTACATTTCTATACTCCTCTCACCTTAACTTGGCCTACATTAGCCATCTCATCTTCAGTGCTAATCCGTAACGATATAGTTCATTCAGCGCTAAGTAGGTGTGTATATTCTGTTTAGTCTTTATTTCAGACAAACGGCCACCTCTTACAGGATTATGGTGTCGTGGTCTGGCTATAGATTTTACTTGGTCCAGTATCTCTAATGAAATATGGTATATGGACTTTTTTCATATACCTTGCTTTTCCTTCCTGTTCTTAAAAAAAAAAAAAAAAAATGCTCAGTTGTAATATAATGTGTACCGATAACGCACTGTATCCTTCCTAATTACACTTTATTCTTGGCAAAACACTAGGTGGGATTCCCAGACATTTACGATCGATTCCCAGTCATAACGTAGATACGATTTTACAGGAAGAATAGATTAGGGAAGCTTTTGCACTCCTTCCGCTGATCATCCTGCAGAAAGCAGTTATACCCTGCTGTAATTTTCGCCTCGTAACTTAGATTTATTTACGAGGCTAGAACACGGGATAAAGGAAGATTCAACAGCCTCCTTGTCCTTGGTATTCAACACCAGAGTTACGAGCGGAAATTGACTAAGTGCGTTTGTATCTCATCCAGGCTCATCTGGACGCGAAATACCCTCCTACTAGTCAATCATCCTTTCAGGGGATAGGGAGAGAGTTGAGATACACGTACAGCAGGGCAGAAGAACCGTGCCGCCTGGTTATATTAATGTTACCACATCAAGTCGTTCTTCTCCATCACCTGCGCCAAAATTAAATAATAATACACGTAATCCTCTCCTTCACTGGATATAGCCTAATGTAGAGGTAAATCCTTAACATATCTGATGCACACATGAGGTTTAGTATCATTTATTATTATTATTATTATTATTATTAAGAAAAATCGACGTGGATACCTATCACCTATGCTTCTTTATTAAAAAAAAAAAAAAAAAACTACATAAAGACTGAGTAAAAAATTACCACATATAGTTAGTCGTAAAGAACAGTAAATATTAAAGTTAGCTATTAAATGACATTGCAATGGTTGACGTGTAATTGTCGGGCTTCCTTGTCTTGCCTTATAAAGACGTATTGGAATCCACGTCATCATACTTAAGCTCAGAATCTCAGATTCCGGACGATTCATTGAGTTTCAATATCTACTGTTATTTACCCGAGTAATAGTATATCACGGTACGTAGCAGCGATTTATTACGCGTGTTTTAGATACTGTTTTATTTGTGGTCGCCCCAGATATCGAAAGTTTGTCTCATTCAGTCAGCCGAATTATCTTTCCCCAACGTTTTTACATTTTCCTTTCGCTGCTTCATTATGATGTTTCTTTTTCATAATTTCATTGTAAAGGATAATGTTAATTAAGAAAAATAAAAACCTGGAAATCAGAGCCAGGTTTTCAATATACAGTATTTTTTATACTGTTTTATTTATACTGTATGAAGAAAACTGAGGACCGTCACTGGAACAAGACTGCCCAAAACCACAACAGAACCACGAGTTTTGTCATTTCGTGTGGTGGTGGCCTGCAAGTTCTCCCATTTTTCCTGTGCTGCCGCGATGGAAGCCAGTTAAATGTGAGTATTGTTGGTCCAATTGATAGCTGAAGTTCCGCTGATGGTGGCGAGAACATGTTGACAATCTATTATGGCTGATGATATCCACAATGCAATGCTGTTGAATGTCTCCTCATATGCTAACATTGTCGTGAATATTTAAGTGGAAGAAATTATACCCACTATGGATCCATATACTGGCTGTCCACTTTAGGCATAAAAATTGCATCTCCATTTTTAATTCAAAGCTGAAATAAGTGATTATCGCTGATATGTGCTAGTCACGAAGAAGTGCCATGGAAATCTGTTGTTTTCCACTGAGCCACCGTACAAAAATGAGCCTAATAATGTCGAAAATCCCAGCCCAGTTAAAGTGCACAGATTATAATTTCGCTTTTAGATGAAATTGAGGTAGTTTGGGGTCATCATGCAGCATGTTTGAGTTAGATTAGTTAAAAGTTAGGCCAAGATTATAGTACATTTTACTCACCGTACAGAATCTAGTAATTTCTTTGGGATTACACATTGCATTTATCCTGAAATTATTATGCTTACCATTTACTTTGTAATTTCTTTAAACATCAGTTAGCATTTTTAATTATATTGTTTTTTAGCTACTTAGTAATTGATGGGGTTTTGGTAAATTTTTGGAATTACACCTAACTAAGCTGACACTGAAATTAATATGCTCATTGCTGAATTTAAGCAGTTTTAAACATTTTCTCATATAAACATTTGCCACTTTTTTTTTTTCTTTAAGCAGATTTGGGGATGGGCTTTCCACCTCCTATCTCCATCTTTCATTGCACCTAACCTGACCTAATTTAATCTAACAGCCTAACACAGTTTAATGCTGACTTAACTAAATTTAATCTAGGCTGGAAGTAGATTGGATAACAGATGCAGCTACAAGTAGAACAACCCCTACTCTCACTCCTTATCTACCTGGTACTAAAAAGTGCATTGGGACAGATGCAATAGAAGAAAATTGATTACAACTGCATAAACTAAATGAAACATCTGAATTTCACTGTACGTTAGTTGGGCGTATTTCCAGAATCGTACCGGGGATTCTCTATCTAACTCTGTCAGTAATTGCACATACTGTATATTAAAATGAGCGAATATAAAATGAGAAGGAAACTGCACCAACCCTAAGTTTTATGTAGATTTGGTAACATCGGGAATTCCTTGTTAAAGTATTTCGTAAAAAAAAAGGTGGGGAGATTTTTTATATCTTGTGTCCATTTATTATTACAGCTACGATAATGAAGTAATTTTTTGTGACCTAACCTAATCTGTTCATACAATATCTGCTCTGACCTAGTTTGATCAAGTCCAGCCTAACCATACATATCCGAACTTCACCCAACTTACCCAAACTGAATATCATGTAATCAAACCTAACAACATAATTTGATCATCTCTAACCTAGCCATACCGTACTGAATCAGATTTAATGTAACTTACGTTGGGTCTGGTTAGTACTTGGATGGGTGACCGCCTGGGAACACCAGATGCTGTTGGCATCCCTACGTCAAGTGGGGTTGGTGGAGGATTAGTGCCCCTCCCTGTAAAACAATGAACTCTAAGCCCTTGGCCACCCCGTCTGGGATACATGGTGTCTGGCAATGAATGAATGATGAAACTTAATTGAAGAGCCTAACCTAATCTGATCAACTCTAACATAGCTACACTTAACTAAATTCAATGTACCGTAATCTAATCTTAGTTTGATCGAATTTTGGTTAATGATAAAGCTAACATGTGCTGGGCTGTGTCCCCCCCTCCAACCCTTATTATGATGGTACTAAGGAAAGCATTTGCAATAGATGTTTATAGAGATGACACTGCTTAGAATTACATTTCCGAAGTGGTGAGCATATCAGTTTCAGTCTCTGTTGAGTGTCTTTTCCAAATAATACTGTTCCGATTTCCAACCCTTTTCAGCTCAGTTAATAGCCAAGTGTAGTTAGATTTGAGTGTTGGTTTAACTAGTAACCAAGGAGACTCATTCCTGTCATAACTAACGTCTGTTGAATATCATGTAATCCTGTCAATATTTAAGTTGTGGGAAATTGGGAATGGCCAATCTGTCATAAAAACAGACACTATAATAAGGCTAGGTCTGTTAAGTTAGTTTAGGGAGATTAGGTTAGGTTAGCTAGAAGAAGCCGTGAGAGTAAGCTTGACCATTCAGAGCTGCAAATTTACCAAGATTGTCTGCAAAATATTCAGTGTTAATTGTAGCAGTCATTTTACATGCCTATAATGTTTGTGTAGTGAGGAAAAGATGGTGAACCTTTTTCTTTTCTACTCTTATACTTGTGTTAGATTTTTTTATTGTATTTATTATTATTATTAGTTTTATTATTATTATTATTATTATTATCATTATTATTTTTACCATTATTATCATTATTATTTTCATAACTGTGGTGATGGGCCAATAGGTCTCCACACCTTCATTTATCTCTGCCTTCTGATGTAATTTGTAGATATAAGGAAAGAATTTAATGTTCATGATCAGGCTGTAAGTTTTGTGTTTTTGTCTGTGGCTGAACTTCAAATTCTATGTGGAGTAGACTTAGACATTTTATTTTTACAACTTTAGATGCTGTAAGTGAATTGCACTACCAGAGTGATAAACATGATCTGTCGTGATTGTCTGCATTTATTAGAGGGAGAGGAAGGTCTTGTTACGTATATGTTGTCCACGTTTTGAACTACAGTACGGTATTTAGTTTGGAAATACTTATGGTGAGTTAGAATTATGGCTGCAGCCCATATGGTACTCATTTTTTTGCTGTGGAACCTAACTTGTGGAGCAGTAGGAATTGTCTAGTTTCACCCCATGTGTTATTCATTGTTGCTGTGGAACCAAAGTTACGTAACAGGAGGAATTGCATGACAAGGCCGGATGAATCCTCGGCCACCACCAGCGGGACGAACCAGCACCGCCACCTCTCTGGAACGACGTGGTCACCGATTACACCATGGCAGTGCCCAGATCTCCTGTCCTGCAAGTTGGAAGGCCAGCTCTCCCTAAACACCGCTGTGCCTCTACTACATTTTTTTTTTTTTTAAACCAGTTTTTGAGACATGCCACCCAACTTCAGCAAGCATTAGTGGACCTGTGGAGTAATTAGATAGTTTAGGAATGGGGAAATGGTTGCATACTGGTCATTTGCAAGGGTAGGAAAGGGGAAATGGTTGCATATTGGTCATTTGCAAGGGTAGGAAAGGGGAAATGGTTGCATATTGGTCATTTGCAAGGGTAGGAAAGGGGAAATGGTTGCATATTGGTCATTTGCAAGGGTAGGAAAGGGGAAATGGTTGCATATTGGTCATTTGCAAGGGTAGGAAAGGGGAAATGGTTGCATACTGGTCATTTGCAAGGGTAGGAAAGGGGAAATGGTTGCATACTGGTCATTTGCAAGGGTAGGAAAGGGGAAATGGTTGCATATTGGTCATTTGCAAGGGTAGGAAAGGGGAAATGGTTGCATATTGGTCATTTGCAAGGGTAGGAAAGGGGAAATGGTTGCATATTGGTCATTTGCAAGGGTAGGAAAGGGGAAATGGTTGCATATTGGTCATTTGCATGGGTAGGAAAGGGGAAATGGTTGCATACTGTCATTTGCAAGGGTAGGAAAGGGGAAATGGTTGCATACTGTCATTTGCAAGGGTCGGAAAGGGGAAATGGTTGCATACTGTCATTTGCAAGGGTCGGAAAGGGGAAATGGTTGCATATTGGTCATTTGCAAGGGTAGGAAAGGGGAAATGGTTGCATATTGGTCATTTGCAAGGGAAGTGACACATAGATGAATTGCATAAATCTCATGATAAATCAGGTTTCATGGAAAACCTGAATTTGTCCAACCCAACCTAACCAAGTGATACCTGACCTCATCCGACTGACCTAATCGAACCAAGCTATATTGGTACATTTACAGTTTTAATCACACACTGATATGAACATGGTTTTTGCTGGAATTGATCAAATGGCCATATTCTTTGCAAGGCACTTTTTTTTTTTCCCCCCAACAACCTCAGCCATGCTTCATAAGCAGAATATTGTAATTATTATTATTATTATTATTTTTACTGGGAATGGATAACAAAATTTAGCTAATCACTCTAGAAGTCACTAGAAAAACCTGTTCCAATAACCGAACCATACCTGTATAACAAACCACAATACCATATTTTGTGTGGGAGGGACACTGGAAAAGTTTTGGCTTGTGTAGCATGATGTCAGTACCAGTGTAAGGAAACCTGGAATATTCTAAGGATATGAAAGTAGACATGTGAAGGAAGTGATATATCGGTAAATCGTTGCAATTACTAAGATACAGCTTTTGATGATGTAAAAGGTCTAGGGTAGGTGGTGTATGGTCGAAACTGCAGTAATATAGCATTTTCTTTCTGTTATTTACTGTAGGTTTAGTAGAAAAAGTAAGGGTACTGGTAATTTTTTCGTATCAAACATAAGTCAGTTTAGACATGAAGTCTGTATGTCCAGTGGGTTTTGGTGCTTTCCATTTAATTTTGATTGCCATTGTAGAGGTATGACAATTCTTATGGTGTGTTGGGGAGTCTTATTCCTTCCACAAAGTGAGGAGGGCTTCGAAGATCAGGGTAAATGGTAATTACCGATTTGGTATTGCCCCGCCTGCAGACTGTAGGACCTGAGGGTAGGCTACAATAGTCCAGAACATAAAGGTCAGGAATCTGACATAGCTACACATCTGGTAACATTTTGCATGGTAGGAAAATCCCCAGTCATCTCTGGGACTTGAGCCATAGTACATTAGCCACAACTCAGTTAGGCCTGAATGCTTGGTGACCACCAACTTTATCATGTGTACCTAAGAAAAACCTAGGCTGTCATAGACATCACATCCTTATGATCCTGATTGGGACATCTCCCAAGGTATAATCAGTTTAATTTTTTGTTGTATTGTTGTTGCTGTTGTTGATCAACCCCAGGCTGTCTGGCCAAGTGACCCATCAATAGCAGGCAAGCAGTCATCCCTGCAAGGCCATCCTTTCTGGTAGAGTGATGTTCCCTTGTGATTGACAGTGTGTCATGACAGCAAGGCATGGGAAATAGTATGGAAGTTTGGTTCCTGGATGGATGCCACATTTGCATCTCTCCACCCAGTTAACAAGGGCACCATGGTAGGGGCTCCACATCACCAAATTATCTGGTTATATGGTTACCACCCAGTGTTGTAAATGGTTCCTGGGTTACAGGAGACAGTTTGGCATGTCACTCAGTGTAAGATCCACTTGAAGTGGAAAAAAATAAATAGTAAAAAGTAACTGGAAGGAAGGGAAGAAGTAGGAAGAAAAAGAGGGCAGAGACGGAGATAGAATGACAAAGATAATTTTCTTTTAAATAGTAGTGGTAATTTGAAAAGTGGTGTGAAGATTAGATAATAGACATTGCCATAAGTCATTTGCATTTCAGTCTCTTGTCATATTATCCCAGACAACCAAGAACATTGGAAAGGCAGCTTATAAAAAGGACGTCAGTATTGTTTTTGTTGAAGGTTATTTTGGTTCAGTTTGGTTTATGTGTGTGCCCATGAGGTAGTCTTTGCAGTGGCCCATCCTCTTTGGTCATGTCATTATTTTTGAGTCTTAAGTTTTTCTCTCGGTGTAAAGTCACTTGAAGGTAGCAGCAGTATGTCCAGTGAGAGGACAGTAGGTGACCTCCCCACTCCCCCTCCTGGCAGATCACTGTAGATATACTATATATGGATCTTCTTTAGTCATTTTAGGTCCTTGGATTTCCAGCAGTTTGATTGCAGTGGTAATTTAAGTTCTGTACAGTATTACTTGTAGTTCAGGGGCTGGATTCACAAACATTTTCAGAAGTTGATGCACCAAACTTAACTTTAGTACCTCAGATTAATCATTTTAAAGCATCATAACACACACCACAGTTTGGTATTTAATACAGTTTGTAGCAATGCCTTACTCTGTTCGTAAATTGTGCCCGCCTCAAGTGTGCTGCATCAGTTGATTGCTCAGCTAGTGACAGTGACCTACAAGCAAACTCTTGGCACAATCAGCCGGTCACGGAGCTGTCCCTCATCAGCTCTTTGACACTGTAATGTAAATACACAGCTTATCCATCCATTCATGCAGAGAACACAACTATCTCAGTATTTTTTTTTAAGCCAGTAGCAAAATGAAGAGGGAAAAGGTACAGTACTCCCATCCCCACAGAACCTGTTTAGAGATGTCCCAGCTTTTCCAGTGATGAACTAGTAAAATTTCATAGCACTGAAGAAATTATTATTATTATTATTATTATTATTATTATTTTATTCTCCTGGTGTCTTAATGAATACAGGTACCATCAATGTCACCAGATACGCTTGGAAATCTTATTTGACTGATTCCTTGCCCTGAATTATTTATCCTTCACAATTCTGGGATTCTTAATTTCTCCTAGCTTTTTCATACAGCACAACTTACTTAGATAATTTCTCTGTTAAAACTAGACTGGTTTAATCCTGTAGAATCATCAGCAGCATACCTTACTGACATAATTGTACATAACCTAACCTAACAAAACCTATTACTGTATTAACGTAGATGTCACAGTGGGAAATAATCTGACCTAACTTTCCCAGCCCTACTTAATGTTATTTTAACTTGGATGTCATAACAGAAGGGGATAACCTAATACAGGGAGATTACCTAACCTAACTGAAACTGACCTAACCCAGTTTTAGTGTAGGAGCCATAACAGAGGGAAAATAACCTAACCAGACCAGACCTGTCCTAATTATATCATAGATGCCTTGACTATGAGGTAACTTAACCCACATTAAGCAGACCTGACCTAATTTTATGGTTGACTGAGGGAGTTAACCTAACCTAACCTTACCTGATGTGACCTAACCTAACCTTACCTGATGTGACCTAACCTAATTTAAACATAGTTGCCATAAGAGGGGGATAATCTAACCAAATCTAACCAGACCTAACCTAACCTACATAGATGCTTTAACAGAGAGGAGAGAGCTAGTGAATTTCCATCCCCCTCTTTATTTACTTAGTATTTTTTAATGCACTTGCAATGGGTGTTTATGGAAGAGAAATTGAATGGAGTTGCCTAAAGTAAGTGATGAGCATATTAATTTCAATGTTGGCTAGCAGGCTGTAAAAAAAAAAAAAAAAAAAAATCCTTTCCCAAATTGTCTTTTCAAGCAACCTGAAGATGGCATTCCCTCTGCTACCTCCATATGTTGCACATTCCTGTTATTTTACCAATGATTAAGTATTTTCACGACTTTCTGCTGCGCAAAAAATGATTATGGGACGTCATCATTGTAGTGGTTCCTTTAATGTTTTCATAACATTAATTAGAGAGAGTTATATGTAGAAAGAAAGAGAGAGGTGAAAAGATTAGTAAGAGAGAGTAAGAAGAGAGTGGATGAGGAATTTGGAAGGAATTTGAGTGTAAAGTGGAGGGACTGTAAGAAAATGTTCTGGAAAGAGATGAAAAGAGTAAGACAGGGCGGAAGTGAAGTTAGCAGGGGAGTGAAAGATAAAAATGGTAGATTACTAGTGGAGAAGGGAGAAAAAGTGAGCAGATGGAGAGAACACTTTAAGGAATTGTTGAACATAGAGGATGGAAGTAATGTGAGTATAAGTGGCTGGGGAATGGCTGGGAGAAGGAGGGAGGTGAGAAGACAGGAAGAAATCAGTAGGATAGAAGTTGTGGAAGCAATGAAGAAAGTTAAATCGGGGAAAGCCCCAGGAATTGATGGAGTGTGTGGTGAAATGCTGAAGCATGGGGGAGAGATAGTAGTAGAATGGATGTGGAAGATGTGCAGATTGGCCTGGGAGGAAGGTAGAGTCCCGGAGGATTGGAAGTCAGGTATAATTATTCCCTTGTACAAGGGAAAAGGGGAAAAAGAAGTGTGTGATAATCATAGGGGCATTTGTTTTCTTAGTATAATAGGGAAAGTGTATGGTAGGATACTTATTGACAGAGTTAGAGAAAGAACAGAGAAATTAGTTGAAGAACAGGGAGGCTTTAGGAAGGGAAGAGGTTGTGTAGATCAGATATTCATTCTTAGATCTTTAGTGGAAAAGTTTCTAGAGAAGGGAAAGAAGTTGTATGCGGCTTTCATGGATTTGGAGAAAGCATATGACAGGGTGGATAGACAAGGATTGTGGAAAGTGTTAAGAATATATGGAGTAGAGGGGAAGCTGTTGAATGCTGTGAAGAGTATGTACGATGGTGCGAAGGCTGCAGTGCGTGTGGATGGTGAACTAAGTGAATTTTTCTCTTTGAAAGTTGGATTGAAACAGGGATGTGTCATGTGTCCATGGTTGTTCAATCTGTACATGGATGGGGTAATAAAAGAGGTACAAGGTAGGGTAGTGGATGTTGGAGTGGCCCTGGTGAGAGAGGATAGTGTTTGGAAACTCCCTGTACTGTTGTTTACAGATGATACTGTGTTGTTGAGTGAAGACGAAGGGGAGCTGCAAAGCTTGGTGGATGAATTTGAGAGAGTGTGTAAGAAACGGAATCTAAAGGTGAATGTAGGAAAGAGTAAAGTGATGGTCTTTGAGAGAGGTGAATTCAGTGAATGTACAGCAAGGTTGGATGGTGAGGAATTGGAAAATGTGAGTACGTTTAAGTACTTGGGTAGTGTGATGAGTAAGGATGGAGATTTGGAGGGTGAAGTGCTTGAAAGGGTACAGCAGGGAAGAAAGGTTGCTGGGTCCTTTGAAAGCAGTGGTAAGAAACAGGGAAGTGAGCATGGAAGTGAAAAAGTTACTACATGACAGTATTGTGATACCAACTCTAACGTACGGAAGTGAAGCTTGGATGTTGTTGGAAGGACACAAGTCAAGAGTGAGAGCAGTGGAAATGAGTTATTTAAGAGGAGCCTGTGGAGTCACATGGAGAGACAGGCTGACGAATGAGGATATAAAGGAGCATTGTGGTGTGGATGTGATAGGAAGCGTTATGAGGAACACACTGAGGTGGTTTGGCCATGTGGAGAGGATGGAGGGTGAAAGACTGACGAAGAGAGTGTATGTGAGTGAGGTGGAGGGGGGAAGAGGGAGGGGGAGGCCGAGGATGAGATGGAGGGGTGGGGTGGAGAGGTATATGAGAGAGGGGGGTGTGAGTTGGGAGCAGGGCAGTGAAATGGCGGGGGACAGGGCGACTTGGAGGCGATTTGTTTGTGGCCATCCCAAACGGGATTGAGGCGTCTGGCAATAGATAGATAGATAGAATTAGAATGGAAGAAGGCCAGAGGCTATCAGTGGGCCAAGGAGTCACATACAAGGTAGTCACACAGTTTCAGCATTGTGGTTTAGGTTAAGGTACTGGTATGTCCTCCCTGTTCTCAACTTGCAACGATTGATATCACTGAAAAATGGCAGTGCCCATGGTCTGTGAATGACTATATATTCCTCAGTGTCCTATCTTCAGGTGATGCTAGGGGATCCAGTGCTTTAAGTGTTCTGTGAATCTGCCCCTGGATGTTTTTGGTCCATCAGATCGGTGCTGGTCAGTATAGATCACTTAGGTCATGGCTGTGAAGATGTGTGCCAGGCACATGCCCAATTGATGTGACATTTTTTGAGATACCTGATGCTAGTATGTCGGTTTTGGCACCACTGGTATGTAAGATAATACCATACATTTTTAATGATACTTACCTCATCAGTGTTGAAATAGGTGGAGAGGTTGGTGTAGGATGCTGGTGTTTGGTGGGGTATGCTGGAGGAAATGCATTGATATAAATATGGGTGTTGTAGGTTTGCCAGTAAGCTGTAAGGCAGATAAGAGTAGAAAGAAATTAATGGGGTGGATGGAGAGGTGCACTATGAATGAGGGAGAAAGAATAATGTACACTCAGGCACAGGAATGTATGGCAAATTTTTCAGTTTTTAGTTGAACAGTTATAAAACTGTAGAACATTCTAAAAAGTCTGTTAAGCCGCAAAGAACATGTTGCTGGATTTAGAAATTTCTTTGTTCTCTGTCTTGCTATTTATCACAATGGAGCGTCCGTACTGTATTTACATATGCTTCTGTATGATTTGGAGATGAATCTTGTATGGTAGATAGGGTGGTAGGTGCAAGGCAGAGGTGGAGTAGAAGTAAATCTTGTGGGGTCAATGAAAGAGGTGGAGTAGGAAAAAAAAAAAAAGTCAATTGGATGGAAGAAGTGTAGTAGCAAGAAATGTGTGGTGTGGATGGAAGAGGTTTAGTGGCAAAAAATGTATATGGGGTGGAAGTGAAGTAGAAGAAAATGTTTGTAGTAGTTGTTGATCAACCCCAGTCTGTCTGGCTGAGTAGATCCATCAACCACAGGCAAGCACCTGTCCCTGGAGAGTTGTCCCATGCAGTGAATCAATGTTCACTTATGGCTGACAGTGCCTTGCTGCAGTGGGCATGGGGAATAGTACGAAGTATTTATGCATGATTCCTGGATGGATGCCACACTTGCATCTCTCCACCCACTTAACAGAGGCACCATAGCAGGTTCAACGTTGTCCCATAATTTGGTTATATGGTTACCACCCAGCATTGTAAATGGTTTCCAAGGTTACAGGAAACCATTAGGCTTGTCACTTAGTGTAGAGCCACCTGAAATGGAAAGAAGAATAAAGCATAACCAGAAGGATAGGAAGAAGTAGGCCTTATTACATTGAGTGGATGATGACTGTCACCACCTACCACCAGTGTGTGTTGTAGGTGGAAAAGTGGAGTAGGAAAATAGTAAAGTAATGGTTTACTGTATGCAGCAGAAATGCCTTACCAATTTGCTTCCCGTTCTTTCTGGCTGTTGCATGTATTATTGTAAACACATTTATGGTGGTAAGGGATTGTTTTCTGTTGATATTGTTTTCTATTTGTATCCATGTTTTGCTGTTTTGACTCATGTTTGTTTCTCAAGCATATTGACAAAGATTCACCAAAACCTACTCAAATCTACCAAAATTTATTGTGGCTAACCAAACCTTAGATACTCATAACCTAGCCTTTACCTAACCTGAACCAGCCTAAACTAATGTAATCCAGTGTAATATTAACCTGACATAATGAAACAGTGCACCCTAACCTAACCTGTGTTTAAGCAAATCTTCCAAATTAGCCTGACTTAACCTCTTGTAACTTAATCTAAAATAATCTAACCTGACCAGACACTAACAAACTAGCTTAACCCGCCATAAGATAACCTAACAATCTAACCCAAACTAGCTTAACCTAACCTAATTTAACTTGACAGCCAAACCCACCAAGTGTAGAAGTAAATGTCAGTGGATTAGAGTAGGTTTTTGTATGTCCACCATTATGCCAGAGTAACAAACACATTGACAAAGCAAAACATGGATAAAAACAACAGGGAAACATCATCATCGAGCAGTTATTCACCACTTTAAAAATAATGAGGAAAATGGGCAACAAAAAATGAACTGGAAGAATAAAAAGCAAATTGGTAAGGTCTTCCTGCTCCTTAAACTAAACCATTAATTTGCCAAAAAAAAATGTGTGGGGTGGATGGAAGAGGTGGAGTAGCAAAAAAAAAAAAAAAAAAAAAAAAAGAAAGAAAGAAAGAATTGAGGGGGGGAAGTGGAAGAGGTGTTGCAAAAAAAAAAAATGAGTGGAAGAGGTGGAGTAGCAAAAAAAAAAAAATGTATTGGGTTGATGGAAGAAGTGGAGTAGCTAAAGAAAAAAAAAAATGAGGTGGGTGGGACAGGTGAAGCATGTAACCAAGAATTATTTAGGGTGGATGGAAGAAGTGGGGCAGCAGAATCTTGTGGAACGGATAGAGAGGAGTGGATGAAACACGTGAGAATGATGGTGTGTGGTGGGGCAGAGTGGGATACATACCCCCTGCGAAGACTAGCATTGTATAATATAAAGAATAGTGGGAATATGAGAATCGCTTATTTCCCATTCAGGTTGGGCATGAGATGTACAGCCAGTTCTCATTACAAGTACAAGATAAATTTTTAAAACTCACAGCCTTATTTATCTATTTGTTTTTAATTTTTACTGTCTGTCTATCTTTATCTATTGCAAGACGCCTTAATCCTGTAAGGGGTGGCCACAACCAAATCGCCTCCATGTCGCTGTGTCCCCCGCCATTTCCATGCCCTTCCCCCAGCCCACACTCCCTTCTCTCATATGCCTTTCCACTCCATCCTTCTACCTCATCCTTGGCTTTCCCCTCCCTCTCACCCCCTCCACCTCACATACACTCTCCCTGATAGTCAATCACTGTCCATACTCCCCACATGATCAAACCACCTCAGTGTATTTCTCCTAACACTTTCTGTCACATCCACATCACAATGCTCCTTCACTCCCTCGTATGTCAGGCTGTCTCTCTACGTAACTCCACATGCTCTTTGCAAACAACTGATTTTCACTGCTGTCACTCTTGACTTCTGTCCATACAACAAGGTCCAAGCTTCTTTCCCATACATTAGAATTGGTATTGCAGTGCTATCATGCAGCGACCTTTTTACTTCCATGCTCACTTCCTGTTTCTTATCACTGCATTCAAAGAACCAGCAACCTTTCTACCTTGTTGCACCCTTTCAAGCGCTTCACCCTCCAAACTTCCACCCGTACTCATCACACTACCCAGGTACTTGAATGCACCCACATTTTCCATTTCCTCCTCATCCAGCAGTACACACAGTACAGTTGTTGTGATAAATTGGGGGAAGCAAGCAAATCAACTCCATAGGCATCAGTGGAACTTTATCAGTCCATTGACGTTTTTTTTTTCTCTCTCTCTCTCTCTTTTATTGTTACCTTCAAAAGATTTTATTCTGTTTAGGATATACAGTATGTCTTCTTTTTTTTTTTTTTTCTTTGTGGATATCCCTCCTAACTTGCATAAAATAATCACAGGGTGCATCATTGGATTCAAGGGGTTAATAGGCTGTATATGTTCTATATGCAAAGGACTTATTAGAGGAGAGATATAAGTAAACATACTTATGAAAATTCCATGTTTAAAGAGAGGGGTGGGTGGAGGTTAGTGGGTTGGATGGACAGGAATGGTGGTTGGTTGAAAGTTAGGATGATGGTATTACAGTTTGTTGTTGTGGTGGCCCCATACCCATATGAAATGTTAAGTTGGTGTATTTGTTGGGCTAGATGCTTAACTTGCCCTTCTACAGTCTGTCCTCCTCCTGTCGGGGAATAGAAAAGTAGAGTAATTAAGGGATGATTGTATGACCAGGAAATTAAGGGAAGCACTGTAATTAAGGGGATAGAGAAGTACAGTAATTTATAGATGATTGTATGACCAGGACATTAAGTATGGTAATTAACAGGTGAGTGTACAACCAGGAAATAAAAGGAAGTACATTAATTAAGGGATGATTGTATAACCGGGAAATTGAACTTGTGTTATATTTATTGTAGGTGGCATTATTTGAAAGCATCCCATTCCAGCACCAAATACATCCTATGAAGATGAGTGTTGTACTTTGGCTGTTGTGGAAGTGGTGATGGTTTGCTTCAAAGTGGGGGGGGAAAAATGGGATGATGGTTGATCAGAGGGTAGTGTGGGGGGTTATTTAGTATGTGTGAAGATGGGTGGGTGTTGTAGGTTGGTCGTTGTGGGCTTGCTGGTGGTTTACAGAATTCATATACAACTATTGTACATGAAGAAATTAAGTGCCTGGCATCTCACCGCACACTCACGGGTTATTATGCCCATCAGTTCTCAAAGGCTTGTGTTCTCTTGATTAAGGAGGCCTCCTAGCATCTCTTCATACCAGTGTACTGTGTATCCTTGCACACAATACTCTGTGTTTGTGGACTTAAGGTATTTGATAGAGTTTCAAAGGTGATGATGGTTGTTAGTGTTATTGCTCTACCCAGGTCATGCCTAACCCGGCAGACCTGTTGACCATAGGTAAGCAATTGCCCCTATGGGGTTTTCCCATACATTCCCTACACTGTTGATGATGTGTCTGCAGTGTGGCATGTGCTGTTCACTGCTCCATAATGTGGGTATAGTATGTGGGCCTGTTCTATAAGTGGGCTAGTAGCTAAGGAAGGCTGGGTGATGTCCTGTAATATGCTTAGCGAGGTGAACTCTATCAGCTCTTAAGTATACCCCTGATGGGTGGATGTTGGATCAGAGGGTGGGGCTTTTACTGCAGTGTTCTGATTTATGTGTTGCATTGGCTTGCATGTCAAGTGGGTATCTACTCGTAGGTGTTTCTAAATTGCTGGTGTTGGAGTGTCTGGAGTTTGGGATATTATTAAAGAGGACTTTGTAATGTGTTTGTGGTGATTGTTTTTATTTATCCAGTTGTGCTGTGTGGATCTGCCACATAATGACAGGGGTGTTGTGCATCAGCTCTGGCTGCCACTTAAAACTGCGTGCCTCTCATATTGAAATATTCTCTAACAGGGCAGACTTTAGTCTCAGAATGTAAGTGGGTTATGGGAGTAGTATTGGTGCTGCCATTGATGATATATAGAGTGTTGTTCTGATTGATCAGCAAGGTGTAGTGGGTATTTGATAGGATGGGAGCCCATGCCAGGGCAGTATAGGACATCTCTGATATATATTGTTTGTAGAATAGGGAGAGTTTCTCTGTGTTGCCTGAAGTCTGACCCTGTAATTGCCATGAGTGCACTGAGCCTGAGGGTGCACTGGATGACTTGTATATGATCCATGCAGGTGAAATCCAGTGTCATATGTTACTCCAACAGTCTAAGTGGAGGTGTTTGCGACACTGGTATATTGTTAAGAGTGATGTCAGGGATGTACCTATATTTATGCTTGCTGCTGATGGTGACTGTTCAGGTGGATCTGACTGGAGTGATCAACCTGTCGACTTAAACCCATGCCAGAAATGTGTGATGAGATAGTTTTGTTACAGTTTCCGGCTGAGTCTGCTGTGTTCAGTAACGTGATGTTTTTATGGTAATGTCATCTGCATAGGATTCAGTATTTGTGAGCAGTTAGGGTGTAGGAATGTTACTGTAAGCTTGTATAGGTTGAAAAGTGTGTGTTAGAATGGAGCCTTGTGGAGCTCCATAAGGGAAATTTTCATGTTGGTGATGCCTTGACCTGGAGTGTGACGTGCTTGTCTGCCATACGAATGGTTGATAAGCCAGTGTTGGGTGGTGTCCTCCTTGTTTGTGTTGTAGATTATGGTGGTTAGTGTGTCAGAGGATAGTATCAGAGGCTTTACTTGCATCTCTTGTTGTAAAAAGTGTACAGTCAACCCCTGGTAACCAAATAACCAATATCTGAATTTTTGCATATCAGAACTACCAGCTTTTGCGCCATTTGAGTCAGTATTCTTGTTCACCTGAATTCCCCGTGTGAAATTATGTATGAAACTGATCATTTTGACACTCACTGACCCTTTTTAGCAGTGTATGGTTTGCTAATTCCAAGCCACAAATACCACTAAACAAGATTTCACAGCTAGAAACAAACATCTCCAGAAAATCACTACAAAAAATATACTGAATCTTTAGAATATTCCCAGGACTGTAAAAATAACCATAATACCACTAACTTTCTCGCTGTTTTGTAAAAGTCTCTATGATATCGCGATTTCATGCAGTATCTGGTAAAGTAATGGTTTAGGTTAAGCAGCAGAAATAGAGGATGGAAGTAATGCGAGTATAAGTGGCTGGGGAATGGCTGGGAGGAGGAAGGAGGTGAGAAGACAGGAAGAAATCAGTAGGATAGAAGTTGTGGAAGCAATGAAGAAAGTTAAATCGGGGAAAGCCCCAGGAATTGATGGAGTGTGTGGTGGAATGCTGAAGCATGGGGGAGAGATAGTAGTAGAATGGATGTGGAAGATGTGCAGATTGGCCTGGGAGGAGGGTAGAGTCCCGGAGGATTGGAAGTCAGGTATAATTATTCCCTTGTACAAAGGAAAAGGGGAAAAAGAAGTGTGTGGTAATCATAGGGGCATTTATCTTCTTAGTATAATAGGAAAAGTGTATGGTAGGATACTTATTGACAGAGTTAGAGAAAGAACAGAGAAATTAGTTGGAGAAGAACAGGGAGGCTTTAGGAAGGGAAGAGGTTGTGTAGATCAGATATTCATTCTTAGATCTTTAGTGGAAAAGTTTCTAGAGAAGGGAAAGAAGTTGTATGCGGCTTTCATGGATTTGGAGAAAGCATATGACAGGGTGGATAGACAAGGATTGTGGAAAGTGTTAAGAATATATGGAGTAGATGGGAAGGTGTTGAATGCTGTGAAGAGTATGTACGATGGTGCGAAGGCTGCAGTGCGTGTGGATGGTGAACTAAGTGAATTTTTCTCTTTGAAAGTTGGATTGAAACAGGGATGTGTCATGTCTCCATGGTTGTTCAATCTGTACATGGATGGGGTAATAAAAGAGGTACAAGGTAGGGTAGTGGATGTTGGAGTGGCCCTGGTGAGAGAGGATAGTGTTTGGAAACTCCCTGTACTGTTGTTTGCAGATGATACTGTGTTGTTGAGTGAAGACGAAGGGGAACTGCAAGGCTTGGTGGATGAGTTTGGGAGAGTGTGTAAGAAACGGAATCTAAAGGTGAATGTAGGGAAGAGTAAAGTGATGGTCTTTGAGAGAGGTGAAGTCAGTGAATGTACAGCAAGGTTGGATGGTGAGGAATTGGAAAATGTGAGTACGTTTAAGTACTTGGGTAGTGTGATGAGTAAGGATGGAGGTTTGGAGGGTGAAGTGCTTGAAAGGGTACAGCAGGGAAGAAAGGTTGCTGGTTCTTTGAAAGCAGTGATAAGAAACAGGGAAGTGAGGATGGAAGTGAAAAAGTTACTACATGACAGTATTGTGATACCAACTCTAACGTATGGAAGTGAAGCTTGGACGTTGTTGGAAGGACACAAGTCAAGAGTGAGAGCAGTGGAAATGAGTTATTTAAGAGGAGCCTGTGGAGTCACATGGAGAGAGAGGCTGACGAATGAGGATATAAAGGAGCGTTGTGGTGTGGATGTGGATGTGATAGGAAGCGTTATGAGGAACACACTGAGGTGGTTTGGCCATGTGGAGAGGATGGAGGGTGAAAGACTGACGAAGAGAGTGTATGTGAGTGAGGTGGAAGGGGGAAGAGGGAGGGGGAGGCCGAGGATGAGATGGAGGGATGGGGTGGAGAGGTATATGAGAGAGGGGGGTGTGAGTTGGGAGCAGGGCAGTGAAATGGCGGGGGACAGGGCGACTTGGAGGCGATTTGTTTGTGGCCACCCCAAACGGGATTGAGGCATCTGGCAATAGATAGGTAGATAGATGGAATATCTTATCATTTCACATCCTCTTAATTGTTTTATATACTGGTATTTTTTTTACAAATTTTATGTTGGTTAATTATTTTTGTCTAGTTTATTTTCCATTTTCTTTCATACATTTTCATTCCAATTTCCTGACATTTGTTTCTTCTCAAGTGTAATGGCAGAGACTTACTAAAATGTACTCAGATCTACCCAGATTCAATGTTTGTAGTCATAACTTTTCATAATTAACTTAGCTTTACCATACCTGATGTATCTGTTTTAACTATTTTAAGTGAATGTAACCTAACTTAGCCTAACTGAAATTAACATTTTCAAGCCTAACCATATTTATCTAACTTACCTAACCCGAATAATGTAATTTAATCAAAATTTATGAAACTTAATAAAAATACAGGTAATCTAATACAGTAAAACCAAAATTTAACATAACCAAAATAATCCAGTATAGCCAAAATTTATCCAACTTTACCTACCCAGAATAATCTAGTTTAACCTAACCAGCATAAATCCAACCAAATCTAACACTCTAACCCAGCCAACCTAACCTTACTTAACTGACTGTAAATTAAGCTGTCCTACCAAAATGCAACAATTATTTAATTTTTGTAGATTTTAATATTTTTATTGTCTCAGCTGTAACACCAGAGAAACAAACATGCATTAGGAAAGCAAACCATGGAACAGTACAACAGAGAAATAAAATCAACATGAAACAGTCATTTACCCCCACATAATTATCAAAAATATAGACTACAGAAAGATGGAGTTGGGAGGTATATGAGGAAGGGGGGAGTGAGTTGGAGGGAGGGCAGTCAAATGGTGTTTAATAGAGCGACTTGGAGGCGTTTTGTCTGCGGCTGCCCTTTTGCAGGATTAGGACGTCGGGCCATAGATAGATAGATAGACAAAAAGAAGAAAAAGTAAATTGGTAAGGTCTTCCTCCTGCTTAAACAAAACTATAAAATTGTGGAGTGTTCTGAATCAGCTGATCAACTGGCTTACCCATGGTGGACCTGGGCCAGCAAAGGTACGAGACGAGACAGTGTTAAGTGAATGGCATGTTACTGTTCATTCTCTGACATCTGATGCTTGTACAGGATGTTGTGCTGCTATGAGCTTGTAATAAGGATAATATGACTCAGTATGTACTTGGTTGGGGTTGCCTAGTCATCTAAGAGTAAACCTTTGTGGCCATCTTAGACCATGTCATAAACACCTCTGTAGCAAAAAAAATCACTGTTGGAACTAACTTAACCCCTTTACATGCCAAGGTTGCCTGTATATTGTGCAGGTCTCGGAGTTCATGCCGTCAGATGCATGTTGTGAGAGAGGACGGGGGACATGAGATGACTTTGTTGAGAGTTAGGCATTCATTTGTCTTGGATGGCATGTTATGGATCTGCACAAAGAAAGGTGTGTTTGGTCCTTGTTTGGTTTAAGAGCAGTGATGATCGTTCCATGTTCCCAAATGCTAGAAATGGTGCAGGGTATGAGTAGTTGCTGATGTATGTGATGGCATGTATGCCATGTGGTCTTAAATATTTCAGGTGTGGGTTAATGATGCCGTATGCCCGTGTGTGTGTGTGTGTGTGTGTGTGTGTGTGTGTGTGTGTGTGTGTGTGTGTGTGTGTGTTTTCTGGAGTGAAGTGGGTTGTTGTAGTCAAATGGAAGGGCATTGTCTGTGTAGAGCAGATTGTTTTTCAGATTCTGTGCATGGTGGTGTAAGGTGACTTGTAGTTTGCTTGTTCTTGGTAGATGGGGGTATGTTGGGTGTTGGAATTGGTGGCAACACTAGCCTGGGAGGTGCTTATTAGTGATATAGTGGTCCTGAAATTGTTGGAGTGGTTGAATGTTGTTACCAGGGAACCAGTTTTCTATTTTCTTTATGCTAATTTTTTTGTTTTCTTTGTGCTAAGTTCATTTCTGTATTCTTTGTGCTAACTTTTTTCAGTTTTCTTTGTCCTTTTTTTCTGTTTTCTTTGTGCTAATTTGTTTTCTTTGTGCTGATTTTTGTTGACTTTTGTTTAATATTGCATGAGCCTTGTGATGGTGTCTTGTGTGTGGTAGAGGGGTGTTAGATCTGAGTGAGTCACATTGTTTTATGAGAGGAGCAGTGTTTGGTGCAGTGTGTGGGCTGTAGTGTTGTCTGTTGTCTCATTGATGTCTGCACTAAGTCTGTCTGTCTATCTATTGCCAGACACCTTAATCCCGTAAGGGGTGGCCGCAAACAAATCACCTCCATGTTACCCTGTCCCCTGCTTCCAGCTCACATCCCCCTCCCTCATATACCTCACCACTTCATCCCTCCATCTCATCCTTGGCCTCCCCCTCCCTCTGCACTAAGTATGATGTGACATTTCATAATGTGGCTGTCAGTGTTGATGATGGATGTGTTGTTGTGCTGAAGTGATGTTCTGTTTCTTGGGCCAGTTTTGTACAATCTGCTTTCTTGTTTTGATGATGAATGATGATGCTTTCTTGTTTTTGTAAGGGATGTGCGGTCACTCTGGTTTGATGATGGTAGGGGGGTGAGCTGGAGGGAGTGTGGGTTTTGTCCTGTTGGTGCTGGTGAGTGAAAGTGTGAGAAAACAAAATGTGATGTCGGGTGCTGGGGATGCAGTTTGCCTGGTTTGGGGTGAGGGTGTCTTGTGAGGTGTCAAGGAGAATGTATGTATTGTTGAGCTGTGTTGCAATCTGGAGGCCTAGGCACTTGTTTTTATTATGTTTGTACCAGGTGGGGTTTTTAGCATTTTAAGTCCCCAACAAGTACAAGTATGAGAAAGAAGAATACTCTCTTTGGGGAGGAAAGAGAAATACAGAAGGCAGGGCACAATACTGGCAGAGGACTGTTGGTGAGCCATTTCTCCTGCATATACTAAGTCAATAAAGGAAGATGTGTGAAAAACAAATTCTCAAAAAGTTTTGTTACAGGAAATTAATATACTATTTATCAGTATTATGAGCTTCATTTTGAAGGTTATGCAATACGAAATAAACAAAATTGCAGCAAATGGTTTACATATAATTTTTGCTCACCATAATGGTATAGGAATCTGAAACCACCCTGCCACCCTATTTTCAGGCAGATTTCCACATTTTTTTTCCCCACCCATTTTGGTTTGGAAGAAGAGAGTGAAGCAGCATGTTGGTGAAAAAAAAGGAGGGGCAAGAGGAGTGTGTGGGAGAAGTGTGTGTGTGAGGATAGTGTAGCCTGGAGGTAGTTGTCATGGCCATCCTTTGTTTGGGGTTCCCAGCAGGGAGCAGGTGAAGGGTGTTGGTGCTCTGTGTATCATGTACAGTACTCCTGCCATAGAAAATTATTTGGAGAAGGAAATTTTTCCTAAATTTGAGAATTTACCTGTTTTCTTCCATAGTCACTGTAAAAAATTTGAACAGCAAAGTAATATCCATGTTTGAGAACTTCTGTCTAGTAGCAGCTTTTAGACAGAAGACACCTTGCATGTTCAAGTGATATAGTCAGTTTTCCCATTTTTGTTTGAAGTCACTTCAGTTGATGGTATGCCCAAACCTGTGCACATCCCTCCCCTTTATTGTCTAAATTTCACAATCATAAAACATTACTGTCCACTTATACAGCTATTTGCCTATCTGTCTATAGTCAGATACCTTAATTATGGAAGCGGTGACCACAGACAAATGGCCTCCAAGTCATCCTGTACGCTGTCATCAGGGTCACACCCTCCTCTCTTATACTTCTCTGCCCGTCTCATTTTCAGCTTCACATGTGTGTTGTACAACTTTTCTCTAGTGGGAGTGGAACATCCCCTGTGTCAGTACTAGTAGCAGTTTCCTAAATTTCTTCCATCCATTCTTAAGAGCTAGCTTCAGCCTGCTCAATCCCCTTTGCAGATATATTACCCAGATAAAATTCCTCTTCACAAACCATAAAAATATCTGCCAAGTCTGTCATGCCATGTGCAGCCCTCTCTCTTTGCACTCAAAGCCAGCCTCATTCTGTAACCAGCTTCTGACACCATTGCACCTTCTGTGAACCCAGTTGTTTCAAACATTACGTAAGACTGAATGTCCCCAACACCATTCTGACACATGACACAGCACACAGGGCATAGTCCATAATGTACTCTAACCTAAGACTTGTTTTTGTGGCCCCAGTCTTGTCGCAATGTAAACCTGGTGGACTGCAGCTGAAGGTCCTCTCCTCCTCCAGTCTTCCACTCTCCTTTTGGGGGATAATGAAGTTTAGGGACATACGCATAACCAGCACTGAGTTGCCACCTTTTATCAGCACTGTCACATGAATGCAACCCTCCTCAGTACCAAACTCCTCACAAAAGTACTAGGGTAGGACCAGGATATTACTGGCATTTAGTAAGGGCTGGACATGGGGGAGTGGCTGTAAATGGTAACAACACACCATACTCCAGAATGTGGGGAGGGTGGCAAGCCAGAAATTTATTAACACCAGCATGAAGGAAAGAGTCATTGTTCTTACAGAGTTCAGATTTATGAAGTGTGGTCATTTCCGCAGATATAGGTGCCAGAATAAATAATCAAAATTAGCCATTTTATTCCTGGTGGGTTTATTGCCAGTGTGGCTGAAGGGTCAGGGACTGGTATTGGTAATGTTTCTTAGCACCAGAGACCCAGTATGTTATTCTTGGAGCCTCAGTAAGGTCAGCAGGTTAGGATCATGCTAGGTGAAGTTAGGCAAGGTTAGGCCAGGCTAACTAAAACAAGTCATTTGCAATATAATTAACTACTGTACTGGTATCAGAATCAGATCAGTTTCTGTAAACTTATGAAGGTACCTGGGCTTTGGTTTTGTGGTGGTAAAGATTGAGCTGTCTTTCCTCTCCTAATTATATTTATTTATTTTTTAGTTTTTTCTTTTGCATTATTTATTGTTATTGCTGTTTTTGTCGTCATCGCTGATGTTTCTGTTTTTGGTGTTAGTGTTGTGGCTCAGGGCTGTGAACCATGGCAAGCATGATTTAAATCAAGTGGTTTACAACAGTGATCTAAAGCCGTGATTTCTGACATTAAAAGTGTGTCATAAATGCCATAAATGTAAAAAATGCATAATTTCACAAAGTGTTATTATTTACTAATATCTAAGAAAAATATTGGCATTTATATATTTATTTACTTACCCATCAGCAGTTATAGTAAAAGTTGACTATGAAGAGCAATGTGTACTGTAATTCTTTACTTTATAGATAGAACATGTAAAGTTTTGAAAAGCTGTGGTGGGCACCAGAACTAGCAAGTGAGATATGAATAATTGACAATGTTAAAAAAAGTACATTATCATAGATTTTATGTTTATTTCTTGCCGTGTGAAATCTTCCAGCAGTTATTTTAGTATTTTTAAATATATTTAATTTTAAGAAATGAATGGGAAATCATAAATAAGACAAATTTGGCAGTACCATATATCAAATTACTTGATTATTGCTTCATCAAACCAGAAATAATATCTGATTTCATCTTATCTTTACAGTAGCAGTCCTCAGGATGAATGAAAATAGTAATTCATTAATTTATTCTAGTCAGCCTGTAGTTAATCCTTGATCTTACAAAACTTACCATATTTAGTACATTTTAGTTGTATTTGTTCTTATCTGACATTTATATTGTACAGTATTGCAGTACAGTAACACGCAATAGAATGTTTGTGCAGACAATTTTTTTTTCAACAGTTTGATTTTTATAATTGTGCATTTATGACCACATAAATTTGTCATTTATGACATGAATTAATCAGTCTTGTTGAGCATCACTTATGACACACTTTTTGAACCTTGATGGAACCCAGTGTAGTGCATAATAAAGTTGTCCATCTGTAGTCCACCGTCCTCTTCCTGGAGGATAGGGAACAAGCTGAGAGATGTTTGTATTACCTGGCAGTGAGCTGCCTGGTAATATCAGTGCCACCATGTAGTGTCCCTCTCTAGCACTGCCAGTTTTAGTACTGTATTCATTCAGATTGTGACATATTGGTCTATGAAGACCTCTGATGGTTGAATGTTTTAATATGAAATGGGATTCATTATCTTATGATTGTGATTACTGGACTAACTCATATGAGTGGTATTGGAATTTGCTTTGCAGATGTTGAGCTTTGGCCAAGTTTGGGTGGGTTGACTTAGCAGATGTGTCATGATAACAAGGTTGACTATATGATATTACTTGGCAGCTGTTGTCATTGTTGTTTGTTGCAACCCCAGTCTCTTCTTTGACTGGCCAGTCTGGGAGGTCTTTGTTGAGGTTATGTTGAAGGACTGTGTTGTGATAGTGTGGTGCATGTGGTGTGGTGTGGGAGGCTGCATTGCAGTGTGAGGAAAATAAACTGTTTGTGAGTTGTACTTTGTGTTGATATTGTAGCAGGGAAGAGTGGTGGCCCCAGTGCAGTCTGGCTGTGCTTGCCTATGTTGGAATACTCGTACATTGGGCCTTAACTGGAAACACCACCCAGCTTTTACCAGCTTGTCCTAAACCACTGTGGTGAGCTACAGCTTATTTTCTTATCGTTGTCAAGCGCAAAAGCAGACTTTCTAGAAGTAACACTGCCCCTGATGGTGGGGTGGAGCAGAGTGGAGAACAGACGTAAATGTGGTTGGAGAGAGAACTGTGAGCTGAAGCGGAACAGAAAATTCCAGTGATATGTATTTTAGTTTATTGTTGTTACCACAAAGCAGTTATATTCATTCTAGGTAAGACTGAAGGTATTAAGTATTAAAAAAAGGGATCATCAGAGTGTTGGGGTTAAGACTGAATTGTGACATGAAAAGAACTGGAAAATGGAGCAGAACAGAGAACAGATGTGAGCTGAATATTAGGTGAAATAGGACAGGGAACAAAATTATGTGGGTGATAAGGTGGGGCTAGAGTAAGGAGTGGTTGGAAGAAGTTTAGGGAGCTGTTGTCTCCCTTTATAAGAGAGCTCTCCCTCTGTTATAAGAGATCTCTGTATGTGGCATGTGTGTTAAAGAGCATATAGCTGTACGGTGGTGAGACCTGGGCAGTAAAGGAAGAGGATGTTCGTAGGCTCAAACGAACAGAAATGACAATTAGATGGATGTGTAGTGCATCCATGAATGCGAAGCCTGGGGGGGGAGGGGTAGATATGCGATTGAAGAGTTGAGAGGAAGGATGGGACTGGAATGTATTGGTGTTGTGATGAGGAAGGGTAGATTTAAATGGTTTCGGCATGTTGAGAGAATAGAGGACAGCAGTTGGGTGGGGAAGATGAGGAGTGTGAACATTGAGGGTAGGGTTGAGAGAGAGAGACCAAAAAATATCTAGGATGAGGTCATAGAGTGTGACCTTGGGGATAAGGGATTAAATAGGGAGGCTGCCAGATTTTCAGCAGCATGGAAAGCAGCCATTAGGTGACCAAGGCCGACACATGCAAGTATGTTGGAGCTTCTGTAAATGCAGTGATCATTGAGACAAAACTGTTATCTCAAATGTAGTAAAGGATGGACCGCTTAACAGCTTTGTGTGTAAAGATGAACCACCCAGAGAGTTAGCAGTTAACCACAAACCAGTGAATTTGGTGGTTACAGAAGAAGCAGTTGAATTAGTGGTAAACAATGAAACACTTTGGGAGTTACATTGAGAAGGAAACAAAGTATATTCTAGAGACCTTGTGGCGGATAAAGAATAAATAGTATGAATTTGTTGGTGGTAAAAAGTTCAATCTATCTATTGCCAAACGCTGTAATCCCGTAAGGGGTGGCCATTTGACTTTGAGTTATTTGTTTTACGGGAAGGGGCACTAACCCTCCACAGACCCACTTGTTGACACGTAGGGAGCACACATGGTTTGGTTATATGGTTACCACCCAGCGTTGTAAATGGTTTCTTGGCTTACAGGAAACCATTTGGCTTGTCACTCAATGTAAAGCCACCTGTACAGGAAAGAAAAGCAATAAGAAGTGACAGGAAAGATGGGAGAAATAGGAAGACAGTTAAGAGTGTGAATTTCATTTCATCCCAAGTCTTGTTTTGGTCAGCCTCTAGCAACTCTACCCAAACCTTCCACTCTCAGTTGTGATCCTTCATCCTCTCCACATGCCCAAGCCATTTCATCTACTCTTCTCATCACAGCACTAATACTGTATCATGTGAAAAAAAATAATAATAATAATAAAAATAAGTGATAAATCTGGTAAACTGTTTGCATAGAAGGGTACACTGAGAGCTTTTTACGTTTGATGCTGGGGCGACAGGAGAGATTTGGGGAATACTTTAAACAAGAAGATTCTAATATCTGGTGATGTTTTGAGGTACTATGAAGGGTATATCTTGTAGTAAAGGCCATGGTAGCCCATTTTTAAGCATTTATTACTTTGCGGAAATTTGTTTCTTGCAGGTGTCTGTGTAATGTGACCCCCTAAAAAAAGATCGGTCCAGTAGGTGTGGTGAGGTGTAGTCAGATACTAAGGTCTGTTCACTGCTCATGCCTCTTACCTCATCAATGGATTCAAAGATGAGTGTGACATAGTGGACTTTCAAACCCAGTCTTTCAAACGCAGTGTCCAGGCATCTCGAAATGAACAGATTTTGAATTTGGCTGTCACTTATTTTGTTTATTCTTCTTCTTGGAGGGAACAACGTTGCTTGCTTCTGGCTTTTGGGTCCTGCTTTCTTGCATTAAATATAAAAATACAGGCACAAATTATGGATCACCTGTGGGCGATTATAAGCACCTTTGTCACTATAGAATTCATGCATCTGTGAATTCATTAATGTGGAAGAGGAAGGAAAGTTAATAGGACTTAAGTATTTGACTATGCATTGACAAGTTTGTGTTCTAATTTTATATCTATGGACAGTTTTTATGAAAGTATTTACACGAGTATGCCAGTCACCGTGTTTTATTACTATTTCAGTTAGATTTCATTCTTGTTGTCTTTAGGTAATTTTATTCAGATTGGGAAAGTGAGAGTATTATTCATATTGGGAGAGTGAAAAGAAGTATTATCCATATTGGGAGAGTGAGGAGTATTATTCAGACTGGGAGAGTGAGGAGGAGTATTATTCTGACTGGGAGAGTGAGGAGGAGTATTATTCAGACTGGGAAAGCGAGAAGAGTTTTATTCCACGTGAGAGAGTGAGGAGGAGTTAGGGTATAGTATATCGTGGATGAATTGTCGTGTGGTTGCAAGAGTAAGTTGAAAAATACTGAACGTCATTGCATTGAAGGGGCTGAATAATTCCTGAACACATAATATGGGACAACAGCTGCTTTTCCTCAAAAAATATTATATTCATCCAGTTATTAGTATGAGTCATATCCTAACTGGTTCTGGAGGTTTTGTAAAAACCATTTGCAGTGTAGTCTGCATGTTGCACTGCAATACTACGTGTACTGAGTGCAATTATGCTGCTGCATCCACTACTACTCCTGCTGCTGCTGATGTCATGAATGCTATTCTACTGCCACCACCACTTGCCATTGCCACCGCAACTACTGTTACTGCAGCCACTGCTGATGGTACTTCAACTGAGCCATTCCACCATCACTGCTGCTGCCACTGCCATCCCTCCACTTGTTGCTGGTATCACTGCGTATATCAGTGCTCCTGCTTCTCCCACTGCTGTTCCTATTGATGATGCTGCCACTGCTGGTGCTGTTACCCTTACTGCAGTCCTTCCTCTGCTGCAAATACTGCTCTTGCCACCACTGCTGTCTCTGCCATGCTACTGCCGCCCTTGCCCTGCCACTGCTGACCCTGTCCTGTTCATGCAGCTGCTGTCCCTGTCCCTGCCTGCTCCTGCTCCTGCTGCCTCCACCACTGCCCCTGCCTACTACTGCTCCTGCTGCCTCCACCACTGCCCCTGCCTACTACTGCTCCTGCTGCCTCCACCACTGCCCCTGCCTACTACTGCTCCTGCTGCCTCCACCACTGCCCCTGCCTACTACTGCCCCTGCTGCCTCCACCACTGCCCCTGCCTACTACTGCTCCTGCTGCCTCCACCACTGCCCCTGCCTACTACTGCTCCTGCTGCCTCCACCACTGCCCCTGCCTACTACTGCCCCTGCTGCCTCCACCACTGCCCCTGCCTGCTACTGCTCCAGTTGCCTCCACCACTGCCCCTGCCTGCTACTGCTCCTGCTGCCTCCACTGCTGCCCCTGCTTGCTACTACTGCTACCTTCACCCCTGCCGCTGCCCCTATCTTCTACTGCTCCTGCTACCTCCATTCCAGTCCCTGCCAGCTAATGCTCCTGCTGCCTCCTCCCCAGCCCCTGCCCCTGCCTGTTACTGCTCCTGCTGCCTCCACCCCAGCCCCTGCCTACTACTGCTCCTGCTGCCTCCACCACTGCCCCTGCCCCTGCCCCTGCCTGGTACTGCCACTATTCCTGCAGCCCCTGCCCCTGCCTGGTACTGCCACTATTCCTGCAGCCCCTGCCCCTGCCTGCTACTGCTCCTGCTGCCTCCATTGCTGCCACTCCTGCTGCCTCCATTGCTGCCACTCCTGCTGCCTTCACCACTGCCTCTGCCTGCTACTGCTCCTGCTGCCCCCACCATTGCCCCTGCTTCTGCCCCTGCCCCTGCCTGCTTCTGCTCTTGCTGTTCCTGATCCTGCTGCCCCTGCCTGCTACTGCTCCTGCTGCCTCCACCCAAGCCCCAGCTACTGCTTCTCCTGCCTCCACCCCAGCCCTTTCTGCTGCGTCCACCCGTCCCTGCCTCCACCCCCAGCTCCTGCTCCTGCTGCCTCCACGGCTGCCCCTGTCCCTCCCTGCTACAGCTCCTGCTGCCTCAACCCCAGCTCCTGCCCCTGCTTGCTACTGCTCCTGCTGCCTCCACTGCTGCCCCTGCTTGCTACTGCTCCTGCTGCCTCCACTGCTGCCCCTGCTTGCTACTGCTCCTGCTGCCTCCACTGCTGCCCCTGCTTGCTACTGCTCCTGCTGCCTCCACTGCTGCCCCTGCTTGCTACTGCTCCTGCTGCCTCCACTGCTGCTCCTGCTCCCTCCACTGCTGCCCCTGCCTGCTACTGTTCTTGCTGCCCCTGCCTGCTACTGTTCTTGCTGCCCCTGCCTGCTACTGTTCCTGCTGCCTCCATTGTTGCCCCTGCCCCTGCCTGCTACTGATCCTTCCTCCACCCCAGCCCTTGCCCTTGCCTGCTACCGCTCCTACTGGCTCCACTGCTGCCCCTGCCTGCAACTGCTTCTGCTGCCTCCACCACTGCCCCTGCCCGTGCCTGTTTCTGCTCCTGTTGTTCCTGCTGCCTCCACTGCTGCCCCTGCTTGCTACTACTCCTGCTGCCTCCACCCCAGCCTCTATCCCTGCCTGCTACTGCTGCTGCTGCCTCCTCCCAAGCTCCTGCTCCTACTGCCTCCACCCCAGCTACTGCTCCTGCTGCCTCCACTGCTGCCCCTGCTTGATACTACTCCTGTGCCCCTGCCCCTGCCTGCTACTGCTCCTGCTGCCTCCACTGCTGCCTCTGTCCCTGTGTCCTGCTGCCTCCACTGCTGCCCCTGTCCCTGCATCCTACTGCTCCTGCTGCCTCCACTGCTGCCTCTGTCCCTGCATCCTACTGCTCCTGCTGCCTCCACCCCAGCCCCTGCCTGCTACTGTTACTGCTGCCTCCACCCCAGCCCCTGCCTGCTACTGCTCCTGCTGCCTCCACCCCAGCCCCTGCCTGCTACTTCTCCTGCTGCCTCCACCCCAGCCCCTGCCTGCTACTGCTACTGCTGCCTCCACCCCAGCTCCTGCCTGCTACTGCTACTGCTGCCTCCACCCCAGCTCCTGCTTGCTACTGCTACTGCTGCCTCCACCCCAGCTCCTGCCTGCTACTTCTGCTGCTGCCTCCATTGCTGCCCCTGCCTGTTACTGTTACTGCTTCCTCCACCCCAGCCCCTGCCTGCTGCCTCCACTGCTGCCCCTGCCCCTGTCTGCTTCTGCTCCTGTTGTTCCTGCCCCTGCCTGCTACTACTCCTGCTGCCTCCACCCCAGCCTCTGCCCATGCCTGCTACTGCTGCTGTTGCCTCCTCCCAAGCTCCTGCTCCTAGTGCCTCCGCCCCAACTACTGCTCCTGCTGCCTCCACTGCTGCCCCTGCCCTTGCCTGCTACTGCTCCTGCTGCCTCCACCCCAGCCCCTGCCCTTGCCTGCTACTGCTCCTGCTGCCTCCACCCCAGCCCCTGCCCCTGCATCCTACTGCTCCTGCTGCCTCCACCCAAGCCCTTGTCTGCTACTGCTACTGCTGCGTCCATTGCCGCCCCTGCCCCTGCCTGCTACTGCTCCTGCTGCCTCCTCCCCAGCCCCTGCCTGTTACTGTTACTGCTTCCTCCATCCCAGCCCCTGCCTGCTACCGCTCCTGCTGCCTCCACCCCAGCCCCTGCCCGTGTCTGCTACTTCTCCTGCTGTCTTCACCCCAGCCCCTGCCCCTGCCTGCTGCTGCTGCTGCCTCCACTGCTGCCCTTGCCTGCTACTGCTCCTGCTGCCTCCACTGCTGCCCCTGCCCCTGCCTGCTTCTGCTTCTGTTGTTCCTGCCCCTGCCCCTGCCTGCTTCTGCTTCTGTTGTTCCTGCCCCTGCCTCTGCCTGCTTCTGCTTCTGTTGTTCCTGCCCCTGCCTGCTACTACTCCTCCTGCCTCCACCCCAGCCTTTGCCCCTGCCTGCTACTGCTGCTGCTGCCTCCTCCCAAGCTCCTGCTCCTACTGCCTCCACCCCAGCTACTGCTCCTGCTGCCTACACTGCTGCCCCTGCTTGATACTACTCCTGTGCCCCTGCCCCTGCCTGCTTCTGCTTCTGTTGTTCCTGCCCCTGCCTGCTACTACTCCTGTGCCCCTGCCCCTGCCTGCTTCTGCTTCTGTTGTTCCTGCCCCTGCCTGCTACTACTCCTCCTGCCTCCACCCCAGCCTTTGCCCCTGCCTGCTACTGCTGCTGCTGCCTCCTCCCAAGCTCCTGCTCCTACTGCCTCCACCCCAGCTACTGCTCCTGCTGCCTCCACTGCTGCCCCTGCTTGATACTACTCCTGTGCCCCTGCCCCTGCCTGCTACTGCTCCTGCTGCCTCCACTGCTGCCCGTGCCCCTGCCTGCTACTGCTCCTGCTGCCTCCACCCCAGCCCGTGCCCCTGCATGCTACTGCTCCTGCTGCCTCCACCCCAGCCCCTGCCCGTGCCTGCTACTGCTCCTGCTGCCTCCACCCCAGCCCCTGCCTGCTACTGTTACTGCTGCCTCCACCCCTGCCCCTGTCCGTGCCTGCTTCTGCTCCTGCAGTTTCCACTCCAGCCCTTGCCTCTGTTACTACTCCTGCTGCCCCTGCTGTGCTGTTGTTCATGCTGACCCTGCCTGCTCTTGTTGCTCGTGCTCCTCCTGCCCAGTTACTGATTTTGCTGCCATTGCTGCCCCTGCCCTGCTACTGCTGCTGCTGCTGTTGGTGCCCTGCTACTGCTGCTGCTGCTGCTGCTGCCCTGCCCTTCTACTGCTGCTGCCCTGCCCTGCTACTGCTGCCCTGCCCTGCTGCTGCTGCCCTGCCCTGCTACTGCTGCTGCTGCTGCCCTGCCCTGCTACTGCTGCTGCTGCTGCCCTGCCCTGCCCTGCTACTGCTGCTGCTGCCCTGCCCTGCCCTGCTACTGCTGCTGCCCTGCCCTGCCCTGCTGCTGCTGCTGCTGCTGCTGCCCTGCCCTGCTACTGCTGCTGCTGCTGCCCTGCCCTGCTACTGCTGCTGCCCTGCCCTGCTACTGCTGCTGCTGCTGCTGCCCTGCTCTGCTACTGCTGCTGCTGCTGCTGCCCTGCCCTGCTACTGCTGCTGCTGCTACTGCTGCTGCTGCTGCTGCCCTGCCCTGCTACTGCTGCTGCCCTGCCCTGCTACTGCTGCTGCTGTCCCTGCCCTGCTACTGCTGCTGCTGTCCCTGCCCTGCTACTGGTACTGCTGTCCCTGCCCTGCTACTGGTACTGCTGTCCCTGCCCTGCTACTGGTACTGCTGTCCCTGCCCTGCTACTGGTACTGCTGTCCCTGCCCTGCTACTGCTGCTGCCTGCCCTGCCCTGCCCTGCTACTGCTGCTGCTGCTGCCCTGCTACTGCTGCTGCTGCCCTGCTACTGCTGCTGTTGCTGCCCTGCTACTGCTGCTGTTGCTGCCCTGCTACTGCTGCTGCTGCTGCACTGCTACTGCTGCTGCTGCTGCCCTGCTACTGCTGCTGCTGCTGCTGCCCTGCTACTGCAGCTGCTGCTGCCCTGCTACTGCAGCTGCTGCTGCCCTGCTGCTGCTGCTGCCCTGCTACTGCTGCTGCTGCTGCCCTGCTACTGCTGCTGCTGCTGCTGCTGCCCTGCCCTTCTACTGCTGCTGCTGCTGCCCTGCCCTGCTACTGCTGCCCTGCCCTGCCCTGCTGCTGCCCTGCCCTGCTACTGCTGCCCTGCCCTGCTGCTGCTGCCCTGCCCTGCTACTGCTACTGCTGCTGCTGCCCTGCCCTGCTACTGCTGCTCTGCTACTGCTGCTGCTGCTGCCCTGCCCTGCTACTGCTGCTGCTGCTGCTGCCCTGCCCTGCTACTGCTGCTGCCCTGCCCTGCTACTGCTGCTGCTGCTGCCCTGCCCTGCTACTGCTGCTGCTGCTGCCCTGCCCTGCTACTGCTACTGCTGCTGCCCTGCCCTGCTACTGCTGCTGCTGCTGTCCTGCTACTGCTGCTGCTGCCGCTGCCCTGCTGCCCTGTTACTGCTGCTGTTGCTGCTACTGCTGCTGCTGCTGCTGCTGCTGCTGCTGCTACTGCTGCTGCCCTGCTGCTGCTGCCCTGCTACTGCTGCTGTCCTGCTACTGCTGCTGCTGCCCTGCTACTGCTGCTGCTGCTGCCCTGCTACTGCTGCTGCTGCTGCTGCCCTGCTACTGCTGCTGCTGCTGCCCTGCTACTGCTGCTGCTGCTGCCCTGCTACTGCTGCTGCTGCTGCCCTGCTACTGCTGCTGCTGCTGCTGCTGCTGCCCTGCCCTTCTACTGCTGCTGCTGCTGCCCTGCCCTGCTACTGCTGCCCTGCCCTGCTGCTGCTGCCCTGCCCTGCTACTGCTGCCCTGCCCTGCTGCTGCTGCCCTGCCCTGCTACTGCTACTGCTGCTGCTGCTGCTGCTGCCCTGCCCTGCTACTGCTGCTGCTGCTGCCCTGCTCTGCTACTACTGCTACTGACGCCCTGCTCTGCTACTACTGCTGCCCTGTCTCTGCTACTGTTGCTGCTGTTGCCCTGCCCTGTTACTGTTGCTGCTCCTGCTACTGCCCTGCTGCCCTTGCTGCTGCTGCCCTGCTGCTGCCCTGCTACTGCTGCTGCCCTGCCCTGCTACTGCTGCTGCTGCTGCCCTGCCCTGCCCTGCTACTGCTGCTGCCCTGCCCTGCTACTGCTGCTGCTGCTGCCCTGCCCTGCTACTGCTGCTGCTGCTGCCCTGCCCTGCTACTGCTGCTGCCCTGCCCTGCTACTGCTGCCCTGCCCTGCTACTGCTGCTGCTGCTGCCCTGCCCTGCTACTGCTACTGCTGCTGCCCTGCCCTGCTACTGCTGCTGCTGCTGCCCTGCCCTGCTACTGCTGCTGCTGCTGCCCTGCTACTGCTACTGCTGCCCTGCCTTGCTACTGCTGCTGCCCTGCCCTGCTACTGCTGCTGCCCTGCCTTGCTACTGCTGCTGCCCTGCCCTGCCTTGCTACTGCTGCTGCCCTGCCCTGCCCTGCTACTGCTGCTGTTGCTGCCCTGCTACTGCTGCTGCTGCCCTGCTACTGCTGCTGCTGCTGCCCTGCTACTGCTGCTGCTGCTGCCCTGCTACTGCTGCTGCTGCTGCCCTGCTACTGCTGCTGCTGCTGCGCTGCTACTGCTGCTGCTGCGCTGCTACTGCTGCTGCTGCTGCTGCTGCCCTGCTACTGCTGCTGCCCTGCTACTGCTGCTGCCCTGCTACTGCAGCTGCTGCTGCCCTGCTACTGCTGCTGCTGCTGCCCTGCCCTTCTACTGCTGCTGCTGCTGCCCTGCCCTGCTACTGCTGCCCTGCCCTGCTGCTGCTGCCCTGCCCTGCTACTGCTGCTGCTGCTGCCCTGCCCTGCTACTGCTGCTGCTGCTGCCCTGCCCTGCTACTGCTGCTGCCCTGCCCTGCTACTGCTGCTGCTGCTGCTGCTGCCCTGCCCTGCTACTGCTGCTGCCCTGCCCTGCCCTGCCCTGCTGCTGCCCTGCCCTGCTACTGCTGCCCTGCTACTGCTGCTGCCCTGCCCTGCTGCTGCCCTGTTACTGCTTCTGCTCTGTCTACATTGTTGTTGCCCTGTTCTGCTCTGCCCTGCTACTGTTGCTGCTGCCCTGCCCTGCTACTGTCTGTTCTGTTACTGTTGCTGTTGTTGCCCTGCCCTGCTACATTGCTGTTGCCCTGTTCTGCTACATTGCTGTTGCTGTTGCCCTGTTACTGTTACTGTTACTGCTGCTGCTGCCCTGCCCTGCTACTGCTGCTGCTGCTGCTGCCCTGCCCTGCTACTGCTGCTGCTGCTGCTGCTGCCCTTCCCTGCTACTGCTGCTGCTGCTGCCCTGCCTTGCTGCTGCTGCTGCCCTTCCCTGCTACTGCTGCTGCTGCTGCCCTGCCACTGCTACTGCTGCCCTGCCCTGCTACTGCTGCTGCTGCTGCCCTGCCCTGCTACTGCTGCTGCTGCCCTGCCCTGCTACTGCTGCTGCTGCTGCTGCTGCCCTGCCCTGCTGCTGCTGCTGCTGCTGCTGCTGCCCTGCTACTGCTGCTGCTGCCCTGCTACTCCTGCTGCTGCTGCTGCCCTGCTGCTGCTGCCCTGCTACTGCTGCTGCTGCGCTGCTGCTGCTGCCCTGCTGCTGCTTCTGCTGCTGCTGCCCTGCTACTGCTGCTGCCCTGCTACTGCAGTTGCTGCTGCCCTGCTACTGCAGTTGCTGCTGCCCTGCTACTGCAGCTGCTGCTGCCCTGCTACTGCTGCTGCTGCTACTGCTGCCCTGCTACTGCTGCTGCTGCTGCTGCCCTGCTGCTGCTGCCCTGCTGCTGCTGCCCTGCTGCTGCTGCCCTGCTACTGCTGCCCTGCTACTGCTGCTGCTGCCCTGCTACTGCTGCTGCTGCTGCTGCTGCCCTGCTACTGCTGCTGCTGCTGCTGCTGCTGCCCTGCTACTGCTGCCCTGCTGCTACTGCTGCCCTGCTACTGCTGCTGCTGCCCTGCTGCTGCTACTGCTGCTGCTGCCCTGCTACTGCTGCTGCTGCTACTGCTGCTGCTGCCCTGCTACTGCTGCTGCTGCTACTGCTGCTGCTGCCCTGCTACTGCTGCCCTGCTATTGCTGCTGCTGCTACTGCTGCCCTGCTACTGCTGCTCTGCTGCTGCTGCTGCTGCTCTGCTGCTGCTGCTGCTGCTCTGCTACTGCTGCTGCCCTGCTACTGCTGCTGCTGCTGCCCTGCTACTGCTGCTGCTGCCCTGCTGCTGCTGCTGCTACTGCTGCCCTGCTGCTGCTGCTGCTTCTGCTGCTGCCCTGCTACTGCTGCTGCTGCTGCTGCCCTGCTGCTGCTGCAGCCCTGCTACTGCTGCTGCTGCCCTGCTGCTGCTGCAGCCCTGCTACTGCTGCCCTGCTACTGCTGCTGCTGCCCTGCTGCTGCTGCTGCCCTGCTGCTGCTGCTGCTGCTGCTGCTGCTGCTGCCCTGCTACTGCTGCTGCTGCTGCTGCCCTGCTGCTGCTGCTGCCCTGCTACTGCTGCTGCTGCTGCTGCCCTGCTACTGCTGCTGCTACTGCTGCTGCCCTGCTACTGCTGCTGCTGCTGCCCTGCTACTGCTGCTGCTGCCCTGCTGCTGCTGCTGCTACTGCTGCCCTGCTGCTGCTGCTGCTTCTGCTGCTGCCCTGCTACTGCTGCTGCTGCTGCTGCCCTGCTGCTGCTGCAGCCCTGCTACTGCTGCTGCTGCCCTGCTGCTGCTGCAGCCCTGCTACTGCTGCCCTGCTACTGCTGCTGCTGCCCTGCTACTGCTGCTGCTGCTGCTGCTGCTGCTGCCCTGCTACTGCTGCTGCTGCTGCTGCCCTGCTGCTGCTGCTGCCCTGCTGCTGCTGCTGCCCTGCTACTGCTGCTGCTGCTGCTGCCCTGCTACTGCTGCTGCTGCTGCTGCTGCCCTGCTACTGCTGCTGCTGCCCTGCTACTGCTGCTGCTGCTGCCCTGCTACTGCTGCTGCTGCTGCTGCTGCTGCTGCTGCTGCTGCCCTGCTACTGCTGCTGCTGCTGCCCTGCTACTGCTGCTGCTGCTGCTCTGCTACTGCTGCTGCTGCTGCCCTGCCCTGCTACTGCTGCTGCTGCTGCCCTGCCCTGCTACTGCTGCTGCTGCTGCCCTGCCCTGCTACTGCTGCTGCTGCCCTGCCCTGCTACTGCTGCTGCTGCTGCCCTGCCCTGCTGCTGCTGCTGTCCTGCTACTACTGCTGCTGCTGCTGGCCCTGCTACTGCTGCTGCTGCTGGCCCTGCTACTGCTGCTGCTGCTGGCCATGCTACTGCTGCTGCTGCTGGCCTGCTACTGCTGCTGCTGCTGCTGGCCTGCTACTGCTGCTGCTGCTGCCCTGCTACTGCTGCTGCCCTGCTACTGCTGCTGCTGCCCTGCTACTGCTGCCCTGCTACTGCTGCTGCCCTGCTACTGCTGCTGCCCTGCTACTGCTGCTGCCTTGCTACTGCTGCTGCCTTGCTACTGCTGCTGCTGCCCTGCTACTGCTGCTGCTGCCCTGCTGCTACTGCTGCTGCCCTGCTGCTACTGCTGCTGCCCTGCTGCTGCCCTGCTGCTACTGCTGCTGCCCTGCTGCTGCCCTGCTGCTACTGCTGCTGCCCTGCTGCTGCCCTGCTACTGCAGCTGCCCTGCTACTGCTGCTGCTACTGCTGCCCTGCTACTGCTGCTGCTACTGCTGCTGCTACTGCTGCCCTGCTACTACTGCTGCTGCTGCTACTGCTGCCCTGCTACTACTGCTGCTGCTGCTGCTACTGCTGCTGCCCTGCTACTACTGCTGCTACTGCTGCTGCCCTGCTACTGCTGCTGCCCTGCTACTGCTGCTGCTGCTGCTGCCCTGCTACTGCTACTGCTGCTGCTGCCCTGCTGCTGCTACTGCTGCTGCTGCTGCTGCTGCCCTGCTGCTGCTGCTGCTGCCCTGCTACTGCTGCTGCCCTGCTACTGCTGCTGCTGCCCTGCTACTGCTGCTGCTGCTGGCCTGCTACTGCTGCTGGCCTGCTACTGCTGCTGGCCTGCTACTGCTGCTGGCCTGCTGCTGCTGCTGCCCTGCTACTGCTGCTGCCCTGCTACTGCTGCTGCTGCTGCCCTGCTACTGCTGCTGCTGCCGCTGCCCTGCTACTGCTGCTGCTGCCGCTGCCCTGCTACTGCTGCTGCTGCCGCTGCCCTGCTACTGCTGCTGCTGCCACTGCTGCTGCTGCTGCCCTGCTACTGCTGCTGCTGCTGCCCTGCTACTGCTGCTGCTGCCCTGCTACTGCTGCTGCTACTGCTGCTGCTGCTGCTGCCCTGCTGCTGCACTGCTACTGCTGCTGCCCTGCTGCTGCACTGCTACTGCTGCTGCCCTGCTACTGCAGCTGCTGCTGCCCTGCTACTGCTGCTGCTGCTGCTGCCCTGCTACTGCTGCTGCTGCTGCCCTGCTACTGCTACTGCTGCTGCTGCTGCTGCTGCTGCCCTGCTACTGCTGCTGCTGCTGCTGCTGCCCTGCTACTGCTGCTGCTGCTGCCCTGCTACTGCTGCTGCTGCCCTGCCCTGCTACTGCTGCTGCTGCTGCCCTGCTACTGCCCTGCTACTGCTGCTGCTGCTGCCCTGCTACTGCCCTGCTGCTGCTGCTGCTGCTGCTACTGCTGCTGCTGCTGCTGCTGCTACTGCCCTGCTACTGCTGCTGCTGCTACTGCTGCTGCTGCCCTGCTACTGCTACTGCCCTGCTACTGCTACTGCCCTGCTACTGCTACTGCCCTGCTACTGCTGCTGCTGCCCTGCTACTGCTGCTGCCCTGCTACTGCTGCTGCTGCCCTGCTGCTGCTGCCCTGCTACTGCTGCTGCTGCCCTGCTACTGCTGCTGCTGCTGCTGCCCTGCTACTGCTGCTGCTGCTGCTGCCCTGCTACTGCTGCTGCTGCTGCTGCCCTGCTACTGCTGCTGCCCTGCTACTGCTGCTGCCCTGCTACTGCTGCTGCCCTGCTACTGCTGCTGCCCTGCTACTGCTGCTGCCCTGCTACTGCTGCTGCCCTGCTGCCCTGCTACTGCTGCTGCCCTGCTGCTGCTGCCCTGCTACTGCTACTGCTGCTGCTGCCCTGCCCTGCTACTGCTACTGTTCCTGCTGCCCTGCCCTGCTACTGCTACTGCTGCTGCTGCCCTGCTACTGCTGCTGTTGCTGCTGCCCTGCTACTGCAGCTAGGGCAGGGCAGGGCAGCAGCAACAGCAGTAGCAGCTAGGGCAGGGCAGGGCAGCGGCAACAGCAGTGGCAGCTAGGGCAGGGCAGGGCAGCGGCAACAGCAGTGGCAACAGCAGTGGCAACAGCAGTGGCAACAGCAGTGGCAGCTAGGGCAGGGCAGGGCAGCGGCAACAGCAGTGGCAGCTAGGGCAGGGCAGGGCAGCGGCAACAGCAGTGGCAGCTAGGGCAGGGCAGGGCAGCGGCAACAGCAGTGGCAGCTAGGGCAGGGCAGGGCAGCGGCAACAGCAGTGGCAGCTAGGGCAGGGCAGGGCAGCGGCAACAGCAGTGGCAGCTAGGGCAGGGCAGGGCAGCGGCAACAGCAGTGGCAGCTAGGGCAGGGCAGGGCAGCGGCAACAGCAGTGGCAGCTAGGGCAGGGCAGGGCAGCGGCAACAGCAGTGGCAGCTAGGGCAGGGCAGGGCAGCGGCAACAGCAGTGGCAGCTAGGGCAGGGCAGGGCAGCGGCAACAGCAGTGGCAGCTAGGGCAGGGCAGGGCAGGGCTGGGCTGGGCTGGGCAGGGCTGGGCTGGGCTGGGCTGGGCTGGGCTGGGCTGGGCAGGGCTGGGCAGGGCTGGGCTGGGCAGGGCTGGGCTGGGCAGGGCTGGGCAGGGCTGGGCAGGGCAGGGCTGGGCAGGGCAGGGCTGGGGAGGGCAGGGCTGGGGAGGGCTGGGCTGGGCTGGGCAGGGCAGGGCAGGGCAGGGCAGGGCTGGGCAGGGCAGGGCAGGGCTGGGCAGGGCTGGGCTGGGGAGGGCAGGGCAGGGCTGGGGAGGGCAGGGCAGGGCAGGGCAGGGCTGGGCAGGGCAGGGCTGGGCTGGGCTGGGCAGGGCAGGGCAGGGCTGGGCTGGGGAGGGCAGGGCTGGGCTGGGGAGGGCAGGGCAGGGCTGGGGAGGGCAGGGCTGGGGAGGGCAGGGCAGGGCAGGGCAGGACAGGGCAGGGCTGGGCTGGGCTGGGCTGGGCTGGGGAGGGCAGGGCAGGGCTGGGCTGGGCTGGGGAGGGCAGGGCAGGGCTGGGGAGGGCAGGGCAGGGCTGGGGAGGGCAGGGCAGGGCAGCAGCAGCGGCAGTGGGGGCAGGGCAGCAGCAGCGGCAGTGGGGGCAGGGCAGCAGCAGCTGGGGCAGGGCAGGGCAGCAGCAGCGGGGGCGGCAGCAGGGGCAGGGCAGGGCAGCGGCAGCTGGGGCAGGGCAGGGCAGCGGCAGCTGGGGCAGGGCAGGGCAGCGGCAGCTGGGGCAGGGCAGGGCAGCGGCAGCTGGGGCAGGGCAGGGCAGCGGCAGCTGGGGCAGGGCAGGGCAGGGCAGCGGCAGCTGGGGCAGGGCAGGGCAGCAGCAGCTGGGGCAGGGCAGGGCAGCAGCAGCGGGGGCAGCAGCAGCGGGGGCGGCAGCAGGGGCAGGGCAGCGGCAGCAGGCGCAGGGCAGCGGCAGCGGCAGCAGGGGCAGGGCAGGGCAGCAGGGGCAGGGCAGGACAGTGGCAGCTGGGGCAGGGCAGGGCGGGGCAGGGCAGGGCGGGGCAGCGGCAGCTGGGGCAGGGCAGGGCGGGGCAGCGGCAGCTGGGGCAGGGCAGGGCGGGGCAGCGGCAGCTGGGGCAGGGCAGGGCGGGGCAGCGGCAGCTGGGGCGGGGGCGGGGCGGGGCAGGGCAGCGGGGGCGGGGCGGGGCAGGGCAGTGGCAGCCAGGGCAGGGCAGTGGCAGCCGGGGCAGAGCAGCAGCAGCAGCAGGGGCAGGGCAGGGCAGGGCAGGGCAGGGCAGGGCAGCGGCAGCGGCAGCTGGGGCACGGCAGGACAGCGGCAGCTGGGGCACGGCAGGGCAGCGGCAGCTGGGGCACGGCAGGGCAGCGGCAGCTGGGGCACGGCAGGGCAGCGGCAGCTGGGGCACGGCAGGGCAGCGGCAGCTGGGGCACGGCAGGGCAGCGGCAGCTGGGGCAGGGCAGGGCAGCGGCAGCTGGGGCAGGGCAGGGCAGCGGCAGCTGCAGCAGGAGTGGGGGCAGCGGTAGCAGGAGCGGGGGCAGGGCAGCGGCAGCAGCGGGGGCAGGGCAGCGGCAGCAGCGGGGGCAGGGCAGCGGCAGCAGCGGGGGCAGGGCAGCAGCAGCGGGGGCAGGGCAGCGGCAGCAGCGGGGGCAGGGCAGCGGCAGCGGCAGGAGCAGGGCAGCGGCAGCAGCAGCAGGGCAGAGGCAGCGGCAGCGGCAGCTGGGGCAGGGCCAGCAGCAGCAGGGCAGAGGCAGCAGCAGCTGGGGCAGGGCCAGCAGCAGCAGGGCAGAGGCAGCGGCAGCTGGGGCAGGGCAGGGCAGGGCCAGCAACAGGGGCAGGGCAGGGCTGGGCCAACAGCTGGGGCAGGGCAGGGCTGGGCCAACAGCAGGGGCAGGGCAGGGCTGGGCCAACAGCAGGGGCAGGGCAGGGCTCGGCCAACAGCAGGGGCAGGGCCAGCAGCGACAGCTGGGGAAGGGCAGGGCAGAGCCAGCAGTGGGGGCAGGGCAGGGCAGGGCAGGGCCAGCAGCAACACCTGGGGAAAGGCAGGGCAGGGCCAGCAGCAGCAGTGGGCAGCAGCAGCTGGAGCAGGGCCAACAGTGGCAAGAAGGGCAGGGCAGGGCAGGGCCAGGCCAGGGCAGAGCAGAGCCAGAATCAGCAGCAAGGGCAGGACAAGGGCCACCAGTGGCAAGAAGAGCAGGGTAGGGCCAACAGCAGCAAGAAGGGCAGGGCAGGGCAGAGCCAGAATCAGCAGCAAGGGCAGGGGCACCAGTGGCAGGACAGGGCCACCAGTGGCAAGAAGGGAAGGGCAGGGCAGGGCAGAGCCAGAATCATCAGCGAGGGCAGGGGAGGGCCAGCAGCAGCAACAGTAGCAGAGTAGGGCAGAAGAGCAGTGGCAGTTGTAGCAGGGCAGAAGAGCAGTGGCAGTTGTAGCAGGGCAGAAGAGCAGTGGCAGTTGTAGCAGGGCAGAAAAGCAGTGGCAGTTGCAGCAGGGCAGAAAAGCAGTGGCAGTTGCAGCAGGGCAGACCAGCAGCCGCAGGGTAGGTCCAGCAGTGGCGCGGCATCAGGATACAGCTGGCAGTGGCATCGAGGCAAGGTCAGCAGCAGCAGTAGGGGAGGGCCAGTGGCAGTAGTAGGAGCAGAACATTGCCAGTGGCAACAGCAGCGCCAGGAACTGTGGCAGTGGTTCAAGGACAGCAGCAGCAGCACAAGTGTAAGGGTGGCAGCAACAACAGCACAGGTGAGGCAGCAGTAACAGAATGGATATGGCAGCAGTAATGTCCACAGACCCAAGTGCAACGACAGAAATCACTGTGGGAACAGTGGCAGTGGCAGTGAATTTTCTGCCACCAAATGCTTGACCTCACCGAGCATCCAAATAATAAACGTTACATATAACTTTCTGCACTAAATACAGTACACTTAGTGTGGACATAATGGGCATAGAGTACATTGTTGGTAGGCTACAATGAAAATGTACAGTAGGTTTCACAGCACTTTTCCTGAGATTTATTTTACTGCGCAACATACAATGTCTATATCACTTATATTAACTTTTTGAATCATTATTATATATGAATGTGTTATGTACATACAGTAGTTATGAAATTTCCAGAACCACTTGTTTCGAGGCCTGTGTTGTCATTGGCTTTGGAGCAAGCCCTTCTTATATTTCACATTTTGTATGCCATTTCTAAAACTACAATAATTTGCAGCAGTTAAAGTATTACTGTGCTGGGGTGAATTCGGACATTATTGCAAAAAGTTATTTAATTAATTAATGAGGTAATTATTGTGCTCCAGTCGGATTTAACCGGTGAAGGTTTATATCCAAGGGGTGAATGGGGTTTATTGCTCATGTAATGCCACTCATGGATGAGTGAGGCTGGTCACACTCATGTTAAATGTCAGGACCAACTGCCTAGCCTCGGGCTTCTACGCTCCTCATGGGGCAACCTAAGATTGGATGATGGATGGATAAACGTTAGAAATCTGTTTGTGTCCAATTGTTTGTAATTCTTTACTTTTATGTATAAAGATCTTTAATATATCACATGACACATACCAAATATATATTAAAACGCATACATATATAAAAAGAATAGAATTCTTAACTGGCAAAATTTCTTTGGCAGAAATGTTGATGAATAAATGCAGGAAAGTCTTCAGTGCCCAGATGTACTTTCATGAGTAGTGTGAAAGAGCAAAGTAAGTAATTACTATCTTCTCAATCTCTTAATTGGGCATTTAATGAAATTTGAATTTTAATGCAAATTGGGAGTCAGTTCAGATGGGGAGTTTGAACGAAAAAGTAACTTTGCTGTTATGTTCATATCTCATCATAGTCATTAGCTTATTTTGTCAGGTAGTGACGTTTTTGTACTGGAAGAACACTTTTTTAAAAGCCCCAAAACGTCCAAAATGGCCCCACATACGGCCGAGACTAAACTGGGAACCTAGAATAGCCATCTGTATTCATTTTCTGTTTATGCACAAATTTATACTGTGTCCAAATTCACCAAAGTTTGAGTTCAAATTCGGACATTCATTACTATATATGCTATAATTATACATGAAACATTTTAAATGTTACTGCTATGCTCTGATACCTTAGTGGACCACCCCCACATACAGTACTTAAAGTCTTGGATTGAATTAAAAACTAATTAGATGGCACAAAAAGAAAAAAAATTGCCCGAATCCACCCAAGTTTAAGGTATTTTAAGAAATGCATGAAGTATATGGTTCTAATAACGTAAATGTGATTCAGTCCACCAAGACCAATTAACCACTTTAGTCCAGGCATATATGTTTAACTGTAATCATCAGAGATCAACAATAATGTTCAGTGGAGAAAAGAAGTCTACTGATTAAGGTATTAAGACTATCAGACTGAATAAGTTAACTTGGCAGTTGACAATGGTAAAAAAAAAGCAAAACATTTGGCAAAGGATTTACCAGTACTCCACATTACAGTTATCAGCAGCCTCTTCAAGGATCTCACCTCTTTATCTTCTACATTGTGTACAAAAATTAACAAATGTAGGTTGGTTGGGGTTTAATGCTCACATATTACCACTCATGGAAGAGCAACAGGTCACTCATGCCTAGCCCTGAGCCCCTACACCTCTACTGGGAAAACAATGCACAGGCTGATGGATGAACAAACACACTCTTATGCTAAGAAGGGAAAAGAAAGTTATTTATTAGCAATAAAAAATTTATTAACTTATTTTTCCAAACATGCTGACGCCTTGCCCTGCAAAAAAAAGAGAAAGAAGATATCAGCAACTTGCTAACAGTTATTGATTACCTTAATTGTACTATTAAGAGAAACTGGAATGGGTACAGCATTAAAATATGGTAGGTTGAGACTAGTACGCTAAAATAATCTGGCAGTAATAAAAATGAAATGAATAAAAGCACTACTGTAAATTAACCAAACTAAACCAGCACCGGCCATCGCAATAATATACTTCAGTAAACAAGAAAAATGTACGAAGCTCCACTGTCTGTTAAACAGATGTCACTAATTCCCTCCCAAGCCCACCAAAAGGAAGCTTGTAGTGTGGACAGCAGGATGACGGCAATTTCAACCTGCAGTCCACTGGATTATGTCCAGATGGACCTGGGGTTACAGCTACTGTAGACCAGTATCTAAATTCCAAAACCCTCCTTCCAGAATACTTTTCCATTTAACAGGGTGGCGTAATCACCTGTCTACGAACAATAAATGCACACTTCAAAACCTCAGCTCCAAACAGTACCACATTCAAATTCAAATCCAGTTCCAATAATTATTGAACAAAGATGAAAGAAATGGGAATTAAATTAAATCATTCATTTGAAATGTTTGCTTTCTGTAAATTCAAATACAATTCCAAAAATATAATGAACAAAGATAAGAAATAGGAATAATTCACTAAATCAATATATTCAACTGCCATTTCAGATAAATGTTTATGCTGTAGTACTATTAGTTGCAATCTGCCATAAATTGTCAGCCTCAGTTACGGCACAGACTCTGCCACAGCGGTAGGCCTGCTTCCTAAGGGCTATTACTCTAGCCCACTTCTTGGCACCATCAGGTCACAAGGTCAGACTCAGTGGTGTGGCGAAGATGGGCAAAATGTACTATTACACTACAATCAGCCATTGTGCAGTTCTCATAAGTCCGGGATGTGTAAAACTTTATTTTCAAGTCTCTAGCACAGTACACAAAAACTGCTACGAACCACTGCTACCTACAAAGTGGAAGCTAGTTCTAATGCTCTAACCGAAAATTTCACCGAACTAATATATTGTCGATATTGGCCCCTAATCTTCTATTTTTTACTGCTGATATTGGGATATTTGTTATTTAAGAGGAGCCTGTGGAGTCACATGGAGAGACAGGCTGACGAATGAGGGTATAAAGGAGCGTTGTGGTGTTGATGTGGATGTGATAGGAAGCGTTATGAGGAACACACCGAGGTGGTTTGGCCATGTGGAGAGGATGGAGGGTGAAAGACTGACGAAGAGAGTGTATGTGAGTGAGGTGGAGGGGGGAAGAGGGAGGGGGAGGCCAAGGATGAGATGGAGGGATGGGGTGGAGAGGTATATGAGAGAGGGGGGTGTGAGTTGGGAGCAGGGCAGTGAAATGGCGGGGGACAGGGCGACTTGGAGGCGATTTGTTTGTGGCCACCCCAAACGGGATTGAGGCGTCTGGCAATAGATAGATAGATAGGTTACCAATGCAAGAATTTTTTTTTTTTTTTTTTTTTTTTTTTTTTTTTTTTTTAAAGCCCAATTCTGTGTGAAAGTGTTATTTCCTTGACTCGCTCTTGCAGCATAATAAAGAAGTCTTACTGAAAACCATTAAAGGTTCAGAATTGTAAGTGGGTGTGTAGGAAAGGAAGGGGAACAAAATAAGGACAAACGCAGTTAGCTGAGTGAGGTGTACCGTATACAGGCAGTGTATAAGTGTGGCAGCTGTGTGGGGTTATGTACATACATGGGGTACACATGGTCAACGCAAGCGAAAAAGAGCCAATAACCAATAATCTTTACGTTACTTATTTAGTCTCTTACTCTCACTGTAGTCTAAATGAAGAAGTGACTTGTTCCCAAGGCACGATAATAACACCTTCAGACTCACACGCAACGACTCTAACATTAAGAGTAGACCACCGTACTCTCCCCAGAACTTTTCTCCATCTCATGCACTATCGTACATCCGCTTTACCTCACACACAATGTACCCCACATCATCATGGGTTCACACCGGCAAGGGCATGCAGCCAAAAACTTTGCCCCCGCTAACTAGTGACAGACTTATTGAGGGGAAGCGTAACATGGGCTCCGCCAGTGTACTTTTGGGGACCGGAATGGGACAGGGTTCAGATCTGTGCTAGTGGGTATAAGGCACATTGCAGTTTCTAGGCTGCAACTTCTGCCCAATGCAGCAGAGGGACCTGAACCTGTGAGTAACGCCCCTGGAGGCTGCCATATTAGTGGATGTATGAATGTAATGGCAGAGCAGTTACAATGCCAAGGCACACTTAGAGGGTGTCCCTGTAGCTGTCCTGGCAGGGTGCCTGAGGGCACAGCCACTGGTCACGGCTGGTGGACTATGGGTCCAGGTCGCATGCCTGGACTTGGGACTGAGTGGGTGTGTAGGGCATATGGTCTGTCTCTCCCTCTGTTTAATTTTCATGACATGGCAAAAAATGAGAAAAAGCAGAAGCCTGACGTAATTACCCAAGAAGATCACAGTAACATCTTGGAATGTGGGTAGTTTGAAGAGTAGAGCAAAGGCAGTGGTCCAGACAATAAGTAGGCATTGGGTAGATGTTGGCTGTATACGGAAGGTTTAATACAGGGGAGAATCAGTGATTACTGGGAGGGTTTGCTGGTATAAGATACTTTAGCAGGGAAGGGCAGACTGACATGGTGGTGTGGGTGTGCTTGTTAAGAAAAAAACTGGTGGAATTTACCATGAATGTAATAAGAGTACATTAAAGGATTATTGGCTCATTTTCATTCATATTGGTACAGTATATGCTTCATCGCTGGGCTTGAATTATGCAGAAAAAGATACATTCTGGGATTATTTCACTGTGTGGTAAGTGGTACGAGGGATGATGAGATTTGTTTAGAGAGAGAACTTAATTATATGAAGGGAGATGTGCATATGCTACAAGAAATGAGGAAGGGGAATGGATACAAGGGTTTAGGGAGGCTACGAACATGATTTTGTGCAACACGCATTTTAGAAAAGGAGAAAGTAGGTTGATTATGTAAGAGTCTGGGGGAAACAGCAGCCAGACAATTTCCTGGTCAGGAGGGCTGACATGAGGTTTATGAGAGATGTTAAAGTTACACGGAGCAAAGACTGTACAGCAACACAAATTATTGATGTGACATTATGATTAGCCCCCATCCACCAGTAACGTCTATACATGTCACAATCTGACCTCCACGAGGCCGCTGGGCAATGGGTATACATGCAAGTGTCTTCTCGCCACCGAAAGGCAGGGAGGAGTCCCTCCACAGCACACAGGCATGAGAGTCTGTCCCGTGCTTTTGCCTGGTGTACAGCTACATCTTCAGGTTCGTATTAGTCTGATTCCATCCGAGCTGCCTGTAGCCAATTGCATCATCCACCCCTGCCAAGCCTCTTTCCAACGATACTAGAAAAGGGGTCAGCGATAGTGCCATAAAGCATGCCTTGGATGCAACAGTATCTAGTAATGGACAAGTTATCACACTCAGAGCAAAGCCAGTCCGCACCATGGGCAAACGCACAAACACGTCTTGCTCGTGCACTGAAAATTATATATCTTCCTCACGTTATCACTGACCAACAACAACCAACAGACCTGGGGATACTTTCAATCAACAGAAAGAGTTGGCAGATACGGTCTTTAATTTGTTTCCCTATGTGCTATATTTTCCGAGATATTAAGATCTGAAAACAAGCAATTTCCGGGAAACTGCCTGGAGTGAGGTGACAACTGCGTAAAAAATAGCCCAGCATTTAAGGGTTAAGGTATAGGTGATGAAGAAAACGACCTGTGCACTTATGACGAAAATATGGGAGTTGAAAAACCAAGCAGTAAGGGATACCTTCTGTAGTGAAATGAGTTGGGTGGTGGCTGAACAGGAAGCTGTTGACATAAGTGTTAATGAACAGTACAGAGCTCTCAAGAACAATTTCCTGAATTACTGATTTAGTGTATGGATGGACAAGCGCCCCCCCCCCCCTCCAAGGACAAAGTAACTTGGTGGTGGGTTGAGGAAACTGCAGTTAATAAGAAACGAAGGCTTTTCTGAGCATGGAAAAGGGATGGTAAAGAGGAATACTTGGCTGCCAAACATACAGCTACAAAAGAGGCATACGGGGCAAAATCTGCGTCTTGGGTGATTTTTACTGGATAGCCTAAATGGCAGTGAAAGGAAGAATATATTAAGGTGGCAGATATGATGAAGAGGGAAACCAGGGATATCACAGATGATCAGTGTGTCAAGAATTATGAAGGAAAGGTAGTGGTGAATATTAAGGATATTAAAGACACCTGGAGATTGTAACTGGTTGCTGAATGATGAGTTTGACTGGAACAGGGAAGGCTTGGAGTCAGCAGATCTAGTGTTTGGCCCTTGGCCGTTGATTGATACTGCTATTGTGAGCAGGGCATAGGCAGAATGCAGGTGGGGAAAGTAGCAGGTGTGTTTGGGTTGACTGCTGAAATACTGAAGGCCTAAGAGATATAGGAGTGGGATTAGTCACTGACTTCTAAATACAATTACATACGAGTGTGTTGTCCCTGATGATTACTTGGAGTGATTGTAAATGTGTACAAGGGGAAGGGTGAAGCCCTGGAAGGAGGAAATTAAAGGGGCATAAACTTTTGGAGCAGATAATGAAGGTAATGTGGAGAGTTCTAGAACTTATGATTAGAGAAGGGGTGAATATTGATAAGATGCAGTTTGGGTTTATGCCAGGCAAAGAAACCGCTAATGCCATATTCACTGTTTGACTGTTTCAGGAAAAAATTTAAAAGGGATTTGTACTTTGTTTTTCTTGACCTGGAGAAGACCCTTGACAAGAGTCCCTTTGGAAGGTGGCAAAGTGGGCAATGAGTGAGCTTGGGACTAAGGAGTGGCTGGTTAGAGTGGTTATGGCTATGTAAGGGTGCTTGCACCCAGGGGAGTGAATGGAGATTTGAGTGATTAGTTTTCTGTAACTGACTGTGTGCACTGTGGTCAGTCTTGAGCCCCTGGTTTATCATGGTGCTTGATGCCTTCTCAAGAAGAAATGGATTCCCATGGAAGATGTATTCCAATGATTTGGTGTTGACTGCAGAGAATGAAAGGAAGGAGGAAGAAATATTTAAGAATTGGAGAATTGGTATGGGGCACAAGGGTCTGAGAGTAAATGCAAATAAAAAGGTGATGGTATCTAGAAATGGCAGATGAATACAGGACCAAAGTAGAGGACGAGTTAGAATTACTGAATTGGAATTAAATGGATCTGGACAGACTGTGGAATGCATACAGGGATTGCTTAGTTAGGAACGCTAAAGCGGTGTGTGTGGTGTGACAAGAGTAACAAAGAAGAAAGATACGGCATGGTGGGATGAGGTAATGAGAGCGGTGGAGAAAAAGAGGAAGAAATGGCTAAAGTGGTTACAGGACAGAGGTTCAGTTGAAATAGCAACGTTGAGAGCAAGAAGCACGTAATGAGACTAGTGAAGAGGAAAATGGAGGAGGTAAATGAGGATCTAGGAATAAAATGAATGCGAACCACCCTGAAAATAGAAAGTTACACTGGAAAGAGGTGCGGAAATGTAGAAGTGAAAGCAGAAAGAAATATGATGGTGTGAAGGATGCAGGTGGTAGATTATTAACCCATGGAGATGAAGTAAGGACCAGATGGAAAGAATATTTTGAAAGCCTGATGAATGGGAATAGAGAGAGCAGAGCAGTTGTAAACATGATTGGTTTTGGGGGTGTGCATAGAAGGAATGCAGTGCCAGGAGATGTGACACTCGCACAGGTGAAGAGTGCTGTGAAGCGGCTGAAAAATGGGAAAGCAGCTGGGGTTGATCATGATGAGGTGTATGCAGAGATGCTTAAGTGTACTGGAAAGAATGATATGAAGTGCTTGTTGAAGATATGTAAGAAGGCATGGATGAGTGACACTGTGCCTGCAGAGAGGAAAAAGGCTGTGATTGTACCCCTGTACAAAAATAAGGGTGAGCGAAGTGAGTGCAAGAATTATTGTCGCATAAGCTTACCGAGTGTGGTAGGGAAGGTATATGGAAGAATTATTATAAAGTAAGAGAGATCAGAAGTCCTAATGAGTGATGAACAAGGTGGCTTTAGGAGTGGCAGAGGATGTATGGATCATATATTTGCAGTGAGACAGATGGCAGAGAAGGCTTGTGATAAGGATCATAAGGTGTTTATGGCATTCATGGATCTGGAAAAAGCATATGACAAAGTGGATAGAGAAGGATTGTGTAAAGTTTTGCACAAGTACGGTGTAGTGGGGAAGCTGCTAGGTGCCGTCAAGTGTATTTATGATGGAAGTGAGGCATGTTTAAGGGTTAATGGGCTTAGTTATCCAAGTGAATGGTTCACGATCAATGTGGGCGTGTGACAAGGTTGTGTGATGTCCCCATGGTTGTTCAATACTTATATGGATGGGGTGATGAGAGAAGTAAAACCACAAGTAATGGAGAAAGGGATGGCATTGGTAATGAATGGTGATGGATGGAATTCTTAAATTTCTTGTATGCTGATGATGCAGTACTGCTTGCAAGGACCGGACAAGTACTTGGTAGGCTAATGCAGAGTTTTGCTGATGTCTGTGAGCTTCGTTCCTTGAGAGTAAATGGAGAAAAGAGTAACGTGATGGTTATTGAGAGAGAAGGTGACTCCCAGTGCAATGTAACAGTGAATGGAGAGAGACTGGAATTGGAGAGAGTTCAAATACCTGGGTACAGTGATAGAAGAGAGGAAAATGTGCAAAAGAAGTCGAAAGCAGAGTGACACAAGGAAGAAAAGTAGCTGATGCAATGAAGGCCTTGATAAGAAACAAAAGCTTGAGTGTTGCAGCTGCACAAGGCTTACAGGATGGAGTGTTAGTGCCAACTTTAACATATGGATGTGAGACTATGGTGTGGCATGAAAATGAAATTCAAGAGTTACAGCAGTGGAGATGGGACTGCTGAGGAATGTATGTGGAGTACAGAGGGTTGATAGGATACGAAATAATGTGATTTGTGAAAGATGTGGAGTGAGGAAGTCGGTAGACACCAGAATCGAAGAGAGTGTATCGAGATGGTATGGTCATGTGGAGAGGATGGATAACAAAAGAGTGGTGAAAAAGGAATATCTGAGCAAATTCGAAGGAGGGAGGAGGCAAGGTAGGCCAAGGAGAAGGTGGAGAGATATGGTGGATGAATGTGTGAGGAAGAGAGGTTTGGAAGTCAGCTAGGGAACTGACAGGAGATCGAGCTGACTGGATGAATATTGTGAGAAGTGCATGATCAGGGATTTATGGCACCCCTTTTTAACATGGCAGCATCTGGATGAACTCGGTCAGATACAATTATGTGAAGCTACAGAACGTGGTGAATGTTTTTGGAGTATCCGATAGAGCCAGGATTCCGGGGGCTTGAATGATGAGTGAATGGAAGCGTGGCCCATTGGATTGGGCAAATTTGGGCTGTCTGGACATTGCTACTCCTCACCCTGCCCTAGGGTGGGAAAGGAGGTCCAGATGATGATGATGATATCTAGGGTTGGTGGTAGTCCTGTCAAAAAAGAGGGAAAGGAACCAAGTGTGGTTTGCCAAAACTGAGTGGGAAGCAATTTCATCTTGTGCAGTGTTTGTGATAAGTGGGTGCATAAGAGATGAAGTGGTATTAGAGGCAGACTGCAAGATAATGCTGGTTTCATGGGTATGGTGTGTCAGGGAGAGCATGTGGAGATTGTCAGCCATGATAGGACTGACCTTGCTGGTATTTCTTGAGTGTGTGGAAGAGTTTTGTCATCAGAGACATGTTATGTGCTGGAGGCAGGGCTGGAACTACCTCTGGCTAGAGTGAGAGATGGTTCGAAGTAGTTCAGGAAGCCGTTGCCTCCTGACACTGAGAGGGCTCTCCCTCTGTGCTAAGATCTTCGTATGTGGCATGAGCTGTATGATGGTGAGACCTAGGCAGTAAAGGAAGGAAAATATTCACAGGCTCACACGTACAGAAACGGTGAGTGGATGGATGTACAGTGCATCCTTGAATGCGAGGCCAGGAGGGGTTGTTTACAATTGAAGGTAATCAAGCTCCAGAAGATGATCATCCCCAAGCTGGCTATTGGCTTTCAGAAGCAGAAGGGTAATATCTTCAGCTTTGGATACTGTGATGAGTCTGCAGAGTTCTGTCATTCAGATGGATCCAGAGAAGTTGGTGAAGGCACCAGTCCACAACCTGAATGCAGAGTGCAGTGTGGGCTTTGTTAACTAGGAGCTGTCAAGAAAGGGTGCCAAACAGCTTGGGATTGCATCTGCAGCACAGGTGAATGCCAAGTCCTCGGACCTCACTGACCAAAGACAACCAGGGTCTTTCAGGAGCTAAGGCAGCATGATCAGGAATGGAGGAAGGATACCATAAATCATGCTGGCATGGAACACAAAGCAACAGGAACTGAAGAAACACGACAAGGAGATTGCAAATGTAGTGGTAGATCGTCAAAGAAACAAAGACCTTGATACATTGATATCAAAGAAACAAAGACCTTGATACATTGATGGGAATGGGAGGCCCTTTTACATTAGCTGCTGAAATTGATGAATATGTAGTAATACTGGTGGTGTGATAAAGAGGGGTAGACTGAGGCAGTTTGGAGGATGACAATTGGGTGCAGAATGTGAGAAGTATCAACACTGAGGGTGGGGTTGCATGAGGCAAGGGGGTAAGGGGGGGAAGCAAGGTCATACCGAGTGACCACAGGGTATGGGACTGAACAATGAGGATGCATAACATCAAGCAGTGTGAAGAACTGCCACTTGGTGATCAAGGCTGATGCATGCAAGCATGTGGGAGCCTTTATAATGAGTTATTACATCAAAAACAATAGTCTTCTTAAGCCCCATGAACATCCATCACAACCATTAAATCTAAGCAATGGGAAATTTTGTTTCCCACATGACTCCTGAGGTGTAGAATGCTTTGCAGTTAAGGACAACAGTTTTAATTCCAAATGCAATACAGGGTTGGCATGACTTGCGTGATTTAAAATTGAAGTGTGATCCATTCAACTGGGAAAATTTTTTTTTTTGTAAGATTTGACATTAAACACTTCATAAATGTCATGTCAAAGATGCATAACCTCACAAGCAGCTTTACAGTATTTAATCATTTGGGGAAAACAAAAATAAGTACAAAAGTTCAAACAATCCAGCAATTACCACTGTATTGTTAATGGAAGAAAATGGCCTCATTTTACTAAGTGTCAAGAATTTAAAAATGCAGCACCAGATGTTATTTCTTGCTTTATAAAAATCTTCATTAATATCAGCTCTTCATATTTTAGTTTGTTACAAATAACTGTACAAGACAAATCTGCCAGAACTATGTAGTAATCTATCATTGCTCATCAAACCAGGAATAATGTGATTTCATTTTATCTTTGCAGATGCAACAGCAGCAGCCTTGAGTCAGTTTCAGTAGGAGGCAACAACCCCACTGGTAAAATCAACAGCAACAGTTGTAATTTAATTTCCTCCTGTCAAATTGAAGTAAAGTTTTCACCTTAATAAAGTAAATTCAATGCAGTTTTAATTTATCTGTCCTTGTTTGACTTTTACTCTGTACAGTTGAGGGGGACAACTTAAAGCTATAGTAGTTGTCTTGGATGCCTGCCCTTTTCTCTCTCCTTTTCTTCCTTCATGTTACATTTCTTTCCTTCATTGTTTCCTCTTCCTTCTGTCTACAGGTGATTATGCTGAGTGACAAGCCAAAAGGTTTCCTGTACACCAGGAAACCATTTACTATACTGGGTGGTAGCCATATAACCAAATTATGGCACCTGGTGGTTTAGTGGGTAATCAAGGTGTCCTGGGCCAACTGAGCTGGTGCAGATTTTATATCCAAGGGGTGGTTGAGGTTTATTGCTCACGTAATGCCACTCAGGGATGAGTGAGGCTGGTCCCTCATCTTAAATGTTAGGATCAACTTGCCTAGCCCCGGGCTCCTATGCTCCTCATGGGGCAACATAGGATTAGATGATGGATGACATTTGACATGATTACATTAACTGGACCAAAAAAGCTCAAGGCTCAAGATGCAAGGGGTCATTACTACTATGCAGAATACAGCACTGCAGCAAACATGCCACGTTTCGAGAATGAACCGTTTTGAACAGGACGTTAGGACTGTAATGCTGTATGGTGGTACAACCTGGGAAGTAAATGAAGACGATATTCACAGGCTTGATTGTACAGAAACTGGATGTGTAGTGCATTCTTGAATGTAAAGTCTAGGAGGGCTAGGATTACAGCTGAAAAGTTGAGAGGAAGGATGGGACTGGAATATACTGGTGTTGTGATGAGAAGGGGCAGATTGAGTTGGTTTAAGCATGTGGGGAGGATAAAGGATGACAATTGGGTGCAGAAGATGAAAGTATGAATGTTGGGGGTAGGGCTGCGAGACGCAGACCGAAAGACCTGGGACGTGGTCCCAGTGTGTGACCTCGGGCAGGAGACAGAACAATGAGGCTGCCAGAAATCGAGCAGCATGGAAAGCCGGCATTTGATGACCATGGCTGACGCACGCATGTCAGAGCCTTTATAACTGACACAATACAGTACAATCATACAGGCAGACTTTGATTCTTACAAATCTTGTTGCACACTATCACTTTTGTTATATTTTTCAGAGTGACCCTTTTCTTTAATCTTCATAACTGATTTAGTTCTAATCATCTACTGTATTTCTGTCATTGTATTTATCAAGGAAGTTGATAAATGTGTAAAGAAAAGAATGCCCAGAGTGCCTTTGAGGAAACTGGCATAAGAAACAAGAGCAACCATTCACAGGACATGGCATGTAAACAAGTGTGAGAAGAGGTAAGAAGCTGACTGGACAAATTCTGTGCCAATGGAGTGTAAGACCAGGGTTTGGGATCCTTTTACCTTGACAGTCACCGGATGAACTGTCGGATTTTTTTTTTTTTTTTTTTTTTTTTTTTTTTAAATGCAAGAAAGAAGGAACCAAAGGCTAGGAACCCACAAACCGTTCCTTCCAAGAAAAAACAAACAATACAAAAAGAGCCAAATTCAAGATCCATTTATTTCAAGATGCCTACCTGTTAATATTTGTTTTTGACCTATCAAGTGCAGCCAGGTTTCCAAGCACTTGAATGATGAACAAATGGGAATGTGACCCATTCAACTGGGCAAACTTTTGTTCTTCCTGGCTCTGAACCAAATCACCCCAACCAATGGTGGGAAGCCTATTTTATTTTTTCAAATTAACAATTTGATGAGGTTTCAGTAGGGTTTACAAATAGTTCCATGTAAAAGGCAAGGCATCCCTCCACCCCACCCCATCTACCACCAATCAGCTGTTGCCTGTGTTTGAAGAGGTCTAATATATCAAATTTTCATTATTTTTGAATGAGAATATGGCAGCCACTGTTTTGAGATGTAATCTTTTAACTGTTTCTTTGTTGTATGTAGTGTGAGGTAGCCAGTGGACAAATGTATGATTTGTGATGGCTTGGTGTGTCTGGGAGAAATCTTTCAAGAGGATTTATACTGCATGAAAAACTTGGAATGCAAAAAATGGCATTATATACAACTGACATCCTGTATCTCAAAAGTTTTTGAGTCTATTCTTAATAGAAAAATTTTAAAGCATCTTTCCTATCACAACCTTCTTTCTGATAGTCAGTATGGGTTCCGTCAGGGACGCTCCACAGGCGATCTTCTCACCTACCTTTCAGACTCCTGGTCATCCTCCTTTCGGGACTTTGGCGAAAGCTTTGCCATTGCACTTGACATCTCAAAGGCTTTCGATCGAGTCTGGCATAAATCTGTAATTTCCAAACTGCCCTCTTACGGTTTCTATCCTTCTATCTGTGCCTTCATCTCCAGCTTCCTTTCTGGTCGTTCTATAGCTGCTGTTGTAGACGGCTATCGTTCTTCTCCTAGATCTATTAACAGTGGTGTTCCTCAGGGCTCTGTCCTATCACCAACTCTCTTCCTTTTATTCATCAATGACCTTCTAAGCTGTACATCTAACCCTATCCACTCATACGCTGATGACTCCACCCTTCACCTTTCCATTCGGTTCCCCCAACGTCCATCTCAGCAGTTACTTCAACAGGCAAGGGATGAGGCTATGGCACACCTAATGTCTGACTTGGCTCGTATCTCTGACTGGGGTAAAAATAATCTTGTTTTTAATGCATCAAAGACTCAGTTTTTACACCTATCAACCCGACAAAATCTTCCACAGGTATACCCACTTATGTTTAACCCCTAAAACGCGGATCGTCGCGTTTGCGACGCTCGGCCATAAGGGCAGAACGGCGGGTCGTCGCGTTTGCAATTTTAGTAAATTTTGAATAACCGCGGGCAAGCAGGCTCCAGCTGGTATTGTCTATCAGTACCACCACCCTCTAGCTACAACTAGCATACTTTACCTTTGTACTACTGACCTCAGTTGTTGCCAAATATCGCGTTTCCCCCCCGTCCCCCCCCCCCCACGGCCCGGCCAGCCTGGCTGTGATACATGGCAGCGCTCTGAGCGCTCAGAACTGTAAATCTGCGATCTCCTCTCACAAGCAGTTTATGCTACTAGGAAACGCTTGTTTCCCCAGTTGTAACACTAGCTTTTGCCTCTGTTTAGTGTCAGTTTACTGCAGGCTTTCAAAGTGAGATTATGGCGAGTTCTAGCTCTTCCCAGTCAGTGCAAGCGGCCGACAGGAACGAGAATAAAGTGGCGGACATAAGGCAGAATAAAAAGCTCGCCGTGGTGATCTTTTGGGAAGTAATATGATTGAAAATAATGTAGTATACATGTTTTTAGCAGTGAAAATGGAAATGTTTGTTGAGGGACGGGAAGACCGCCGCCACAGTGCATGTCGGCCGTACGCTCCGTTGATTTTAGCCTTATTTTCAGTGCTTATTGTACAAATACGGATTCCTAACTACCTTTACGTTGTAGTATAAAGTTTACTGTGACAGAATGAGGCTGTGGTAGAGGGGAAACCGGGTTGCTGGAGGTGTGAAAGTGGAGGGGAAACCGGGTTGCTGGAGGTGTGAAAGTGAAGATTTGGTTACCCAACTTTGCAAGTCTCCACAAGTCCTTGGGTAGTCAACGAAGGCTCAACATGTGGCTCAGGAGAAAGCTGAATGTAAGTACTATATGCCATAAAAATTTTAATGCTCTAGGGTTAATCTATGATTTTTGGCAAATATTTTCCCACAGGTACTCGGACCCCGCTACAACACCGCCACAGGGGGGGGATCGGCCGTACACAGCCGCGTTTTAGGGGTTAATAATACTCAACTTAATCCTGCATCATCGTTGAACATGCTTGGGGTTTCATTTGCTCAGGACTTGTCTTGGAAAGATCATATTACATCTCTTGTAAAATCTGCTTCCAAGCGATTGGGTGTGCTAAGCCGACTCCGTTCCTTCTTTGCCCCTGCACAATTGTTGACTCTATACAGGGGTTTTATCCACCCCCGTGTGAAGTACAACTCTCATGTATGGGGAGGCTCCCCACATACAGCTCTTCTCAATAGGGTGGAGTCAAAGGTTTTTCGTCTCTAACTCTCCCCCTCTTACCGACCCCCTTCAACCTCTGTCTCTTCGCCACAGTGTTGCATCTTTATCTCTTTTCTATCGCTACTTCAATGGTCACTGTTCCTCTGAACTGTGTGCATGCATTTCTCCACTTCTACGACGGGCACGTAGCACCCGTCTAGCAGCAAACTCTCACCCCTTTTCTGTCCCCTTTTCTGCAAGGGTTAACCGTTACTCCCAGTCCTTCATTTATGCAACAGGTCAACTCTGGAACTGTCTCCCTCTGTCTGTATTTCCTGCTTCCTATGATCTCCAGTCTTTCAAACGCAGTGTGTCCAGGCATCTCGAAATGAATGGATCTTGAATTTGGCTCTCTCTTGTATTTTGTGTATTTTGTTTTTCTCTTGGAAGGAACAGTTTTGCAGGCTCATTGCCTTTGGTTCCTTCTTCCTCACATTAAAAAAAAAAAAAGTACTGTATTCCAGAATGCCGGGCAAGGGGAAATAACATTTCAGGAAAAATGTAGGAGCTCCCATTTACAAATGAGAAAAAAGTTTAGTTTTCATAACTAATTCAATTATAATACCTAAATTTTGCAAAATAACTACAGTAATATGGTACAAGGAGCACAAAGCCTGGGCCTGCAGTAGCAACGATGGGTAGATTCTGACCCAAAACTCACTCATCCCCAAGTCACTCTGGTGGTGAGGCTACTGTGGATAATGTTAGTAAGAAACGACTGGCGACAGACTGACCTTTGGGTTGAATCAGACCAAAGGCCAACAACATGGCAGGAGGCCATTTGCCACAATATGTATAAACTGGTAACATTCTAAAATTAATAGGTCCAAAATAATGCATTTCTGCAACATTTTAAAGCTATCTTTATGATATATTACCATTTACTAAGAAAAATACAACTAATGTATATGCATGGGAGCTCTCCTACATTTTCACCAACATTCAAACTAGATACTCAGGGTCACTCAACTGTACCTTGAACATCATTAAAGTTTAAAATCAAACCTGGCTCTTACATGAAGTCAATGAAACTCAATTAAGCTTAGCAAGTCTATCTATCAATAGCCAGATGCCTTAATCCCTTAACGGATGGTCATTTGTCTCTTAGCTGTTTTGCGGGGTCTGGCATCAACACCCCGCCAACCAACTCGCTGACATGTAGGGAACACGTATAGGTTGGTTATATGGTTACCACCCAGCAATGTAAATGGCTGAAGTTGAAGTATATTTTCAAAAATCCCTGACTTGTTCCAGCAATATGGAGCACATACAGGTTTGCATTAAAGAAGTGGTTTATGATGACTCCTTGGGGACTGAATGACTAGGTACTTTTGCCATAAAATGCCTAGACTAAGTGTTTGTAGTGTAATGCTGTATGGTTGTAAGACCTGGGCAGTTGCAGGATATTCACAGGCTCAAATGTACAGAAATGACTATGATAAGATGGATGTGTAGTGCACACTTGAAAGGGAGTGGGGGGGGATTGAAAAGCTGAATGGAAGTATGGGAATTAAATGTATTGGTGTTATGGGGGGGGGGGGGTAGGCTGAGATGGTTGGAGCATGCCAAGAGGCTGACAAATGGGTGCAGAAGTTGAAAGTGTGAGCGTTAGGGTTAAGATTACAAGAGGCAGGCGAAAGAGACCTGGGATGCAGTCAGTGTAACCTCTGGGATATAGGAACAAATGGGATGGCTGCCAGAGATTAAGCAGCATGGACAGCCACCATTAGATGACCAAGGCCAGCACATGCAGGCATGTTGGAGCCTTTATAAACCATAATTAACCTAGACCCAGACCCCTATACACTTCATGACTCAATCCCCAAATGAGTATGATAAAACAGTATTTTCGCCACAACACCAATAATTCCAATTCAAAGAGGAATGCGACCTAACAAAGTAATGTGAAGTTTTGATCCACTGTGGGAGGAAAAAAAAAAAAAGTTTGAGAAATGAAATTGTTTACCGAAAAACTTCAGCATTTATTGCATCAATAAAAACTGGGGAAAACATTCTGTTTACCCACCACTTACATATTTCAGGTTATAAGTGGTTCAGAACTGTTTGCACTGTTCACACATACACACACACACAACAGTACCCTGCCATGCACTTGTGCCACGGGAGTCTCCCCAACCAACTTATCAACAGCAAACAATCAGTGACAATGATGGATACCACTAATGTAAAGTTCGCCCAATACATGGCACAGACCGTACTGGATGGTAGCTTAGGCTACCTAAATCTAGTTATAAACAATTGTGTTACGTAGCAATTTGTATTTAACAAACTTCATGGCAAAATTACCCAGTTTTACCCTATATTCAATAAACTGGTATATCAGATTTACACATAGCAATGTACCCATAACTGACAATTTTATGTGATTTACACAAACAAAAAAATTCTATATTACTTTTGCAATTTATGAGGACTGCAATGCAATGATTTAAAGTACCACCATCCCTCATTACTACATACTGCTATCAATTCAACACCTATTCATTCTCATAATTTACAATAAAGTTGTTTGTGTGCAGTTTATCCCTCCATAGAAAAGAATAAGATAATAGAAAAGAATCCTTACTGTAAGCACGTTTCTCAAAGATGTACCCTAACATTACAAGCTGACAAGCCATGCAGCCCACCTGTGCCTATTCCGTTGGCATGGTGCGGATGATATCGGAATCGCCAGGGTCAGTGATAGCCAGGGAGCACACCCTGAAGTACTTGCCACACGCTGTGCCCAACTCAATGTTGTTGCCAGAGTAGTGATGCACACCAGTCTTTGCCAACATGGCATAGTACTCAATCTCAGACTTCCTGAAATATTTATGGTAAAATTAGCACTTACATTCCATTCTATTATCCAATCCTATGCCACCCCATGAGGAGTGTAAGAGCCTGGGGCTAGGAGAGTTAGTCCTGACATATAAAATGAGTGACCAACCTCACTCATCCCTAAGTGGCATTATGTGAGGATTAAACCCCAACCATCCCTTGGATATAAACCTACATGGGCTCAATCTGATTCACAAACCAAATTAACCCCCTCTGGATTTTTTTTTTTCATTTATTGTCATTTTTGGGGTTTGAGTTGGAATGATGCTACCACCAGATATTTTTAGCAAGCCTGAGGAACCTTTCACAATACACAACACTCCTTCAGCCCGATGGGATCTTTTATTATGTACTCTTGCAGCTGCCATATATTTGTAATCTGCTAGAAGACCCCCTGAGACCAGAAAAAGATGAATAATATTGCATTTCACTTTATCAAACTAATGGCCTATCATTTCTGAAGTATCATTTTGTATCATATGAAGACTAAAATCACTCTGTACCTGCACAGTATCTGAATGCAAAAACAAAAGACTTCAAAGTACTTCACTAGTTTTTGTTTGCTTGCTATAACCATAAACTTTATTCAGTAGTAAAGGAACTAATGAAGGTAATATCCCAACCAATTTATGTCAAAATAAAAACTGCCTACAATATCAAAACTAAAACCAATCAGGCTTCACTTGAGTTAATTTTTCCTTGCTATTACCAGATACCTTTATTCAGCCTAGGAAACCATACTAGTAAAGGAAAAGTAATATCCCTACCTATTTAATTTTCATTTTGTTTCATTTTTGAAGGCGCCAACATGCTTGCACGCATTGGCCTTGGTCACCTAATTTACGTCAAAATAAAAATTGCCTACAGTATCAAAACTAAACCCAATCAGGCTGAGAAGCAACCCACTGACACCACAGATCTTTCATTTTATCCTTGCCATCTAACATTACTATTTAGCTTAGAACAGACTGAGCTGGAGGGGTTAGATATAGCATTAATAAACCCCTTCAATAGGAGTGATTTTCCCTACACTGAAAATGCTAAAAGGATAACACACAGACCCCAATAATTATTCCTTTGACTATGTGATTAAGGCCTAATTTATTTGTACTGCCAGAGAAGCCTACCACGAGAGAGAGAGAGAGAGAGAGAGAGAGAGAGATTGTTCATTTGGTAAGAGAAGCCAACCTGGGGTGGGGTGGATAATATGCATTTTGACTGAATCACCAACTTCAACCTGGATAACATCTCAACTAGTTTATTTTTGCTCCTACGAGAGATTCACCTTATGAAAGGCATCATCACAGGGACTGATCATGGCTGTATCTGACCCTTCTGAGTTCAAAGTACCCTTCTCAGTTAATAAATACAAAGGAATTAGAACACATGGAAGAACACTATGCCCTGCCTGAATAGGGGCAAGTGCTTTATATTGTATTCCAGATCTATCTTCATTGTCATATTTAGCTGGAGACCACAGCAGCGAAATGGTGAACCTACTCAATTGGTCCATGGTCTGTATTCTCGACAGTTAAGGAAGCTCCCTAGCATCTCTTCCTTGGTAATAAATTTATGGATACGAATGGGTAACTTGGATGATATGCTGGAAATGGTGATACTGGTACTGGAATTTTAACGATACAGGAGTCTATAATGAGCAAAGGAAATTGCTTAGGAAGAGATGTTAGGGATCTTCCATAACCATCAACATCAGATCTATGAGCTTGTCCACCCTCTGGTCACAATACAGACCCACAAGAGGCAGCCTACTCCTGAAAGACTGCTCGCTAAATCCATAAAACTTGTCCAACTTAACCCCTGACATGTTTTGTTAATCCCTGATCTGTTCTATGGGTTATTCCTACTGGCTTCAAATGGCTTTATTCAGCTCTATTGACCCTATAGTGAAAGGGCTTATGGAAGCTGTCCTGACTTTTTCTTTTCAGACTATAAAGTGCTGAAAATCGTCTAGAGGTAACAAAAATACATCCCGTAAATAAAATAATGGTACTGGACTGAAAGGGTAAAGCAAGCTTGTTGAGATGGGGTAAATTAAGGCTTCCTATCCCGTCCTAATCAAGAAGCTGCTCAAAATTGTAAACTGCTCGAAGGTTGCAAAAATATATCACAGGCAATATCACTGTTGTATCAATCTCATCCAATTTCAAAAGCTGAGAGAGAGAGAGAGAGAGAGAGAGAGAGAGAATGCTTCACAGTAGTAAAAATATTAAATACTAAAATAATTAAGGACTGTTGTAAAAATCCCTTCAACTTCACAGCTCAATAACACTACACAAAAAGTAGCAAAGTAGCCAATAAAACAAATGCTGTATCAATCCTATTAAATTTGAAAATGCCATGTGAAATTACTAGGGGGGAAAAATAAAATGAATACAGTATCAAATCTACTTTCAAAACCAGAATAAAACTGAAAGTAGCATACAAGGGGTTAATTCTGTCAATCCCATTATGTTTAGATGTCAAAATTGGGAGGAGGGGCTACTTGAAGGTGGTAAAAACATGAAAATACTGAAATTAATCAATGCTGTATCAATCTTATCAAATTTCAAAGGCTAAATAAAGTGCATGACGGTGGGACAAATAACAAAATGGCTAATGAATTACATCAATTATATCTCATTCAAAAGATGAGTACCGCTGGAAGGTACCGGTAGCTAATTAAATTACACTGGGGTAATGCTGTATCAATCCCATTAACTCTCAGAAGCCAAGTAAAACATGAAAATAAAAAAAATATATATATTCCAAGGTGTATTAAAAAAAAAGTTATTTCTTGTCAAAATCTGAGTAAGGCATCCTGATAATGATTAATACAGTACTATATCAATCCCATCAAGTTTATAGTCAAAAGCTAAGTAAAATCCCCTGAAGGCAGCAAAAATGTAAATTAATGATGCAATGGTTAGGCCATCAACTCATTTAATGGATTATACTGTCATTCACTGGGCTGGTACACAGATCCCTATGGGGAAACCTGCTCCTTAAGAAGTGTTTGTACCAAGTTCAAGAAGGCTATGCATATCCTCGTCTACTGAAAGTCAAAGCCAATAACCATTTTTTTTTTTTTTTTTTTTTTTTTTAAATATTACAGTTCAAAAGCTGAATAATACTGCATGAGCACGAGAGAAAGAGAGAATCAACCCAGATAAAATCCAAACTGAAGGGGTTAGATAGTATATAACATGAACTCCTACACAAAAGGCACTCCTAAATTCAAATAAATAAAAATGAATTATAATGGTAGTACCACAAATATAAATGTTACTGGGTTGAATGGGCTAAGCAAAAATGTAATATCTTGTCAATCCTTAGGTCGGTACACACACACCCACACCAGGCATGCTGCTCCTTAAGAACCGTTTGCTCTAGCCTCCTCAATGACACCACGGACCAGAAGGGTAGCGTGGCAAGGAGGAAGAGGCATAAAAAATAAAAGAAAAACAAAGCGTGGCAAGGAGGAAGAGGCATAAAAAATAAAAGAAAAACAGGAAGCATGGCCAGGAGGAAGAGGCATAAAAAATAAAAGAACAGGTAGTGTGGCCAGGAGGAAGAGGCATAAAAAATAAAAGAAAAACAGGAAGCATGGCCAGGAGGAAGAGGCATAAAAAATAAAAGAAAAACAGGAAGCGTGGCCAGGAGGAAGAGGCATAAAAAATAAAAACAACAGGTAGCGTGGCCAGGAGGAAGAGGCATAAAAAATAAAAACAACAGGTAGTGTGGCCAGGAGGAAGAGGCATAAAAAATAAAAGTAGAACAGACTTGGGGCCTGAAAATTTTGACCCCCATCAGTATATCTGGGGGAGGGGTGCTGGGGGCTAAAGAGGGCTTGAATCCTGGTGCAGGCTGCTCTCCAAACACCAAATGAGAACTTTAAACCCTGCACCAGGCTGCTCTCCAAACACCAAATGAGAACTTTAAACCCTATCATTACGAACCTAGATTATAACCATTTTATGACTAATTTAGCAACGTTTTGTCTATCTGAAACCACTAAATTTTATATCTTCCTCAACAAATTTCTGTCCCACCAACATCTAAGTGGCTTGCTCAATAAATTACAGTAGTCCATTGGCATTCCTAGCAATATTGAACAATAAATCAAACCCATAATATCAAACAAGATTTGTACCCGAATGCTATTAGAGCTTCCTAAATACAACTTATTGCTGTAGTAGAAAAAATGTATCCTGTCAGACACTGGTATATCACACAAATATTGTCAAATTCTTTATATACTATAGTGATATATGGTAATTAAGGTAAATAAAGCTTCAATACTGTACACAGGCATGGAGGGGGAAAAAAAATAAATAAAACTTCAATACTGTACATACGTATAAAAAAGGGGGGGGAGGGGGGGCATATACAAGCTCAGGTAAGTAAATAAACATCAACATTTTACAAAAAGCCTCTGTACAGTATTTGAAAACCGAGATCTTCCAACTACAAATCAGTACAACTTACGTGCATCATACGTGGTCACTGAGACTCCATAAACCATCACATTGCCAGCACCAGCCAAGCTACCAAACCCAGAGTGACCCAGGATGGCAGCCTGACCGACGCAGCTCACCCACAACAAGGCATAAGTACAACCATTAACTTCAGCTTGGTAGAAAAATGGTATACGCCCAATGGTAGAAATAATGGTAAAAGCCTGGTTACTCACACACCAAATTAAGGCACTGTTATCCAGAACAGAGGAAATCCAATTCTCAGATATTTAATTCTATGCCACACTTGGAGTTTTACTTTTTTCCTATCATTCATCAGTCACATTTCATAGCTGGGTGGCTTCTTGTATGGTAATTCTGTTGGAAATCCCTAGTGAAGTTAAATTTTACCAATTCTCCACATACCAATTTAACTACAGCCCTGGGGATATATTCTTTATTTTCTTCATGCCATCATTTAACAAGCTTCACTTTAGGGCTAACTATGCCGCAGGATTGATAATAAACCCTCTTAATGATGAAGTCTTTCCAAAGTTGAATAAAATCATGTGTTGGCAGCAAGATTAAACTCATGGCAAAACATTCAGATTTAGGTCCCTCATCACTACAACCTCATTACACTACAGTACTGTATTACGATGGAAAAACATATGACGGTTTATTCACGTGTTTATCAGAATTCAATGCAAAGGTTTATACAAGTGCTTATCAGAATTCAATACAAAGGTTTATACACGTGCTTATCAGAATTCAATGCAAACTTGTATGTCCGATACGAAATGGGTGTTCATGAATTTAAACCACAAAAAGGCACTACAAATCAAGCGTACAGTGATTACTAAAGGAAATGGGTAACTGCACCAGGTCCACCGGCTGATATGAAGCAGTTCCTTTCCAACATTAACATTTTGCCAACTAAAAACTACATGAATAGTCTGAATATCCAATTGTAAAAGTGAAATGTTTGGATACCATACCTCGTCATATAATGTGCTAATAGGAAGGCAATTTTTTTTCCTTTTCAAATTATATTATGTTAAGGAGAATGCAGGAACGCCTTACGGTATGGACAACAATCAGGCTTATTACACATTTGTTGACTGCTAACCGTGGGATGCCTTAACAGCTCCACAGAATTGTACATTATGCCTTGTCCAGACCTCCCAGCCATATCAAGGGTATCCGGGAGTCAGGGGTGGTCCATGTGAGGTCCACTTCTCAGTCTCACCTGAGTGACGGGGTGTTGTTGGCAATGATAACCAGTTTGGCCTTCCCTGCACGCAGGCACTTCAGCGTCTGTTTGTAGCCCAACACGTACTTCCCGGATTTCATCACCAACGCCAACCGAGAGTTTATGCTCTCAATGGCCTTTTTCTGGAAGGTAACATAAAAGTTAATTCCAATTTAAAAAAAAAAAAAAAAAAGGGGGGGTGGGGGTGGGGGGGCAGCAAGCTGTACAGTAGGTTTAAAAAAAAAAAAAAGAGAGAGAGAGAGAGAGAGAGAGAGAGAGAGAGATGATAATGCCATCCGGTCCAGTGATGAAATTCATTACCAAACATGACTAAATGGATGCAGATTTTATCTATGACAGTCATTCAAGACACATCTTGCTACATCATGCTTAAGTCAACTAGATGTATCAAATGAGTGCTTAATTTTCATTTAAATGATTTGTAGTTACTTTTAGTCCTCTGAGCCCCGGAACTTCATTTATATCCTTGCCATCTAACAACTTCAAACCTCAAAACACCATAAAAATGTGTAAGCACTGTACTGCAGGACTTAACAGTTCTATAAATAACATTCAAGTATAAAATGCAAAATGTGTTAACATCAAAAATGTACAAGGTGGGTGGGTGTTACAAGCTGTATCTGTCACCGATGAAACCTTATCCTGTGGTTTGTGGGATGTCAGCTGTTGCTCCACATAGTTCTGCCTAGCTTTGGGAGACTGAAAAGAAAATTATTTATATACTGAAGGTGTAGGGTGGGGGATAATCTGGCTAATATCAATACTGGGTAACAAAATTATCAGCCCACCAAATGCTAATAATGCAGACTTGCTGGTCCATTCAACCACATTTTGAGTTTATTTGCCCACACACAGCAGTCCACTAGCCTACAAGCCTTGTGGGCAACAAGAAAGCTTGGGATAGAGTGGCTTTAACAGTGGTTATGGCTACCAATGTGAGCGCTTGCACCCAATGAGTGAATGACGACACGACTGTTAAGTTTTCCGTGAATGCTGGTGCACATCAGGGGTCTTGGACCCCCTAATTTTATCGTGGTACTGTACTTGAAGCCCATGTTACTCCAGAGATGGACTTCTGTGGGAGATGTTGCATGCTCATGATTTGGGGTTGATTGAAGAACGAAAGGGAGGTGGAAGAATGATTTAAGATGTGGAGATATGATATGGGGAACATGGGCTTGAGAGTAAATGCAGATAAAGCAAAGGTGATGGTATCTTGGGTTGGTGTTGGACTGTCAAGAAGAGGGAGAGTGGCCATGTGTGGTTTGCCAAAAGGGCACGGAAGTAATTCCATCTTGTGCAGTGTCTGATACGTGGGTGCATAAGATGTAGTGATATTAGAGGTAGACTGCAGGACAACGCTGATTTCATGTAAGCAGTGTGTGAGAGTGCATGTGGAGGAGATCAAGCATGAGAGGGCTGAACTTGCTAGTGCCTCGAGTGTGTGGAAGAGTTATGTGCTGGAGGTGGGGCTGAAGCTAGCTCTGCAACTTGAGTGAGTGGCTGGAAGTAATTCAGGGAGGTTTTGCCTCTCCTGACATAGAAGGCTGTCTCTCCATAAGGGATTTTTGTATGCAGCATATGTAAAGCAGAATGGTTGAGAACTGAGCAGTTATGGAGGAAGGTATTCATATGCTCAAACGCGGTATGTGCAGAGCGTCTTTGAATACAAGGCCTAGAGGGGCTGGGTTTATGATGAGCTGCGAGGAAGGATAGGACCGAGGTGTATAGGTGTTGTAACAAGAAAGGGTATCGGTAGATGATATGGTCTGGGCACACGGAGAGGATGGAGGCTGACAAATGAATATAGGTGAGAACTGAACATTGGGTGTACAGTAGGGTTGCAGGATGCAGATCGAAAAAGACCTATGATGAGGTCTGAGTGTGAGCTCAGGGATAAGGGACTGAACAGGGAGGCAGCCAGAAATCAAGCAGCATGAACAGCTGCCATTAGGTGACCAAGGTTGTCACATGCAAGCACATTGGAGCCTTTATAAATGAAAGCAAAACAAAAAGTAGTTATGATGTAAGTTACCTGATATATACAAAAAATAACAATATTAAAACTCAAAGTATTATAATGATTAAAAGACATTTGGTGATACATCATCTAGCCACATATCAGCTGTTGACTGGGCCATTGAGATGAAGTGAATACTTGAGCCTGCAATTCCCTCAGTTTTTTTTTGTTGGATCCTTTGGAACTTTTTTCTGATACCCGCCTTATGTACTGTATACTGAGATATTTATCATCAGGTAAAAAGACTAACTTGAATCTATAATGAGTATACAGCTACATTCTCCTTTACAATCTGTAGGCCATTATGTCATGAATTACTCGTCTGAAAACAAGTGTTAATTCAAATTCAGGGATCCTGAGTTGTGAAGAGTAAATCATCTGTTTGCTTGTCACATGAATAACTGGACAATCTGACCCTTCAGGACCCACCACTATCACCATACTCAACCAGAACTCAAACTAGAATGGAGTTGCTGGTGTACGTGATTTTCCTGACAATACATCCCAGGTATGACTTGTGGGCAAAACAGCTAGATAGTGTGGACTAAATAACCAGACCCCTAGTAGACCCCTTCAATATACAAGGGATTTCCTACACTGAGCACAAATATCTAGTAGCAGCAAGAACTGAATGAAAAGTCATCCAGATTCAAAGTTGAAACAAAACATGTATGGCCTTTAACCGGCACAGATATGGCCACAATGAGCCACCCTGCTTCTTAAGGCCTTTAGTTACTCTTACCTCCACAATGGCACCAGCGCACCACATAGGCAGCGTGGCATGGCGCAGGAGGCATAAGGTTTACAGCAAATTGGTCCCTTAGTGAATTCACCCCACTGAGTACAAAGAGGCAAATGGACGACCTTATACACGAAATGAAGACTACAAAACTAAGAAAATTATGGCGGTGAATGGCAAATTTGGATGAGAATATTGTGGGCCATAACCACTGGCCTGAACTCACCATGGGACTTATGTACTAAGGTGTGTGTATATATATATATATATATATATATATATATATTACTCTACAATCAAAAGTTCAAAATACCTGCTGGAAGTTTAAATGGAAAGTAGTCCTCAGTGTAAAGGATACATTCTAAAATATCAACTTCCAACAAACAACTGCTGCTGTGAATCTGAAGAAACTGGCAAACAAGCTTAACACAAAATGAATTTATTAGGCAATCTTACTTTAATTTATGGAAGGTTCACCTGCAAAAAATGTCAAAAGGGATAGTCAATGACTAAAGGACCACTTGCAAGATCTTTGGCACCCAAGAAATTTTCCAGAGTATCAAATGTTTCAATACTGTTAACCTTTAGTGGAGATATATTAGTCTGCAGCAGTACTTTTATCATTCTAACATTAACTGACAGGGAGAACCTTAAACTTTTAACAGACATTCATAAAATGCCAACAGTTTGAAATCTTATCAGCCTTCATTCCTGACAAAGTAATAACACTGATCAATTTTCAATTCAAAATCTTGCCTAAAATGGGGTGCTTACTGTCGTCTTTACTCAAATATTCACAGATGTCCAGGAAGAGACTTACACCTGTAAGCCTCATCTCGATTTTGTGACTTAAAATTTAGTTAAAGAAAATGGGACCTTGTGTTTGGTGCACATTCTCTTCTTAGGTGTATTTCATCACAGTTTTTTAAGCGGATTCCAAACTTGAACTTTTGGGGGACAAATTTTTTAAGAAGTTAGGGTATGGTATAATAAATAGGTTAGTTGACAATAAGAATCAGTTTAGTTAATAATAATTAAGCATTGCAGAACAATTATTTCCTTGCTCCATGCATTGCTAAATACAGCTATGGCGGATAAAGGAAGCGTGCCACCATCAAACCACATTCCTGACAGAAATCCACTCGTTACAGCAGTGTTTAAAGCAACGCCACTGAGCAGAGCTGCCACAAATGCTTATGGTGGCATAACCTAGATTTTGGATCTTTTGTGTTTATAGCTTAGATTCCGTAGGGAAGAGTAAAGTGATGGTCTCTGAAAGAGGTGAAGTCAGTGAATGTACAGCAAGGTTGGATGGTGAGGAATTGGAAAATGCGAGTACGTTTAAGTACTTGGGTAGTGTGATGAGTAAGGATGGAGATTTAGAGGGTGAAGTGCTTGAAAGGGTACAGCAGGGAAGAAAGGTTGCAGGTTCTTTGAAAGCAGTGATAAGAAACAGGGAAGTGAGCATGGAAGTGAAAAAGTTACTACATGACAGTGTATTGTGATACCAACTCTAACGTACAGAAGTGAAGCTTGGACGTTGTTGGAAGGACACAAGTCAAGAGTGAGAGCAGTGGAAAGGAGTTATTTAAGAGGAGCCTGTGGAGTCACATGGAGAGAGAGGCTGACGAATGAGGATATAAAGGAGCGTTGTGGTGTGGATGTGGATGTGATAGGAAGCGTTATGAGGAACACACTGAAATGGAGGGTGAAAGACTGACAAAGAGAGTATGTGAGTGAGGTGGAGGGGAGAAGAGAGAGGGGGAGGCCGAGGATGAGATGGAGAGGTGTATGAGAGAGGGGGGTGTGAGTTGGGAGCAGGGCAGTGAAATGGCGGGGGACAGGACAACGTGGAGGCGATTTGTTTGTGGCCACCCCAAGCGGGATTGAGGCGTCTGGTAATAGATAGATAGATAGCTTACTTAAATACAATACAGATTATTTGTTATTAACCTAATTATACCTAACTTTTAAAAATTTCCACCCAATTTCAGGTCAAATTTGGAATCTGCTTAAAAAACCATGTTAGCAACGAAATTTACAAAAAAATATGGGAGAAAGTGCACCAAACAAAATATCCAGAAAGTGTGCAAGATCAATGTATGAAAGGAAGAATCTACATATAAGAATGTAAATAATACAGCAACGGCTAAAACAACTGCAGTTAAATAAAATAAAATATATAGGGAACTGTCATGAACTTTTTCAACTTTGTTGAAAAGCTGTTTCCAGTGATACTCCTAAAACAGAAAAGCATGAAGATTCCAGAAACACGAATTAACATCAACCCAGGGCTGATATATATGAGGTGGTTTGGCCATGTGGAGAGGATGGAGGGAGAAAGACTGACAAAGAGAGTATATGAGTGAGGTGGAGGGGGGAAGATAAAGGGGGAGGCCGAGGATGAGATGGAGGGATGGGGTGGAGAGGTATACGAGAGAGGGGGGTGTGAGTTGGGAGCAGGGCAGTGAAATGGCGGGGGACAGGACAACATGGAGGCGATTTGTTTGTGGCCACCCCAAGCGGGATTGAGGCGTCTGGCAATAGATAGATAGATATTCAGGATCTGCAAATAAGTCTAGGCAATTTTAGATCTGTTCACACAATTGTACTCAACTTCACCTATGATCACACCGACATTTTCAAGCAATAGCATTCCAAAAGCAATGAATGCAATCAAAGGTGGTTATGAAGTTGTCCACAATATCCCAGCATGTGAATAGCAAATGCTGCCTTGCAAGCGAGATAAAGGATTGTTGTCCTCTGTACTGAGCTCTAATGATAGCATGAATACCATAGCAATAACTACTAAACTACACTCATGACAAAAAACAGTGAAAAAGCTTGTGGGCTCTACTACAACCCTCAAATGAGGCTGTGGATATGACTCTGCAAACCCCTAACTCTTAAATACGTTTCTTGCATTATTTAAAGCAAAATAACACAGTAAAAAACTGGTCAACTTAACATCCAATATATATGCTATCCTTGCCATTAAATATTTAATCTGTTAATACATGGAGTTATGCAGTGTGTATGGAAAGTTCTAATTAGCAAGGTTTTATGGCAACATCTGATTTGCTCTAGCCTAGCAGAAATGTTTCTTGCTCTTTTTAGGACAGTTAGGTGCTGATGGAGGCAAGTTTTCATGTTTCAAAATTTAACGCCATGCTACACCACTACTGAATCAGCAGCAGAGATGGCAAAGTTTGGTGCTCCTCAAACAAAAAACTTTTTTAACGCCACTTTTCTTTTTATTAAAAAAAAAAAAAAAAAAAAAAAAAAACTACTGGTGACCTCCATTAATACAAAATCAATAACAGTTTGCCCTAACAGCTGTAGGTTGAAATTTGGGGGGAGAACTCTAGGTAACAATGAGACAAATGTAGAATTCCCATTAATGACTGATGAATATTTTTTTGAAAAGACTACATTTTATACTTGTGTAATCATTTGACACTGAAAACCCACGAAAATTTATAAGACCAACAACGTTACATTTACCAGTGCCAGCAGTAGCAGCATCCTGAAAAGTTGATTCAGACCAACAGCCCATTCGTCCCCAAGTCATTCTAGTTAGGTAGGGTTAAGTTGTTAGTACTGAACGACTGGGGACGGATTGACTTAGGGGCCGATCAATCTCAAAGCACAACATGGTGGAATGTCATTTGCTGTGTGTAAAACAGATGAAGTTCTATATTCATTTCCAAATTTTGTGTACTAAGACAATACTGCACTATGTGCATGGCAGCTTCCCTACATTTTCGTTTAGTCTTGCCACCATAAGGTAGTTTTCATTTCAAAATTGTTCAACATGCCAGATAAAAAAAATTAATAAAGCAGAAAATTGTTTTCCAAGCCATAAGGACCAAGAATTTTACACAAAATTTCTGCTAGCTACTTGCCTGACCAGCTAAACTGGCTAAAACAATAATTATGCACAAAAAATTGCACGGTAATGAAATAAAGCATGAGCGTGAAACATGGTATACTACCTGAAAATCTTTCATCCAAAAATGACTGAATACTACCTAAATAAATGCCAAGAAATTATATTATTGCATATGAAGTAATTCAAAAAAGAAATGCTTAAAAATGTCCTTGTGTGATCACAGCCTTTGGGGACACCATAACAGGATGGGTTTTAAAAAAAAAAAAAAAAAAAAAAAAAAAAAAAAAATGCTGTTTCAGACAAAACTATATTTTCCAGACGGTCTTTCCTGTTTCAGATGCATCTAACCTTCATTTCTACCAGAAATTAGTAGTTTCTTTGACAATATTTCAACCCCCATTAATCTCAAAACCCCTCTAAAGTGGGGAAAGCTTTGAAGATCAGGTAAAATGAGGGGTTAAATAATTAGTAACCAGAAAAACTACAAACTCCAGGAAAGAATGAAGCTGAAAATTTATCTAAAACAATGAAAAAAAACAGCTGTTGACCTAAAATCACATAAGCATAATAAATTCAACCAAACAAAATATACTCCACCCTAACCTAGAGAAACTGGAGGTGTTGTCCAAAAGTGAAATAATACCGAATAAAATTATAGAAGCAGCTATCAGACTTCAAAGTTGAAATAATTTAAGTGGGAGTCTTCTTCGGCCCATTACATATGAAAGGCCATCCTTCAAATAAAAAGCTGAAAACATTACTGAAATTTAAGTAACCAAACACAAGCAATTTTTTTCTACAAATTCAATGACACCCTCTATGCAACTAGTGGAGATAAGCGGTTTCAAAGGCAGACATTGCTACCCTAATAAAATGCATATCAACCGGAACGAACATCGTCAGCCCCTAAAACTGTATCAAAATGTTATTGAAACAGTAAATACTAACAACTTACTGGAAATTGACTAACTTTTCTAAGGATACAAGTCCAGTCGCAGAGCCCATGAAACTACCCCCCACCCCACACCCCAGAAAAAAAAACTTCCCGAACTCACCACTCGCCGGCACCCACCAATGTCCATTAATTTCATCCCAAAATTCCAAATGTTATCCAAGGACACGATGCAATAATATAATATGGGCCGATCAATTATTCATACGCCATACATAAAAGACGAAATATTATCCGCCGCTACTGAACTGGCTCACGTGGTCCCTGACAAAAACACAAGTCGATTTTACTTACGGATTTCTTCGTAGGTGCCATGGCTGCCTGGGTGATTTTACGTCAATCTGGGGAGAACATGGTCCTACGTCAATACAAGTTGATAAATACCTGATGTGTGCACATATTTACAAGCTAATGGACAAAATAATGAGGAGGCAAAGACATCACACCTACACTCCACAGCGGCTGGTGAGTGAAAGAGTGAGAGTTTGGTTGGCGTTGATGTGGTAAGTACCGGTAAATATTTCCCGTACTCAAAAGTAAGAAGTTACTATTTTTTCCCTATCTGAGATGTTAGAAAGGTTTGGATTATATTAAACGATTTTTGTAGGTATGTATATTTTCTTAAATGACCATATTTCCATATCGTTGTTTCTACTCTTTGGATATATTTTTCGTACAACTGTGGAGCATTTATTACACCAACAACTATTCACAGCATTTTTCATATTTATCTACTTATTTATTCACATCAAAGTGTCAGTTCTTTAGCTTCCTTTACAATTTCTCCCACCAGCCACCTCCCATCTTCACTCACATGTACAGACCCCTTTTCACTATTATCAACCTCTACTCTGCTATATCTTCACCTCTCTCTTCAACCCTTGTATGACTTGCCTGTTGCGATTCTTAACACTAATCTTCCTCTGATTTTTTATTTCTCCCATGCCCTTTTTCCTGATCCACGAATACTTTAGTCCTTGTCAGTGCTCTCTATATTATCTAACCAGGCATATTCGAGGGTGGCCAGGCATATTTCAGGAAGGGGCCACTGGTTCCTATGCCATGTTGGCTGCAGAATGTGAACCCAGTGGACTGTAGCCACTTTCCTTTGCTGTGCCAATCAACTTTCTACTTTGTACATTTACTTCTTTTTCTTTCCCTGTGCCAATCTACTTTACACTTCCCCTGAAATTTCTTACCTCCACTTTTATTATGTACTGCATCGTGGTGTGTTTAATCTCTCTATTCACCAGCACATCATCAGGAAGTCATCTTTTCTCTGCATTTACATTACTTTCAAAACACACAATTATTCAGAAGACCCTGTATTAATTTATAATGCTCCAGCTCTGTTTTAGCAGGCAACACAGCATCATCCACATACACCTTTCCAAAGATACTCTACCTTTCTTCATCCACATAATTCATTTTTTCATTCATCCATCATCCAATCCTACATTGCCCCACTAAAAATGTAGAAGCCCAGGGCTAGGCAAGTTGGTCCTGACGTTTAAGCTGAGAGTGACCAGCCTCACTCATCCTTGAGTGGCAGTACATGAGCAATAAACCCCAATCACCCCTTGGATATAAACCTTCACCAGCTGAATCCGATTGGAGCGCCATAATTACTCAACCACCAGGCACCAAAATTGGTTATATGGTTACCACCCAGCACAGTAAATCGTTTCCTCGTGTACAGGAATCCATTTGGCTGGTCACTCAGTGTAGAGTCACCCACAGACAGATGGAAGAGGAAAGAATGAAGGAAAGAAAGACAGAAGAGGATGGAAGGAAAGAAGGATGGAGGAGAGGAAAGGGCAGGCACCCAAGACCAAAGATAATCCATCCTTCTTCATCCACATATACCAGACCAAAGATACTCCATCCTTCTTCAACCACATAGATAAGATACTCCACCTTTCTTCATCCACATAAATAGTATGAAAGATACTCCACCTTTCATCCACATAAACCAAACCAAAGATAATCCATCCATCTTTATCTCCCCCTCCACGCACAACTTACATTTGGAGGTCATAAAACTAAATTGTGATGTAAATGCAAATGGGTGTGTAAAAGATCACACAGCCTAGTAGACGAGAGGAGTACTCAGCTCAGAGGTCATGTGATGCGTTTTCTTGCAGTGGCACTGATATAACCAGTCAGTTCTGCTGCCAGGTTACACAAATGTCCCTCAGCTTCTTCCCTATCCCCCAAAAGGAGGATGGTGGGCTCCAGGAGGAGGGCAACTTCAGCCTGCAGTCCAGTGGGTTCACATTCAGATGAGCCTGGCATTGCAACTACTGTACTACTACGACTACTACTATCACCACCACCACCACCACCACCACCACCACTACTACTACTACTACCACTACCACTAGGCTACACCATGTGGGCCCAAAACTCCAAGAGTGAGTCCCAGTTTGACGTGATTTTTTTTTTTCTTTTTTTACATATTAACAACTCCCTAATTTTTATGGAACACCTGTAATTGCTGGGTGTGATCAGCCTACATCTTCATTACAGAGTGAAGTCAGGAATGATACATGTAGGGCACATCATCATCATTACATGCATTAAAATAGAAAAATAATAAAATAAAAAATAAATATAATACAGTTTATCCAGACCTTCAAACTCTGAATTTTACCCCCTTCAATACAATAACCTTTTTCAATTTACCTGTCAGTCCAATGTCTCTAGAAATTTTAATTCAGTGTCATACACATTTTTTCAAAACCGAAGACATTATATAAGGCATGATGGTGGAGGTCAGGGTGGTAGGGAAGAGATATTTGTGGCCACCCCTTATGAGACTGTGGCATCTGGCAATTGATAGACAGACTAGATAGATAAAGTGTTAGGAGGTTCATCTAGGCAGTGTAATGTATTATTGCCAGTTAGCAGTAAAAAAAAAAAAAAAAAAAAAAAAAAAAAAATCACACTATATCGAGTATATATTACAGACCTACCCTCTCTCACAACAGGAGATATGTAACTGAAATGGAACACAGTATGCTTTCCAAGTTTATTATAGCTACACACACATGCAGCTCCTCTCACTTTCACTCTGTTTAGTACCCAAGGTCACTCAAGGTGGAATGCTTAGTGGACAGTTTGTTTGGCTTGGTGTGAAGGGAATAGACAGAAGATAGATGGATAGGTAAGATGATGAAACAGATACGAAGAGGATAGATGGAAGATAGATGGATAGGTAGGATGAAATGGATAAATATGAAGACGAGAGATACAAACAGATGAATAAAAAGACAGAATGACGGATATGCAGATGAGTGTGGTACAGGACAGACAGATTGACAAAATGATGAAATGGGTAGATCAAGAGTGGGGAGGACAAACACAACAGACAGACAGAGATGATGATGAGGACTGATGTAACGTGGACATGGTGACGTTGAAGGAAGTGGAGAGAGGTGTGGTCTGATTGTAGGTCATATTTCAATTGGCACAGGAAGCTTTGTGGCAACATTTAATTACTAATATATTTTCCATGGCATTCCTTAATCTTTTTGCATTATTTTTTTCATATTAATAACATCAATAACATAGAAGAGGAAATTCAGGTGTGACATATCTTAGTTTTCAGATTAATTCTCCCTATGCAAATTATTTGCCATACTATACCTTCACATTTCTTTGTATGTTAATTATATCACTTTAGTATCAACCTAATTTGCATACATACAAGAGGATACTGAGCTGTCATATGCAGAATCAATTGCTAAAGTTGAAAAGTGTCACAAAATCTCCCGAACCATCTGAAATATGAGCCTGTGTTGTGGATGTGGATTGACATGTTAAACTCTTGAATCCAGTGATGTATTTTTTAGCTTATTCTTCCTGTCCTCAGAGGATTTATGTTCAGCTCAGGAGAGACTTTTCTAACTGGAAGGCTGGTTTACTGTTGAAGTGCTCAATAAGGCTGAATAAAATATGAAAACAGCAAGAATAAAATAAAAACTGTCACCACATTGAAGGACGAGGAAGAATGCAAGAAGAAGAAGTAAGTCTGGATCCAAGTATGAGGGATAAAACATTAAGAAATCTGTTAAGTGAAAGGCAAAAGCAACTTTAAATACTGAAAGAGTTAGGAGAAAGGTAAATGTAATACTGGTATATTTATATGTTATAATGCAAAGTAAAATATAAGACACGGGATATGTTTTACAAATACAGTAAAAGTATAATGTTTCTGGAGAGCTTCTGCATATACAGTTTAACCATCATCCATGAAATTTCTGGGAAAAAAGAAAAACACACTTCACTTCAGCCTCCCAGACGATTGTACACCACTGCTCTCAATTACCTTGTGCAGTCCCCCACAGCTCCACATTTACTGGTTTCAAGTTTCAATGGAATATCTTTGAATATGCAAACTTTTAAAAATATTTACTCAGTCACCAAGATTCTGTATCATGTTTCCTACAATGTCAGGCCACCTACCTGGAGGAGAAAAAAAAAAATACATTGCTAAAATTTCAATACTGCCTCTAAATGTTGAACTGGAGGAACTGACCTTACTACATAAAAAAATTATTTCACTCATATACCATCACTAATAATGCAAACTTGATGTACAATACAATAAACTGCAATATTGTTCTGAGCTATAGTATTGTCAATGCTTGCTTACCAAGTGTTGTTTTAGTAACAGCTTTTAATTTTTGTGAGAATCATTATTACTATGTATCTATTTCAACTTCTAATATACGAGGTAGAGACAGCATGCTCATTACCCATACGATTTCCATAAATATATCGAGTACTAAATATACAATTAATGCATGAACTACCTTTAAATACTGTATGTGAAAGAATAAATAATAACATGATTTGTGTATTATCAGTTCAGATATACACTGTGTTGTTTTAACAGTAACTATCTTTGTAACTGTACCATACAGAAAGTGGTTACAAGTTTCAGTATAAGTATTAATGATAAATAGTTTTACAGTGTGGGACAAAGTTATACAGACTGTTGTTAAGTATGTAAATAAACACCATATGAGTATTATAGCTGGAGTATGTATGTATATATGCCATAAGGCTAACCTGAACACATTCCTTGATATACATGCTGCTGTTTATGTTCAAGCCATGTTTGAAAGTTCCTAAATGTTAGCACATCCACACAACCAAGGGATATCACTTTGCCATCAGTGACCTGTCCCTCTACCCACGCTTGGTACAGTAAGAGAGGCATGTGAAGGGTGTAGGCAAAGAATGAGATGGCTTAAGGTAGGGGATGTGATAACCTGTTCATAGCCTTGCATGGAAGATTATGAGTATGTTGGGAGGTACCTTTCATACAGGGAGTTACTGACCATTCATCTGCTATAAATGAGCCTTAAAATGTATGGCCACACAACTATGCACTCTAGTACTGATGAAGTATTACTCATTATATATCTAAGAAGGCATAATATTTACTGGGAGAATATCAATACACCACCTGACACTACACAGGGATCAGTCAGAAGCAATCATCATCATCATCATCATCACCAATATCATCATCATCACCATCATTATCATTGTCAACCTAAATATTTATCCCATCTAAGACGTGGCAATGATAAAGCAGCTATCACATATACACTTTACGTTACACAAACTGCATGTGATCTTGGTAAATTCATGTCTTCTCCAATTTCCTCTTTTTGAATGCAGAATATCAAATTACTTGGCTGAATACACAGAAAGTTCAGATATGTATCACTCTTGCTATCACCAGATGATTTTAGTTTGCCTGGGAGCAACTAATTCATCTGCTTGGTAGTCAGAACATCAAGAAAACATAATTATTATGGTAAAAAATACGATGAAGGAAAAAACATTAAATGGACGGAAAAAATTTCATGACATGATAAAAATTTTCATAATGAAAGAAAGATATAATAATGAAAATGAAAATATACAGACCTCTTGGCAAAACTCTTTCAAATGCCATTATCCTGTTCACTACAAGTCTTTTTTCATATTATTCTTGCCACCTCAATATTTTCCAAAGCTCTGGAGATACTTCTCAAACAGAAGAGGTTAGGTATTAACAATAATCCTTTCACCACTAGACAGCTCTCTTAAGCTGAATAAATATCTTGTAGCAGCAGGAATAATCTAAAAATGATATCCTTGGCCTGAAGGGGTTAATCATAAACATGGAGATTCCTATCTTGAAAAGAAGGTTGCAACTTAAAGTAAAACTGAAACTAAACTTAGCAATTTCTACAAGCTTTTATTTAAAAACAAAAATGTTCCAAATGTGTAAATAATATCTAAGTCATTCACTGAGAATGGATGTAACTTAATGCTAAAATTCCAATAAATAGTGTGTGCACTCATTCAGTCTGGCAATTTATGGTGATTTTAACCTCTTCAGTACATGGACATTTTATGTACAGGGTGATCCACATAAAACACTCCTCTTATACTCCTCACAGCAATTTCTTGGCCTGTACTCTGGTCTGTTAAAAAAGCTCCGTAATACCCTTTCCTCAGTGATTTATTTCTGCTCTCTTGTATGTCTGCTGTTTATATGTTTTGAACACCAACATATAAGGCAAAAATAACATACAAAGGATTATCAATGAACAGCATGTAAAAATAAAGTGGCAAGGAACATGTGTTACACATCCTCCTTAACTGACAAGAATAAGGCTCCGTGTGTTATGGGGATGGGTCAGTCAGCATTATCAGTGTTTATCCTGCATCTCCTATTAATTGCCTACTCATACTGCCACACCTACACTTACACCAGCTGAGGCTGTGGTGGAGTGCTATTTACAAACTACCCTGTGTTTTATTCTGGCTACCACTTAACCATCTTATTAAACTTGGCAAAGATGTCTCATACTGGCGGGGCTAATGAAGGCTACACTAAACCCTCCCTGCCTGCAAAGTCTCTCCTGAGCTGCATAAAAGTGTCTGGAGGTAGTCAAATACTGGATTCACAAATAATGCAATATCGTAGACGAGGTGCATACTATCATCATCTGTGAGTTAAAATATGCACCCCTGTCCACTAAGTCTCACTGAAGTATCTATGAATCCTGCAATAAGTAAAAGGCAGAGAGGTGAACCTCTGCGTCTGACTGTACCAAGAATACAGTGAAAATACATCAATACCCTGAAACAGTTAACCCAATGTGCCTATGAATGTTTTAACTCTAGCCTTACCATATCCTCATTATACTAGTCAGCTTAGGAAAGACTTTTTCAACTGGAGGGGTTAGATACAGCCTTAATTTCCTTCAGTGTAAGAGGATTTTTTTTTTAATGAATATAAGAATCCAAAGGTAGATATTAATAACTATAAAAGGATGTCATTAACTATAAAATGTCACACAGAGTAAGGAGGTTAGAGCTGCAGGATTATTATGAAATTATCCCTGTAAATAAATACTGTACCTGAAATTATTTGCTGCATTCCTAAGCATCTAAAAATCCAACAGGGAAGTCAATCACTAGGACCTGCTATGGACAACCAGCATTCAGTGAGACAAGAGGTGACTGGTTTTACATGAATTCCCTCAGATTTTGGTGGTATTCTGAAGTGGCATATTAGACTCCGTACTGCCTCTTCCTTGCTGTTTATTATGCATATTACACAAATATTACCCTACATGTTATCTATATCATTTTAATAACAATATATTTCTGCACCACCAACATGAATGACTGTAGAATAAATTATTAGGGAAATTATACACTGATTTCCTCTTGTATGCGATTCATAGTTTCAAACTGATATAGTTTGCATCATTACCCTACTATATGATACTGAGGTGTAATGTGCAAAATGAACTGTTAAGGATGAGGTGTTTGTGTATCTTTAAAGCCACTCAGAATACAAACCATTATATAACCCATGTTGACAATAGGGGTTATGTTGCCAACCCTTCCTACAATGCCTTTCCTCTCATTCTTGCAACCTCCAGATTATCTTATACGCCTGAAAAGATACACTTCAAATTGGAGAGCGGTTATGCAGTATACAGAATTCAATATACTTTTTTTATCTCCCCCCCCATGTAGTTTGAAGATGGCAAGAATAACCCAGCATCTCAACCATTACCAGGTCCACAAAAGTGATAAGTATACAGTATTCACAGTACCCAATGATGGATAAATAGCTAAATAAGGAACCGTGCATGTCAGTAGCATATGTCAACTAAAATTCCATTCAAACTTGCCACCCATACAAGCCATTCTGCGACCCTGACTCAACAATCATTTCTAGTAATCAAAATGTGCCATCCCAGTTCCTGATCCTATTATTCTGCACTTTGGTAAGGAAAAAAAAAAAAAAATCTCCCCTCTGCACTTCAAAAGTACCTAAAATTCCATTCAAACATGCCATTCACACAAACTATTCTTTAAATTGAGTCCTCTCAGTTTCTGACCATTATTTTTCTGGAGTTAGGAGAGTTGACAAAAATTTTCAATCAAACCCACAATTAACCTGGGTCATTCTCTTACACTGAATCAACGTTATTTATCACCATCATTGTCATTTTCATTCAGACCTCTTCTTCCCTACCCAATCACAACAATCAAAACAGGTCCTCCCAGTTTTTTACTTAAGTTTTCTTCTGTAGCTTATATGATTACCCAAAATTCCATACAACCCTGCCACTCACACAAATCATTATAGAGTCCTAAGTTAAAATGAGTCCTCCCAGTTCTTGACCCGGTTCTTCTGTAGTTCAGTCAGTTTGGTGATCACTGCGTCAATACTGTGTTCCCCGTGGACCTTGTTGTCTCTGGTACGAACATTGACAGTGCCGTTGGTCTTCTCTTTCTCCCCAACCACCAGGATGAAGTTGTACTGCTCCAGCTGGGCATTGCGGATCTTCTTGTTCATGGTGTCGCCAGGGTCAGTGTCATAGTCTGCCTGGAAACCAGCATCATGGAGTCGCTTCTTAACATCTATCGCATAGTCATCGAACGGTGGGGCAACTGGGACCACCATGCATTGCCGAGGGGACAACCAGAATGGCCATTTGCCCCCAAATGACTCGGTCAGGATTGCAATCATCCTCTCAACTGAGCCGAGGATGGCCCGGTGGATTATGACAGGTTTTCGCTTCTCCCCAGTCTCAGACACAAACTGGAGGTCGAAACGGATGGGTAACTGAAAGTCGAGCTGGATGGTGGCGCACTGGTGTTGTCGCCTCAACGCGTCAGTCACGGTGATATCAATTTTGGGGCCGTAGAACGCACCGTCGCCAGGGTTCAATTTCCACTCCTTGCCGAAGCTGTTGAGGGAATTCTTTAGCTGTTCTTCTGCCTGGTCCCACATACTGACTTCTCCCAGGAACTTTTCGGGGCGGGTTGAGAGGTTCAGATGGTATTCAAAGCCAAAAGCATCATAAACTGTATCCAAGAATTCCAGGCAGCCTTTGATCTCAGTTTCTATCATCTCTGGGGCACAGAAAATGTGAGCATCATCCTGCTGGAACCGTCGTACTCGGGTAAGGCCAGTCAGTGCCCCAGATAATTCGTTCCTGTGCAAGACCCCAAAGTCAGCCATCCTCAGCGGCAGCTCCCGCCACGACCGTGAGGTATTGCCAAACATGAGGCAGTGGCCGGGGCAGTTCATGGGCTTGAGGGCAAACTTCTCCTTCTCCACCTCAAAGGCAAACATGTTCTCGGCGTAGTGTTCCCAGTGGCCGGACGTCTGCCACAGCCTGGTGTTGTACAGGTTGGGGGTGATCACCTCCTGGAAGCCTCTCTTACGGTACTCTGAACGGATGAAGTCAATGAGGGTGTTGTAGATGTAGGCACCACGTGGAGTGAAGAAGCAGGATCCGGGGCTCAGCTCGTGGAAGAAGAACAGCTTCTGTTGCACGCCTGAAACAAAAGTAAACAGTAATTGCATTTGCCAGTCACACATTACCCCTGAACAGTGTCAGGAACGGAGGAAGGGTTACAATAATTAAGAACATTACAGAAAGGTACAGTAAACCCTTGATATACAGAACCCTCTTTTAATGAATTTCGGTTTTAAAGACCAACTTCAGCTGGCCAAATATTATGTTCATTTGACAAATTTTTGTTCAGTAAAAGAATGGACGTGTGGGAAACATCGACGCGTGTGGCATCCCTACACACGCACGTGCACCCAAGCATGTGCACACACACACACACACACACACACACACACACACACACACACACACACACACACACACTCCTCTGCATCCCGCAGAACACTGCATCAGTCTCTGGGTGACCAGCATCATGACAGGAGCCATAAGTAGAGTATTTATTGAGAAAAAGAGCAATTTAGACCTAGCTGTATGTTACGTGTATGACTGTACAGTTGAACGAAGCTCTATACTTAACAATCTTTGTTTGGAAAAAAACAAAATGCCTGGGAAAACACCGAACAGCATGGTGTCCAGCTTTAACGTCAAACATCTGGTACCAATTAGTTCATTATATTGACGGTGTACTGTGCTTTTGAAACTTTATGACACAGTGGATATTTAAACCACTCAGTAGGGAAAATATCATCGACTTCCTGAAATAATCATACATACTGTTTTTATTTCATCTGAACCAACACAACACAGGGACCACTCATTTTGCGTAGGGTTCTACTCGCATGAAACATGTTTTACACTGTCTTATATACCAATGCCCTATTTATTAACATATTTGTGTATGTCCTACATATGAGTACACTCAAACATGTATGTAATCTCTCATGTACCCTTTGACTATAAGCTTTGCAGTAAGCTATAAGAAGGTTGTTAATAACCACAGAACATTAAAAGCTGACTGGTATTAGTCTTGGGAAGGAAGTATATCCCTTTGTATAGTGAATATGTCAAAATACTGTACCTCAACATGCATGGCTACAGTGTGGTATGTCTTACCTACCTTAAATACAGTGATCTGGCACTATAGTTGGTCTGCTTTTACCTGTGGAACTGTACCACTTCCACAACTTAAGTACTATGGTATTACTGCATGAAATTCAATATACTTCAGCTATGAGGAAGGAATGAGTCTCCTTGTTTACTAGTTAAGTTAATCCTCCAAACTGACTAAACCTGGCCATCGACTGAACTGAATAGGGTTAGCATGTGTCAGGTAGAGCAAATGCACTATAGCTATAAAAACACAATAAAGACATTGGACTGAAGAGACTAGGGAATTTGTTCTTACCAATTTTCCTGTGGTCCCTCTTGGCAGCCTCCTCCTGGAAGTGCTTCCATTCCTTGAGCTGTTTGGGATCAGGGAATGAGACGCCATACAGGCGTTGTAGTGATTCAGCATCACTTTTACCCTCCCAGTAGGATGATGAGTTCTTGGTTACCTGGGCAAATAGTACACATATCTGTTACCATGAAAATAGGTTAGATTTTTTTTTTTTTTTTTTTTTTTTTTTTTTTAAATATGCCGGAACCTGGGCAAAGGCTTCAGGGCCTATTTCTCAGGGCAGTGGCCTATCCCAAGGCCCAGCTGTCCTCCCACACTTCCACATGTCACCACATCAACACTAACATCCACCATCCATATTGAATACATGCTAGGTCTGTCTCATACAGGACTGGTGTTTTGTCATTAGTGGGGGTACTTTTACGACATGTTGGCGGGTCTTCTGGTAGATCAGGAAAGTCTTCTTTTATGGAATTCAAATCCTTAAACTGTTCCCTGTCCCAGCCAGGATTCAAACCTGGGTCCACCAAGACTGCAAGCCGCCTCTCTACCAATTCAGCCACCGCTGATAACATTGAGATAACATTGAAATGATATACCATTCTGTGAGCTGTTTGGGGCCAGGAAGGATATACAAACAGATGCAATGTAGTGGTTCTGCATCATTCTTACCCTCCCAGTAAGGTGATGAGTCCTTGTTTACCTATACAAATATTGTATTAAAAATCTTATTCAATATATTCTCCATCCATCCATCCATCATCCAATCTCTTTATATAAAATCCATTCATCCATCATCCAATCCTACGTTGCCCCACGAGGAGCATAGCAGCCCGGGGCTAGGCAAGTTGGTCATGACATTTAAGATGAGAGTGACCAGCCTCACTCATCCCTGAGTGGCATTACATAAGCAGTCAACCCCAACCACCACTTGGTTTATAACCACGGGGTGGTTAGGGTTGATTGCTCATGTAATGCCACTCAGGGATGAGTGAGGCTGGTCACTCTCATCTTAAATGTCGAGACCAACTGCCTAGCCCCGGGCTCCTACCCTCCTCTTGGGGCAATGTAGGATTGGATGATGGATGGATGGATATATAAATATATAAAATCTTCACTGCCCCATTAGACTATTCAGCCCAGATATTTCTATTCACATCCTTCAAGCTCCCTCTCTGTTCACTGTTGGGGGGCAGGGTGGCTCAGTGGTAGGGTGCCTAACTCAAAACCAACCACATCCACACCACAACAGCCAGTCCCCCAATGCGACTCCAAATCCATAAATGCCATCTACATCTTACGGTCCTTTGCTCATACCTTTCCTCTCATCCACCATCCTGCATATGAATTATCTATACTTTTATTACCGTAAAGTACTCTGAAAACCATCCTGTCGTCACTCACCATTCTGATATCTTCCTTGCTTTCTTTTGTACAAGGAGAAAATTACTGCATGATGTTTCCCCAAGATATAAACATACATTTGCTAAGACAGTTCCCTATGCAGCTTGGGTCAGCCATTTCCCCTGATGAATGCTTTCAAGTTACTCAGTCTGCTGACTCCATTCAAGTTCCCTAAACTTGAGTTCCTTCTCAGGACCTCATCCTAAATATCCCAGGTTTGTCACGAGGGGCTATCCCTTCCTACTGAGGGCTTGTACAGGACTTTACTAAGTTACGCATATTGTATTCTCTTCCGTATGTCCAGACAATTTCAATAACTTCAGCCTATCTGTTCATCCCACCTCACTGACTCTTTATCCAAGAATCCTCTTAAATCTACAGCTGATGCTCTGATTTTCAGTGTGGCACTCAGATCTATCGAAGTACCGTGAGACCACATTATAATGCACAAACAGGAGGGAAATGGCAAAAGGCAGATACAATAGTTCATTACAGTAAACCCTCGATAGCTATACTGAACCCTCTTTTAACAAATATCATTTTTAACAATTACCGTGAGCTGGCCGAACGTTATGTTCATTTAACGAATTTTGTCTGGTAAAAGAATGGACACACAGGAAACACTGGCCAGCATGGCGTTCCTACAGACACCCCAGCGCTCCTCCACATCCTGCAGAATGCCACATCCAGTCTCTAAGTGACAAGCACTGTGAGGGGAGCCATAAATAGAGCATTCATTGAGGAAAAGAGTAATTTAGGCCTAGCTGTATATTACTGTGTATGACTGTACAGCCGAATGGTTCTCTATATTCAACGATCTTTAGTAAAAGCCACTATGCCTGGGAAATTACCAAACAGCATGGCGTTCGGCTTTAATGTCAACGGTCTGGTACCAATCAGTTCATCGTATCGAGGGTGTAATGCAAAAAAAGACGTCTGATACAAACCCACAATATGAGACCTAGGGTCAGTATATGTGAAAAATTATCCATTATGTACCCCATGTAATAAAAGCTATGACATTAATAAAACAGTATTGTACAGTATGGGTCTGGACTGTGTTCCATGATATAACAAATGTCTCGTTGGTTGCTGAATGCATTCCTTGTACTGGAACTTGGTTCAGCATAACAAAGTTGTCTGGCAGGGTCAAGGGGTATGTAATATTCGAAGTTTGGTTAAAGCGAGGGTTTACTGTTCTCTCGCTTCAGTATTCTTAATTCTGCAAACCTTCATCCACGTTCCTCCAACAGTGACCAACCCTGTACTCACCATAAACGCCTTAACCTTGCCAGTGTGCCTGACGTGTGGGCCACGACACAGGTCGATCAGTGGACCACACCGGTATACAGTGGTGGTGGGGGTCTTCACCTTCTCCTCCAGTATCCGCACCTGCAACACCAACGATGATCTAATATTATGGCTGCAATATATGAATTCAGTATTATGTTCTGGTCAACCAGAGTCATATTCAATCAGTAAAAGGGAGATAATGCTGTGAGACAAAGTGTCATCTTATTTTTGCCGGATGGAACTTTATTCTGTGCACACCTTCACTAACAGGTGCCCAAACACTTGGACATGATGGATGTGAAAATAAGCAAAACGTAGCATGTCACATTAGAATGACTGACATGCCTGATTTTGAAGAGATGTAGGCTAATCTGAAGATATTACTCTGCTGTAAGTTGCTGTGCCCATTACTGACACTGATACACACAAAGAATGCTGCTTTCAGATCCTTCATTTATACATTTCAAAAAGCATGGTGCTTACAGATTTTGGATACTTTTGGTGAAAGTGTGCAACCTGTAATAGACAGGTACACAAAACATGCAGCTGTGTCAGAGGTAGACTGACTGCAGGATAAGAGAAATTTACAATCTTTAATTTAAAGGGTCATCTAACTTGATGACAGAAGCAGAGCTGTGGAGACAGATGAAAATACAGGACACGGAGAAAATAAGTCAAATAAAAACACAACCTCTCACCTTAAACTTATTATATTTAAACATCTCCAAGAGGTCTTCCTTCTTCATCTCAAGGCGTTCAAATGGCTGTTTTTCCTTACTGATCTTCTTCACAACATCCTCAAGCCCAGGGAAGTCCAGGGCTGACACTCCTGGACCTGTTGACAATAATTAGGTTCACTATCAATCTACTTATCCGCCATCCAACACAGTAGTACCTCTTCAGGAGCACAGAGGCCAGGCATTAAGATGAGTGACCAGTTTCTCTCCCCTTAGTGGCACTACCTGAACATGAAACTCATAACATTCCTCAAAAGTTGACCTTCGTGGGTCACATCTGGTTGGAGCACCTTAATGCACTAGACCACCAGGCATCTAAAATACTGTAAAGGGCAATTAGGCTAATCCACTACATCAGCAAAAAGTACACAGCTCCATCCTTGATTTCCCAGCATGAATATGAGGACTATCCATAAAGGGCAAAGTAGAGTACCAAAACACTTGCACAATCACTTTTTTTTTTTCTTTTACTCTCTACAGACTCTCTCTTAATCCTATCAGCCAAAGAATATCACTCAGTTTAATGAAATCTTGGCTCCACTTATGACCCTCCTCCTTAAGCAATCTCCATAGTGAGGTTAGCCAGGGTACAGCTGATGATTTTTAAAGACTGGAATTAAACTAGGAGTCAAAACCAGCTAATTACTTCCCAAAGGCTGCTGGAGATTGCTGGGATAAAAGAAATCTAACATGTGAAGTTAATGGGATCTGTAACACTGCGAGAGAGAATATGGGACTGAATAGGAAGGCTGCCAGAGACTGAGCAGTGTGAAGAGCCGTCATTAGGTAACCAAAGCCACACACAAGCAAGTTGGATCCTTTACAAATGATACTAAACTAGTCTCCTCTCTGACTCTATTTACATAGGGCCAAATTTCCTGCCCGTGAGTGATGACTGTGTGACTAGTTATCATGCCTGCAGCCATTTCTCTCTCATTGTAATACCTCCCAGGGTCAATGGTAGACAAATGTGTACTATCCAGAAGATTCCAGGAGCACTTTACCAATGCTTGTGGGGAAAGTATTCTTCATTCTCCTCCTTCCCAGTTTCCTCCATATTCTCTCCGTTTTCCTCTCTCCAACTCAAATTCCCTCTCTTCCCCTCCCCCTTCACTCTTTCCATACCATCAGAGTGCATGTCATAGTAGAACCCCTCCTCTATGGGTGGTCCATAGCAAAGATGGCCGCCATAAACCCGCTCCATTGCCTCCCCCAGCATATGTGCCGATGAGTGCCAAAACACCTGGCAGAGAAGATAAAGTGTCAGACTATTTCCTCATACTAGTAATATGATGTACAAATGAGAGACTCAGGTGGCCAGTATGTGTAGAACAGAAGGTGAAAATAGTGAAAAGATCAAGGTGTGAATGTGGAAGGCAAAGCACCTAGAGGTATACTTGGGACGAGATTCTATGAAATAATCTCAGGGTTTGGGAAGAAAAAAAGATACTGCCAGATATCATACAGCAAGGGCAGCCACCATCAGGCAAACAAAACTGATACATAGAGCACACACAAAGCCTTCCAAAACATATGTCTTTTTTTGCCTGTCTACGTTAAGTTTATTGCAGGATGGGACCTTCTCTGTGGCAAGAAAGCAGCATGCTTTTCCCTGCCCCCAAAGTAAAAACTGAGAAAGAATGTCCACAATGACATTGGTATATGTGAAAGCGTGTCTATGTATCAGCAACTGTATCATCATTATGAAACTGACACTGCAATGTCATGAAACTAATAATAACACTGCAGCAATAATAATAATAAGAAACTTATCAGAATTCCTCTGCTACAAGACAACCCACAAAATCCTTTGGTACTCACAGCCTTGGCCTCATCGTCATCAAACTTTAGCAGTTCCAGTTTGCAGTTGCCCTCCAGTGGTCTGTCCAGGTCCCACACCACACCATTCACCCGCGCCACGATGGTGTTATCCGCCAGGCCCTGTGAGATGCCCTGTGCAATTTCGTACGGAGTGGTACGCCATGACTTGCCATCCTTGGTGGCACCGTCTGGTAGAGTGATCTGGAAAGGTTAGAAAGATGAGGATAACTATACAATAAAACAGTCAAACTACAGCTAGAATACATTAACTATACAGTAAACACCAATAATAAATGAACACAGTATTGCCATTGTTATAAAAATATACATATGGCAGGTTACAAGTTGATAAAAAATAATCCATACACTGCAAAAATAAAAACTGCCATACACATACTGTAGTAATAAATAAACTGTACTCTGCATTAATAAAAATATGGTGCACATTGTGCTATTAAAAAAAAAATAAAAAAAAAATAAAAAATCCTACATCACAACCTTAGTCTTAGTGTAATGTCCAACTGTGTGTGTGTGTGTGTGTTTTACCTGGAGTATCTATTTGTCAGTACCATAAACATAAATGCTATTGTGCCAAATGCAGAGATAAAATGATAAAGATGCCAACAGCCTCCTAAACTGACAACAACGGTAGCTGAGAACAACAATCGTGATCAATACTCACAGTGATGGGTTCAGGGACCTTGGCGGCAAGTGCATCATCAGCTTCCTTCTTGAGCCGGTCCCAGAGAGAGAGTCGGGTCTGGATGAACTCCGGCCAGGGGTTTAGTTCCACTGCACCCTTACCACCATCACCACCACCCTTCTCTTTCTTCTGTGAGATGCCAGAGAACAGAATAGTAAGTTCCAGTACCAAAAGAACAAAAGCTTCAGTACCATAACAAAATGAGTTTCAGTACCATAACAAAATAAGTTTCAGTACCATAACAAAATAAATTTCAGTACTGTAACAGAACAGTATTGCAAGTTTCAGTACCATAACAGAACAGACTTGCATGTTTCAGTACCATAACAGAAGAGCAAATTTCAATATCATACTTAAATTCAGCAATGCATAACTGAATCATGCTATATACTGTACACCCAAATATACATGCAAACAACCCCTTTATTCTAGATACACTCTTCCTCTTTCTTCCATCATCAGCGAAGCAGATTAGTTTCATCATCATAATTTCAATTCCACAACATATACAAACCAGGATCCCTTTATCCACATGAAAACAGACACTGAGCAACTTATTTACAGTGCTACTATCATCTGCCAAGTCACTATAATTACTCAAACTCTAGTGATCTGTATGACATAAGTGGCATTCAAACTAACATTCCAATCCAACACTTATGAAGCCAAATTCTCATGAACTTAATAAGACAGCTTCATAACGCCTCTTCAACCATGACAAATTATATTTTTACATATAGTATCTTAATACAGTATATCTTTATAAACTCAACAATTTCCATTAATAACACTTAAGATTATTCAACTCCTATAAGCAGAATTAAGCTAGACAAAAAGAGGGCTAGGAAATATCTCATGCTCCAAAGACTCAACTTGTAGCTCATACAGAACATGGAAATGATCAGACATAATAAATTAAGAAGTAAAATTAATGATCTCATGAATCTGTCTCCTATGCACAACTAAAGAATGCTGCATATATCATTTAACTGGATACTCAGGTACACCTTCCACTACATACACTGTCAACAACACCTGTGTCTACAAAGAATACCCACTAAGTAAACATTCATACATTCTCTACATACATTAAGAAAATTCTAGTAAAATACTGTTTGGCATTAAAAAGCCACGAATGAAAACAGATTTTTGAATAACAGGTTGTCCTGGGAACCTCAAACTATCCCACATATTAACTAACTTGCAAATATATATAAAACACACAGACACCACTTTTGATTATATAAACCAGTAAATAAATAAACAGTTACAGATGCCAAAAACACCAACTCTAAGATAAATGTGCAGCCATGCATGTACTACAGTCAGCACATCAATGCCATAAGAGATAAAAATGTTTGCAGCAAGACATCAACAAAGTACAGCCCAATAATACAAACGCAAATTCACCACAAAATAATCAACCACCATGTTTAATCAGTTTGTACAGCAGCAATGAAGTATAACTGAAGGACATGGAAATACACAAAGACCTCTGATTCTGTTCCCCACATCAATTTCATCACTGCAAACATTTTTCCATGCACAGCAGTAACAGTGGGTGAGCTCTCAAAAAACACAAAAGGAATCAACAACTCAACGACTCCGAGTGCTACTGGATTAGCAGAACAAGGAGACTTAACATTTACCTTTGTGGGCAAGCCTTTTCATCACCTATAGTCCTAGCTTATTAGATTTTTTTTCCCATCTGCTTATGAATTTAAAGTTCACAGTTTTGATAATACAGTATTAAGTAAGAAGAAACTACAGGATAAAGGGTATTATAGGGAGGTGTAGGGTTGGGTAAGAGTGAAAATTTAGTTAGGATAAGATAGGAGAGGAGAGGAGGGGATAAGGAGGGTGTAGTTAGGTTAATCTGGATATGATGTACCAATAACCATTTCAATCGAATGGCACATGTTAATCTGTTTTACTGCCTTCAGGCAGTTTCATTCAACTTAACAATGGGATTTACAGGAATTCTAAGCAGTGTATAAAATGAGAAGTTTTAGGGTTAACTTAACCCTTCCAATCCGATGATGAAGTATCTGTTTTGCTCTTACTTTAAAACATTTTATTCAAGTTAGAAAGGACCTCTTGTCTGAAGGGGTTATTTCTGGCTGTACAGTATCTATCACCTCCAGTACAAAAAAATCCTCTGGAAACAACATTATTTATCTATCTATCTATAGACAGATGCCACAATCCCAGCAGGGGGTGGCCATTAGACTTTGAATTAGTTGTTTTATGGGAAGGGGCATTATCCCTCCACCAACCCACTTCTTAATATGTAGGGAACACGTATAAGTTGGTTATGTGGTTTAATAAGATATACATTATCGGAATTATCAGAGTTGTTGTTGTTACTGCTTAACCCCAGTCTATCTGGCTGAGCAGACCTTTCAACCACAGGTAAGCAACTGCTTCTGTGGGGCCAACCTACAGGTACAATAGTGTGCATACACCATGTTGGAAATCATTGCCCCTTGTGGTCGAAAGCACCTTCCTAGGATTGGATCAGGGTTCTTTCTCATGGCAAGGTGCAGGGAAATATGAGGGGGTTTGGCTCCTGGGTGGATGCAGCAGCTGCTTCACTCCACCCAGAGTACACAGTGCCACAACATGTAGCATCATCATTAGCAAGATAAGCTGCCAGAGTAAAGGAGTTCAACAGACAGATGAAGATACCAGGCAAAGGTAGTGATGGGAGGGTTAGTAAAAGGGTGAGAAAGCTAACTTAATCAAGTTACCAGCAATTTTCCTATTTAAAAAAAAAAAAAAAAAAAAAAAAGTACCTGCACTTATATCTGCCTTGAAGATAATGAAATATACTGATTAGTTTTATCTGAAATAAACATGCTTAGCATTTTTTCTTTTCGTTGTATCATCAATGTTACTTTTCTATGAGTTGATGCTTTACACAATTTCAAAAACGTTTTCATTCTTTCTTATGGTGAACCGCATACTGCCTCAATCCTGGAGTACACAGTAATATACATCAGTTGTGTATACTAAGCGGAACACCGGTTAGGACGGGGGGAAAGATCAGGGTATGATAGGGATGTTACCATACAAAACATTAGGAGACATGAGGATCTACATTAGGACAGGGTACAGCTGAAGATTAGATAGGAAGGTTAGGTAACATAAATACAGCAGGTAACATGGAACCTGCCAGCCCACAAAGGCAATGTTTCCTTTCCTGTGCCATCTCAAATACAAAATAAGTTCTCTCTTCACCTGGTTATCAATGAAGTCAATGAATGTGTCAATGGAGTCACTGAATGCATCAATAAACTTGTTTCACCTTCAGTGATGAAGTACCAGGGTAAACTGGTTATTTTGGTTGTAACATCAAATTACCGGTACTGATTTACACTAAAATAATTCTCATGTAGCCTGACTTCCACCACTTTAAATTTTTTAAAAGGCAACCGCAGTTTCACTATTTCAGGATGCAAGAACAATGGCTATTTATCCTGACACCTGCCATATAACAATATTTATAGTACAAGATGCCTTGCTATTCTCTTTGTACTTCATACAGTAGTTTACAGTTTTCTTGTTATTATTATGGCATCGTATTAACTCAGAATTACCAAAAACTTTATGGCATCTTAGTAAGTCAGAATTACCAAGGTGGAACAAAAAGAGGAGCACTGCTTAGGTCATATTACAGCAAAATCCATTGGTGACAACACTAATGATAATTTTGTTTGTTTTATACTATCCAGGGATTAACCTATGCCTGCTGGTAATTATTGCAGGAAGAGCATACACACCTATCAATTCAATTTATAGGTTGTATTAGACAGATTACTCTCTCAATGGGATCGTTCTGTCATATTTAATACTTCTTTAGTTACCTGTGCAGTATACAGGGTGGTCTGCATACTGTGCCTTATCTTGTGTACTGTGGGAACAACTCAACCTGCTAACATGACTGCAGATATTTTGGATGGTTCATGAAATTACTAATCAACTATGCAATCAGTAGTTATAAAAAGCGGAAACTATAAGTATGAAAAAAAAGGTTACAATAAGCAGAAAGTGATGCAGGGTAAACACCAGTAGCACAGAATAAGCTGTTCCCACAACATGAGAGCAGCGATGCATAATACAGTATATGGACCACCCTGTACATCACCAAGCCAAACAAACTCACTGACCCAATTGCTCAGACAATGCAAGTCAAGAGAGAACTTACAACAGCAATGCCACCAAAAGCCTCAGCCATCACCTGTCTTCCTCACCTCAGAGTCAACTTTCTTTCCTGGTGGCTTTTGCTGTTGCTTCTGCTTCTCTGGGCTTTTTTGATTTTGCTCTTTATTCTGTTCTTGCTTCTGTTTCTTTGGGCTTTTTTCACTTTGCTCATTACTTTGCTCCTGCTTCTGTTTCTCTGGACTTTTTTGCTGTTGCTTCTGTTTCTCTGGACTTTGTTGCTCTTGACTCTGCTCCTGCTTCTGTTTCTCTGGACTTTTTTGCGGTTGCTTCTGTTTCTCTGGACTTTGTTGCTCTTTACTTTGCTCCTCCTTCTGTTTCTCTGGACTTTGTTGCTCTTTACTCTGCTCCTGCTTCTGTTTCTCTGGACTTTGTTGCTCTTTACTTTGCTCCTGCTTCTGTTTCTCTGGACTTTGTTGCTTTTTACTCTGGTCCTGCTTCTGTTTCTCTGGACTTTTTTCCTCTTTACTTTGCTCCTGCTTCTGTTTCTCTGGACTTTTTTGCTGTTGCTTTTGTTTCTCTGGACTTTGTTGCTCTTTACTCTGTTCCAGCTTGTGTTTCTCTGGACTTTTTTCCTCTTTACTCTGCTCCTGTTTCTGTTTCTCTGGACTTTTTTCCTCTTTACTTTGCTCCTGCTTCTGTTTCTCTGGACTTTTTTGCTGTTGCTTCTGTTTCTCTGGACTTTGTTGCTCTTGACTCTGCTCCTGCTTCTGTTTTTCTGGACTTTTTTGCTGTTGCTTCTGTTTCTCTGGACTTTTTTGCTCTTGACTCTGCTCCTGCTTCTGTTTTTCTGGACTTTTTTGCTGTTGCTTCTGTTTCTCTGGACTTTGTTGCTCATTACTTTGCTCCTGCTTCTGTTTCTCTGGACTTTTTTGCTCTTGCTTCTGTTTCTCTGGGCTTTTTTCATTTTGCTCTTTACTCTGCTCCTGCTTCTGTTTTTCTGGACTTTGTTGCTCTTTACTCTGTTCCAGCTTGTGTTTCTCTGGGCTTTTTTCATTTTGCTCTTGACTCAGCTCCTGCTTCTGTTTTTCTGGACTTTGTTGCTCTTGACTCTGCTCCTGCGTCTGTTTCTCTGGACTTTGTTGCTCTTTACTCTGTTCCAGCTTGTGTTTCTCTGGACTTTTTTCCTCTTTACTCTGCTCCTGCTTCTGTTTCTCTAGGCTTTTTTCATTTTGCTCTTTACTCGGCACCTGCTTCTGTTTCTCTGGGCTTTTTAGCTCTTTACTCTGCTCTTGCTTCTGTTTCTCTGGACTTTTTTCATTCTGCTCTTTACTTGGCACCTGCTTCTGTTTCTCTGGACTTTTTTGCTCTTGCTTCTGTTTCTCTGGACTTTTTAGCTCTTTACTCTGCTCTTGCTTCTGTTTCTCTGGACTTTTTTGCTCTTGTTTCTGTTTCTCTGGACTTTTTAGCTCTTTACTCTGCTCTTGCTTCTGTTTCTCTGGACTTTTTTGCTCTTGCTTCTGTTTCTCTGGACTTTTTTGCTCTTTACTCTGCTCTTGCTTCTGTTTCTTTGGGCTGGTTAACTTTTGTGATTTACTCTGTACTTTCTGTTTCTTCGGGCTACATAAGTTTTCCAATTCATTTTGTTCCTGCTTCTGTTTCTTTGGACTAATGACATCTGCAGTAACTTCCTTAAATACAACACTAACTGGGGCTTCAGGAAACACCTTGACCTCATCCCCAAAGCTGGCTATATGTCTGTGCCACCTCACTACATGCGGCCAATCAGAAAGCTGCAATACTTGGCCAACATCGTGCCAGACTTTGACATCAGCCTGTGTGGGTAGGTGGCCACACACATAACTCTGATCGGCCAGTAACTGGTCTAACGAGGAAGGGTCTAACTCGAGGGAGGCCATTGTGTTTTCTGTCTAGCTTGGGTCACTGCCACACTTCTTGAACATTATCTAACCAAACCCTGGGGAGTAGGAAACACATATAAACATCACGTCTTCATGACAATAGATAACCAATGAAGGTGTAACTGCACAGGTACAATAATCTACCACACACATTTGGTCATTTCTCTAGCTTGAGTCACTGCCACAATGCTTCAACGTTATGTAACCAAAGTAACAGGAAATATGCAGAATATGAAGACAATACCTATATCACAATAAACAGCAACATTACTCGCACAGCATTCTACCAAAAGTACAAATATCTGCTACCACAAGTAATATCACCATCAAACTGTAACAACATCTGGCTAAAAATCTTTCAAAAATTCTTTACGCCCTATAGGGTACATATACTGTACAGTAAAGACAGCCTACAGCAATGGCAAAAAGTTTTATACAGTATAATTTCATCGCTAAGATCAACTAAACTAAAGCCAGATAGACTTAAAACAGATATTCAAAACAGTTATAGGAAACATGAAGCTCCACACCCTGAAGACGTCTTTCCAAAGCTGAATAGACAGCAGAAAATGATGACCTCTCCTAACTGAGGGGGTGCGACACCAAAGACTCGATATCAACAATGGACAAATTATACCACCATTACCGGATCAAAAAATCACACCTCAGAGCTAAGAACAGCCTGATTACCATAATGAAATCTGCTGGAATTAGCCAACCAAACCAGGAGGCCAGTTCCAAAGTACCATATTCTATTAAATCATTATACAGTATATATTCACTTCTCTGCATCTTTTCACGAGCCTGAACCTGATCTGATTTTACCATGGTATTATTTCAGCTTCAACCTGTAAATATGTACGATATGAACCAATATCTCAACAAGGTTTGCGAAGGATGTGTTATACGGAAAAGTTGTTTGACTTTATGAGGTCACAGAATAAATAAAAATATTTGAGGGGTACTATGGGTATATTTTGGTTTCAGCCCACAACTGTTTTGGATATGATACAATATCTTGGCTACTACAAATCTGCAATGGAACTGTTAAAGAAGAGTTGTTTGAACTGATGACTGTCACGTACCGGTAATACAATAAACCAAAGAAATCGGTGAGAATTATAGGTCTAAATAGATTTGCCTCAATTTGACTACTGCGACACAATACTGTACTACAGTATATAACTACCCTAATGGACAACCAGGACTGGAAATGGGCCAGAATGCACAAAAAAGCCAAATGCAGGATCAGTGGAAAGAACTAGTTTTTACTATTGGACCACAGTGCTATCATGTGTTTACTGGGCTGGGTATAAATGCAATGGTGGGGACAGATGCCATCAGGTGCTTGCTGCTTAACTTAGGTCTCTGAGCCTGTGGTGGTTATTTACACACTGTCTTGGGATACAAGGCCACGGCATCATCCAGGCTCTTCCAGTTACCTCCCCTACATTAGGTGTTACCTTGGGAACTCATTTAATCTACCAACACACAAAAGGTGAATGCATACCAGTCAAGCAACAGCAGCAGCCTGCACCAGGATTTGAACTCTAATGATATCGGGCCAGCAGCTTCACAGTCTGTAATATTAACCGCTCAGCCACTGTGGCAGAATCAAAAAGAATAAGTAATGACTGTAGCTACAGTGGTGACAGTGCTGAAAATTTCATGTGAATGATTTAGTTGGTATTTATGTAATTCATCTATGATACCCAAATGCTGTGGAAAGAACTTATGATACCACGGGTGGAAGGATGAAATTAACATCATCATCAATGGCATCATACAGGGGTCAATGGGTTGATTCAGTCCCAAAACCAACTCAATCTCCAAATTGTTCTGGTTAGGTTGCATTAATTTAAGTTTGGTTAGGTGAGGTTAAATTAGGTTGGACCAGGGTAGATTAATGCAAACAAAATGAGTGGTAATGGACTGGCCTCAGAGTCACATCAACCTAAAAAAACAGCATAGTAAGCAACCATTTGCTGCTGTCTGTGTGAAACTGATGAGATTTTACCATTAATATCTTCCAAATTATGCAATCCTGCAGCTTTTTAAATTGACCATTATGATCAGCACGTTCCCTACGTGTCAACAAGTGGCTTGGCAGAGGGTTAGTGCCCCTCCCATAAAACAACTAACTCAAAGACAACAGCCACCCCTTACTGGATTATAGCATCTGGTTATAGACAAATTGACTTATAGGTTATCTCTAATTGATAAAAAGTACAACTGTAAATTAAGTGAATGGAAGCTCTCAGATCTTCACCTTGGATAGGGCTGGACTTCTTTAGGTCTGGCAAAACTAATGCTTAAAATACCCTCAAGCAAATGACTTATTTCTGTGTGTTTTTCCAAACCATTAGAAACCAATAAGATTGCTTAGGTCTGGTAATGCTTAAAATATCCTCTGTATCTATCTATCCATAGCCTGATGCCATAATCCCGTAAGGGATGGCCACTTGACTTTGAGTTAGCTGTTTTACAAAGAGGGGCATTAACCCTCCTCCAACTCACTTGCTGACACGTAGAGAACACATGTGGGTTGGTTATTTGGTTACCACCCAGCACTGTAAATGGTTACCTGGCTTACAGGAAACCATTAGGCTTGTCACTCAATGTAAAGCTACCTGAAAAGAAAAGAAGAGCAGTACAGTAAAAAGCAACAGGAAATGGAAAAGAGGAGGGCAGACAGAAAAAGAATGATAAGGGTGAACGAAGAAGTAACACTACATCAAGTGAATGGATCACTTATTTCTGCACTTCTCCAAACCATAAAAGAAACAATACGATTCCTTAGGTTTGGCAAGGCATAAAATACCCTCGGTAATTATATACCAAACAGGCACGGCTATTCCACCTACATTTTAACAAACGATTTCAAAGTAAGTAATTTTGGCACATAAGCATAAGCAGACATTTAACTGTTCCACTGTGACTGTAAGAAGTGATTGGCAAAAGACAAAATATACCTATTTGGGGTAATTAAGGAAGCAGCCAGGTCGCCCACGGCAACGTGTACCGACAATCTCTCTAACTGGCCATGTTGTCGACTTTGGTTGCATTGTTTACCAACCATCGCTCCGACTGGACATGTATGTGTATTCCGTGTCAAAGTAATGGGAAAGCTAATTATTTAACCAAACCTAACCCAACCAAACCAAACCAAACCTAATCCAACCTAAACTCACTTGCATTTGACAGCCAGCTTTCAAATTTAAATATGCACCTTAGGAACGTTAAATAGGCTATGTCTGACTACTGGCACACGTCAGCGGAAATATTTACACATTCTAAATCCTCATTTATTGCTTTCAGAGGTAAGTTTATAAAAATCCCCAGTAGCTGTGGTAATCCAGGAATATTGACAAGTACGGTAACCTGCGAAAGACTCATTTCAAAACAAAATATGACAAGGCCACACCCACCTGGTAAAGAATCAATAAACCTTTTTGCAAACCACTTATTTCTGTGCATTTTTCCAAACCATAAAAAAAAAACAATATGACTGCTGGCAAATGTATGCCTTACTTGAAGCGGCAGAAGGACATGACCAATTCAATTCATATTCCTCCAGTTTGTTTTCTGTACTTTTCAGACCGCAGTATTTTCAGGGTGGTATAATACCTTTTCCTGCAGAAAAATTTCCCACTGTTTGTATCATCATGTTCCTTAACCCATACCTTCGACTGTCTGTCTTACTCAATGTAGCTACTCAATGGTGGTTTTTGTTTCCCAACTTCCCAACTGGATGCTATGTTAGGTCTTGATTAGATTGGATTATTAGATAAAGTTAAGCTTGGTTAGGTTAGGTTTAGCTAAACACGTAGGTTAGGACTGTCCCTTCCGCCATTACTGTGTCTGTCAAACAGCTGACACACCGGAACATAAAATAAAAACAACGGGGAAACAGACTTCGCATGGAACGTTTATTTACCACCCCAGAAATTATCAGAAAAACATAACAGACTATCAGGAAGAACTGATTTCATAAGGTGCTTCTACTATCTATCCATCTATTGCCAGACACCATAATCCCGTAAGGGGTGGCTACTTCTACCGCTTCAAATAAAGTGTACCTTTACCTGACTGCTAAGGTCTGGTTAGGTTACATCAGGGTTGGCTAATGTTTAAAATGGCCCATCTTAAACCACTTGTTTCTCTGTATTCCCACCACTCAAAAAACACCAATTTGATTCCTATAGTTATAATGTGATTCAGTAGGAAGGAAATCTACGGCTTTCTCATGGTATTCTATGTCACTGAGGTAGATACCTGCATTTAACACAATTACTATAGCATCTCAAAAATTATGACTGCATTTACCAGATCTGGGGGGAATTATAGCTCATGTCCAAAGTAATTGCAGACTGAAAACTGAAATAATACCAAAACATAGGATACAGCAGACCACACACCACCACTACCACCCAGAACATTCCACTGCACACATCAATGCAACAAGACAAAGTGGGCGTGGTCACCACATGTTCAGTATGTTAACAGGAAATGAGCATGAGCTGTGGTCAAATGGCGTGAAAATACAAATAACAGCTGAAATATAATCAAATTCTTGTTATTCTCAATTGAAAACACCAAAGTACTGTATTTCCACTGCCAAACTCATTACACTTTAATGCCATATATCCAGAAATATTTTTTATTATCTACACCCAAAACAGCCCAAAAATACTGTTGCAACTGCCTTAAAAGATAGTTTCAACCCTCAAAAAGATAATTCAATGAGTTCCACTGACTGGGTGCCTACCATATGTTACCTTCCACAGCAACTCACTTATTAAACATTTTTACTCAATATGAATACACACAAACACGTGCAGCTTAACCACAAAACCTATGCGGACCGAAAACGCAAAAAATACAGCAATATCAGTGAAATATGTCAAACCCCTTGCTTCCAGATAACTTCGCTCACCCACTGTTCAAAATTCCTTCATAATTTACTACGCCACAATTACCACTTCACATATATGAATAATATTAATAGCAGGACATAAATAGAGCCAGCTACCAACCCGCCAGGCTCTTTTAGCCGCAGCAAATTGGGAAAAACTCTGAGCCGAAAATTTTCTCTCATGGAAGGAGGTCGACCGGGCAAGAATCCTCAACATTCTAGTGTTTTCCCTCTTTCTTAACAATAATTTCGGGCAACCACCTTGCTTTCTGACATTATACAGGTCCGCTGAATCTTCCTGCTTGCTCCTCGGGTAGACTGGGCACTAGATAGGTTCACTCGGGTGACACAATTACTTTAGCAAGCAAGTTACTGTCACCTCCTTCCCGTTACATGCCACATGGATGATGGGAACAGAAGATGCACCTTTGATGCGGCAGAACTCGTATAAAAATGGAAAACTGTTATACATTTCAGACAACCATAGATAATTATTGACTGAACGTTTTCTCTATAAAGTTTCACTAAAATATTTTGTTCTGTATATACACAAAATTGGTAATCCAGTCATTCGAAATAATCCTTTGGATCATCGGTAATTTGTTTACATAAACTATCTGGAAACATTCTCTGGAAGTAATGTCTCACATTTTATTGCAAGTTGTTGCCGATGCTATGACTGAAAACCTTTAACGTCCACGAAAGGCACGTAAAATTTCGATTTGAATCAGTACAACACATAAGATCGTATCTTACTACCGTACGTATATGATATCAGTCACGATTTCCGCTGCAGGTAGATGTACGACAATTAACTGTTGACAGGTACAAGACTGTCTGATGCAACACTTCTGATGAATGGATAGGCTACATATCTGTAACATCATGCAATAATTCTGTAGTTTGCGTGGGAAAAATAGGTGTTTATGAGCACTGACGTCTCGTTTGAGTAAATCTGCTTGGTCGGGGAAGTTGTGGGATTTTCTTGTAACAAATATAAAATGATTGAAATGTTTATCGTTAAAATCCTGATAACATTTTTAATTATATTCTTATTATCTTCAAACGATTACGTTCAGCTTAACGAAAGGTTTTGCCAATTAAAAGGGTTGTTTGCAGCCTTGATTATTTTGTTGATATTTGAATATAATTATATGAAAGTAGCATGATTAAAATTATAGAATATGTCATCGGACTGCATGGGTTAGGTTACATATGCTTTTTAATAGCCAAGCAACCGAATACAGTGGACAAAATCACCTTGACTTTATATCAAATTTTCGTCCTTTTGCAACATATTTCACATAAATTAGAGGCACAGTAAGATAATGCTACGTTCATTTTAACAGCTCTTCTTTGTGACTAGCATCATACTCAAGTGTTAATCTTTTGTTACGAGTGTGCAATTTTAGGTCACGTAAAGAAAAAAAGGACTTTCGTGAGTCAGGGTGGATCAAATGCAGGTGTTTGGTTCAGCCGAGAATTTAGAGCTGGCACAGGTTCAGTTTATTCACAATGTCAACTGAGAGTATTTGTGATATGTGACTAAAGAGGGGTATCTATTTGACGCTGAGAGATAGCATAGTGGTTGGGAGTGACATGCAGAAGTAATGACAGTGAGGTGTGAGCTTGAGTAGATGTATAATTTATGAACTTGGCAAAAATTTTCGTCCTTTACCCTTACTGTATTTCTGCAGCTCATGGACCCAGCAAGGGGAGTGACCTGTGGCGTAATTAAGGAACTTCCCTAACACTTTTTCTCATCAATTCATTTTAAGATACGCTTGGCTAATACCATTTTGCATGCTATTTATGCAGAATGTAGCGATATTAGATTGATAACACAGAAGTGGACATTAAGGTGTAACAGGCAAAATAAATCGTTTAGGAAGAGGTGTTAAGGAACTTCCTTGACCACAAGAGAATATCAGGCCTCCCACCCTCCTCCTTAACCACAAAAGATTATCAGGCCTCCCATCCTCCACCTTAACCACAAAATAATATCAGGCCTCCTATCCTCCTCCTTAACCACAAGAGAATATCAGGCCTCCCACCCTCCTTTCTATAAAAACAATATGAACGGGAAGGTAGTTATGTTACATTTAGTCGCTGTTAACAGTTGTTTCCTAGGCAGGGATGGATCCAAGGGGGGGATGGGGGGATGCATCCCCCCCCCACGGCCATGCATCATTGAATAAAGAGGCAATTTCAACATTGAAATATCAGTATGTCGCGTCAAGTCTTTGGTTGAATCAGCGAATCAGACCCCCCCACCGAAAATTCCTGGATCCACCCCTGTTCCTAGGGTCTTTACTGTGATCTCGTTCGTTTTATTAGCTTCCACAACTTCCATCGTTCGTTCGTTCGTTTAAAGTTTTCTGCACCTCTAGTGCGGGCCGGGCCATACATTGGCCCGGTCTGTGGGCTGACTTAAAAATAGTAAGAGGGAAGACAGGGCCTGGGGACTGCCCAGCACACACGCCCTGTCTTCTTGCTGGCTTTGTGGTGTGTGTGACACAACTTCCATAACTGATCTCGCATTTATTCAGTACTACTGTTCACTTTCATGGCTACTACATCTTCTCCTGCCTTCATGCAGAGGCTACGTGAATGATTAGCCTTTATACAAAATATCCCGTAACTCTCACGCCTCGAACGGAGTGTGGTTGACTGCTGAAGGGTAGCTCCAACCTGCATGCAGTCCATTGGGTTCACGCTCAAATAACCCTGGGACCACAACAGAAAAACGAACCTTTCTGTATCCATCCTCTCTAGATAACAGCGCCATGCATCTGAACAATATTTTTAAGCAGCAGAGGAGACAGGATACCGCAGCACAGGGCGATGAGGGTAAGAGAAGGCCATTTGCAGAAGTGAAAGGTAAGTGGATCACTAATCAACACAAACTCAGAAGAACTACTACAGGACATCAAAGAATTTACAATAGCACTACGTTACTTAGCGAGAGAATGACAAATAAATGACATTGACAACATGACATTTATTACAAGTACTTATTCTCTACAACTAACAATTAAATAATAAACAACTACAATAATCACACACAGTTGCAATAACACCACAAATTTCCAGTAGACTGTATCCCCGGTTTTGTCACATAATTGGCGGTTGGCACAGGTTCCTCGGTTGCAAAGCTCCATCCATGTTGACCAGTGCCTGAACTGAACGCAAGAAGAGGGTGATGCATATGAAGGACTGTGGGAGTGATGAGATGTGGTGTGCAGTGAGGGACGAGATGATTACGTGGACAAGGGAAGACTAAGCCGAGTATAAGAAACAGGAAGGATGAGATTTTTATACAGGAAATTTCTTGAACTTATTCATGAAGGAAAAAAAAAATATAAAGCACAATGGTAATGATGCTGATGAGGATGACAGATTCTGTGGTCTAGTCAGTGGGTCACAGCGAACACTATCGACCGAAGGGTTCAGTGTTCAGCTCTATCCAGGGACCACTGGCTAATGTCAGAGAGGCCATCCAGTCGCAGAATGCTAAATTTCAACAAAAATCCTTTAAACAGAGTGACCTAATCCTCAGAAAGTGTGGGAGTGCATTTCCACAGCGATGGAAACCCAAGGCCGTAGCCGCATGATCAATAAAAAAAAAAAATAATAATAATTGCAATCTCAGTTTTCATCAGCCGTAACCAGGCATGCATAGTGTGAGGTGAAGTATGAACATGGAGGAGTCGGGGAGGAGGGTGAAGCCCACCAGTTAGTTTTTTATGCCCTTCAGCTAGGCCTCTGTGCATGCTTAGTGTGATGTCGCGAGGCTGCTGGTAAAAGCGTCCTACAGCGACATAGGCGGATTTAGACGGCAATTATGGGGGGGAGGGCAAGCAAGAAAGGGGCGCAATAGACAGCTATTATGAGGGGGGCCAAGCAGAAAGGGGTGCCATAGACAGCTATTATGAGGGGGGCCAAGCAAGAAAGGGGTGACATAGACAGCTAGTATGAGGGGGGGGCAAGCAAGAAAGGGGTGCCAAAGACAGCTATTATGAGGGGGGCCACGCAGAAAGGTGCCATAGACAGCTATTATGAGGGGGCCAAGCAGAAAGGGGTGCCATAGACAGCTATTATGAGGGGGGCCAAGCAAGAAAGGGGTGACATAGACAGCTATTATAAGGGGGGCCAAGCAAGAAAGGGGTGCCATAGACAGCTATTATGAGGGGGGCCAAGCAGAAAGGGGTGCCATAGACAGCTATTATGAGGGGGGCCAAGCAAGAAAGGGGTGACATAGACAGCTATTATAAGGGGGGCCAAGCAGAAAGGGGTGCCATAGACAGCTATTATGAGGGGGGCCAAGCAAGAAAGGGGTGCCATAGACAGCTATTATGAGGGGGGGCCAAGCAAGAAAGGGGTGACATAGACAGCTAGTATGAGGGGGGGGGCAAGCAAGAAAGGGGCGACATAGACAGCTAGTATGAGGGGGGGGCAAGCAAGAAAGGGGCGACATAGACAGCTAGTATGAGGGGGGGCCAAGCAAGAAAGGGGCGCCATAGACAGCTATTATGAGGGGGGCCAAGCAAAAAAGGGGCGACATAGACAGCTATTATAAGGGGGGCCAAGCAAGGAAGGGGCGACATAGACAGCTATTATGAGGGGGGGGGGCAAGCAAGAAAGGGGCGACATAGACAGCTATTATGAGGGGAGCCAAGCAAGAAAGGGGCGACATAGAGGCTATTCTGGGGGGGAGGGGGGCCAAGCAACAAAGGTGCGACATAGACGGCTACTTATTCTATACAGTATATCTAATTCTTATAAGTAACTTTTGGAAGGTTAGGCTAGACATACAGTGAACGTTTTCTATAGGAAAACGTTCACTAACGTCCCCATTTCCACACACACACAGACACTTGTATTAAAAGTTACTTTTTGTGTGCGGCATCTATATGTCTGGGTGAGGGTGAGGTGCCTGACGCTTCTTGCCAATGGCCCTAGGTGTTCAAAGGAACAAGAGGCGCAGCAAACAACTGGAAGGAATTACAGAGGGGGCCAACATACCTCCTGGGGGGGCCATGGCCCCAATGCCCCCCCCCCTAAATCCGCCAGTGCACAGCGATACTTCACTAAGTGGGCAACAAATTCCGTACAACCATCGCCCTTACCTGGGACTAGTGGATTGGGAATGTTGGACTATTTGGGACTGGTGGATTGGGAATGTTGGAATATCTCATATATATGGTCTAGTCATAATTTGTCATATTTTTGATGCGACTGAGTATTGACAAAACTATAATTGACGAAAACAAGAGACTCTTGTAGGGGCAATATGGTAATCCTTGTAGGACGTCATTGCCAAAGTACACAAACACGAATTTTCTAACTAGCCTACTAACTAACCTGAACCTACTCAAATCTGACCTGAATCTAAGTCAAATCTAAGCCTAACCCACAGTGTAGAGACCCCTAACCTGAACTTAGCCTGAACATTAAACTAATCTACACCTATCTTTAAATCACTTACCGTATACATATGGCTTCTTTTTCTTCTGCTTCTACTTTTTTTAATGCTGCATCTTAGATATTACTGATATCCAACGGTAATGGAATTTGAAAAGTTGTTGCTGTTGATATGACCACAGAACACACTAAACACTCCACACAACATGAGTACCCGTAAGTAAAATAATACGACTGACTTAACATATTTCAACACAAGTGATTTCGGTTTGTCTACATTTCCTTGTGCTCTGATTGGCAGCTTGGGTTTGTTTACATTTTCCTGCGCTCTGATTGGTGGCTGGGGTTTGTTTACATTTTCCTGCGCTCTGATTGGTGGCCGGGGTTTGTTTACATTTTCCTGCGCTCTGATTGGCGGCGTGGGTTTGTTTACGTTTTCCTGCTCCCTGATTGGTCAAGGCAGCCAGCTCGTCCGCCTCTCCATAAAGATCCAGCTGCTTGTGATTGAGGAAGATGAAGATGTCACCTATGGCTGATATTGTCACCAAGGCTGGGGAAATACTGACATTAATTTCCATTTTGGATTATGGATCATATAGTAAGTGGCACTGAAGATTCCATAACACCTCTTCCTTAGTATTTTATTCTACACACATCTCTATACGCGCTTCCACGTAGGCCAGAAGCCCGCAAATTGTTCCCTCCACGATAAAACGAAAACTAGATAACAGGGAGCCAAATTCAAGATCCGTTGCGACTTTACAGTATAGCATACGTGAGGATGCCGAGACGTAATGTGTAAAAATAAATCGATAAGGAAGAGACGCTACTACGTATCAATGGCCAAAATGTACTACCCTATTTCACATTTTTTTTTTTTTTAGCTGTTACAAGAGAGAGAGAGAGAGAGAGAGAGAGAGAGAGAGAGAGAAATTAGACGAGTTTGTGCTAATTTTCATTAAAGAGAAAAAGGTATAAATAACAGAACATCCAAGTGAAAAGAAAGAAAAAAAAGACGAAGAAAGACAAAGAAATGATTACCGAGCTGAAAGTGTAAAAACTAATGGAGATACACTGAACTATAAAAAAAATTCATCTCTCTCTCTCTCTCTCTCTCCTGAAGTGTAATCAGACTGGAGGATAAATCTAAATAGTAACCAAGGAGACTTATTCCCATCTCATACTTCAGGCGCATCAAATGTCATGTAACTAGTACCTAAATTGTGAATGGGCCAGTTCCTACAGATGAAGACAAAAGGACTATCACTCATTCGGCACTAATACCCACAAACCTACCGGCAGGAACAAGGTGTGTGATGATGCGAAGTTCATCCACGTTGTATATCCAGCAGTTTCCCTTCCTCCCACACTCCCTCTCCCACACCATGCACGCCGAGTCTGTGTGGGACGGTTACACAGAGCATACAGATCTGACGGTCTATAGGACGTGGTTTGGCCTTAATAATAACTGATGCTGAGGACTTACACTACAAAAACTGAGTGCCAGTAGATAAGGCTGTGTGGGACAATGTAATATATAAAGCACAATGTGCGTGGAGGGGAGTCAAAACGTGGCCATAGTGGTAGATCTCCACCCGGACCAAGTTTTAGGCACGCCACCCTTGGACATCTATGAAAGTCTGCTCTAAAATGAAGGTATTATCCGCTACGCTACAATGCACGCATATCAAATTACTTTTCATATATACACATATTTTGAAAGACGTGTCCGACCAATAGCAAGTACTAATTGTAAATAAAAATAATAATCTCACCAATAATAGCTCCCATGATGACTGGTGCTGGGATGAAGCCAAAGATAGCGATGAACACCTCGATGGTACCGATGGAGAGGCCTTTGTCTTCGTCAGCAATACACCTGTGGCGGGAAGGGAGGTGGAAGGTGAGGAGGACGAAGCGGGGAATTTGCTAATACAGTCACTCATGGTTCCTTGATAATAATAATAATAATAATAATAGCTGTAGTAGAAGTAGCAATAGTAGTAGTAGTTTCAGTAACAACAGCAATCTATCTATATACCTAGGCTGCTTTCCTCCAGAGAAAGGGAGATAATAATAATACTAATAGTAATAGTAGTAGTGGTAGTAGTAGTAGTAGTAGTAATAGTAGTAGTAGTAGTAGTAGTAATAGTATAGTAGTAGTAGTAGTAATAATAACGCCAGGAACATCACCACCTCACCTCAGATGTATCATAACAGCGCCCATTTTTCCCGTCGAGTACGCCAAATCCATCATAACCTGAACTGCAATATAGTACACCAGGGTAGTGCATGGGTCTGGGCAGTATCCATGCAGTGTCCTGGGCAGTGACGAGGAGGCAGGCTGAAATGGCAGGAAGTATTAGATCAGTATTTATTTTATGAATTTCAGGAATGGTTGTCCGTCTATCTATGTGTCTGTCTCTACCAATATCTATCTATCTGTATCTCTACCAATATCAATTTATCTGTCTACCAGTATCTCTCTATCTACCCTTTTTTTTTTCCTTCAATAACAAAACAAAGGAAGGAAAAACACACAAAAAAAAAAAAAAATTAATCCATACACCAGATTACTGGTGTCCTCTGTTCATAAAATATCTAACAGTTAGACTTGAACAGCTGTAGGTTAAAGTTTGGAGGGAAACAACTCTGGGGAAGCGAGTTCGAGAGATGCAATTCGGGGAATGAAAGAATTCTGATAGGCAGAAGTTCTGCAATATGGCTGAGTGACATTCCAGTCATGAGCGCTGCCAGATGCCCGTGTAGCACGAGGGAAGGCATGGAGAGGTGGCACCATGGACGCAACTTCGTCTGAGCATTTGCCATAAAAATATCTAAAATAATGCAAGGGAGGCAACATCCCTTCTTACTTGTAGGAGAGGTAGTTTATTAGTAATAGCAGGGTTATTAATAATTCTAACAGCTTTAATGCAACCTCTCGACACCCATTCCACAAGGGTAAGCAGCAGCCTATTCAGGCTGAGAGCGCACATGACATAAACTATAGCTATCTCTACCAGTATCTATCTATCTCCATCTATCTCTACCAGTATCTATCTATCTCTACCAGGATCTATCTGCCTATATCTACTGTGTCTGTCCCTACCAGTATCTATCTATCTATCTCTATCACTACCAGTATATTCATGTCTATCTATCTGTCTTATCTATCAATCCGTCTATCTGTCTACCTGTCTATGTCTTCTACCTATCTAGGCCTATCTGTCTATCTATCGATAGAGAATACTGACCACTTCAGTTTGAGGACGTCTTTTAAATAGTCAAGTTACAATAAGAGTATTTCAATACACCTGTGAAGGGCCTCTGGTACTAAAGTTAGTAGTAGTAGTAGTAGTAACCAAAGCCTCATCTAAATCTGAACCCAGTGGACTGCAGGCCAAAGCTGCCCTTCTGCAGTCCACCATCCACTTGTCCGGGGATAGGGAGGGGACTGAAGAACGTTTGTATAACGAGGCAGCTCCACCGCCCCGTCATATCAGTGTCACCACTTGAAGGCGTCCCTCTCCAGCACGTAATGGCGTTAATAAAAGGGATATCTAACTGCTCCAGCCTTAAAGTTCTTCGCAAAATAATAATAATAATAATAATCTTAACGAGGTAATGGAGGTTCTCTAATATTCAAAATAAAACGCTAAACGCTAAGGTGCTAAGAAATCTCTATATTGATTTGAATATGGTTCCCTAACCTGACCACCCATAAACAAAACATATACAAATAAATAAATCCTGCAGCTGCTGCTGCTGCTACTACTACTTACTACTACTACTAATAATAATAATAATAGTAATAATAATAATGCCAAACCTCTGAATATGAAGAATTCTGAAGGATGGTTGTATTTCCAAAGATGCACTGACAGTTGCCATACACTTTCTGAAATACAAGACTCCATTAATTAATTAAAAAAAAAAACTGCAATATTACCATTATCCCAAGCAACAAAGATTTACGAATAAAACATAAACTCTCTCAAAATTCAAACCTGCTTCCTAATTAATAAACCCAAACTATTCCTGCTTGCATAAAACTCACACTCCATCCCCCCCACACTGCAATCCTTACCCCTTTTTCTTCTTGTGGGTTTGAGGGACGCGGCCAAAACAATGACCCAATGCCCTGCCAATGCAGACTGATTAGGGCCTAACGTAATACGCGGAAGAGCTGCCTAGATTAAAATATGGATGAAGTCAGAGGCGTGCCGAAACCCAGAGTCCCCATCACCCCCTCCCAGGAGGATGTGAAGAGACAAGCTGAAAACTCCCAAAGATGCCAGACGGTCTCTCAAAAGTGTGCAAAGGAAGTGGAACCCAGGACATAACATGAAGTGTTCTATGGTTTCTTAAACCCGGGGGCACCACTGGCACTAAGGGTGTTCTATCATACCCAAACGGTACAGGTGACTTACGAGGCCTGTGTGGCCCGACCACAACCTGGTGATGATAGCATCAATGTCCCGACAGGGATGGCGAGCCCAAAAGTGTGCAAAGGAGTCACAGCGAAAACGCCCCAATTGAGAGGTATGGCTGTTGGTCGCAAAGTCTGCATTCCAGTGAGACACGTGGGCACTGTGTGCAAGGTTAGAGAATGCGGCGGTATTAGGTGCCACAAATATTGGTGCGCTTGAGACCAGCACCTGTCTTCCTGCTGCGTCTGCAATTTCATTGCCACGGATACCTACATGTAAGGGATTCCATGCACTGAAGGCGGAAGTGCCAGAAGTAAGAAGGAGGTGCCTCAAACAGCGTGAACAAGCCTAACAAGAGATATAGGACGATCTCAAAGGCGGAGGGGCAATCCTTACCTTATCATCTGGCGAGAGGTTTGCGATGGTACACCCGGCATAACAGGGAGAATAGTACACTGAATTAGACTCCAGGTGACAGGTTGGCGAGTACCAGTCCCCACAACCACACTCAGACCAACAGGGTGACGTCTCACTGCTGGAACACGAACAATTAAATTAATAAATAAAATATACCAAAATATAGGCCACTGAATAGCCAGACTCATGTTACACTCATCATCATCATCATCATCCTAGACGTTTTGATTCATTTTAGGGATGACTTAAATTTAGGCACGTATTCTCGTCGGACAAGGAGGCTCCCTAGCACCTCTTCCTTAGCGTCTTATTTTTGGGTATGAGTGGTTAGTATCCTTTTGTACATTATAAGCGCAGGGTATGGCGGTATTACAATGATTTATGTAACACGGAGAAGGGCAGTAAGGTGTAATAAGCAAAATAAGTCGCTTAGGAAAATGTGTTAGGGAGCTTTAACCAACGAGAATACGGAGAGAGAGAGAGAGAGAGAGAGACTATACTCATTTTTTTCTAACCTGGCCTAAAACTGCCATCACTCCATCTTGAATTCTCACCTGTAACAAGAGATTAACACCAGATTATGGGGCTAGTCACGATGAAGTGCTAAAGAGAGGGTGTAGAGTCTTTTTTTTTTTTTTTTTCTACTGGGCGAAACTAACATTCTCTCTGTCTGTCTGTCTCTCTCTCTCTCCCCCAATGTTTTTCTGTGCCACCGGACCAAACATTCTCTCTCTCTCTCTCTCTCTCTCTCTCTCTCTCTCTCTCTCTCTCTCACCTTTCCTCCTGCGGGCCCACCATATGAACCTCGTGGCATCCAATGAAGGTAAGAATGACATAACAGACGCCATCCAGACAGGTGACGAAGACGTTGTAGGCGGTGACCCACTTGGCGGAGGGACGAAGGAACCGCAGTACACACCCGCTGAGTATCGTGCCCAAGAAAGTAGCGACCAGTGTGACCACGCCTGAAAAAAAGGAAGAAAGGAAGGATGGATGGATGGATGGATGGATGGATGGATGGAAGGAAGAAAGATGGACAGATGGAAGGAAGGAAGGAAGAATGGATGGATAGAAGGAAGATGGAAAGGCAAGAAGGAAGGAAGGATGGATGGATGGATGGATGGATGGATGGATGGATGGATGGATGGAAGGAAGGAAGATGGAAAGGCAAGATAAGGAAGGAAGGAAGGAAGGATGGATGGATGGAAGGATGGAAGATGGAAAGGCAAGAAGGAAGGAAGGAAGGAAGGAAGAACAAGTTAATACAATGATGATTATGGAGATGATGATGGTGATGTTGACGATAATGATGATGATGATGATGATAATAACAACAATAATGATAATTCCACCATTATAGCTGCTACTACTATTACTACCACCACCACCTCCGCCACCAACACTACTACTACTACTGTTATTAGTCCTATAGTACTACTACTACTACTACTATAATAATAATAATAATAATTCCACCATTGTATCTGCTACTACTATTAATATTAGTCACCACCACCACCATTGCTACCACTACTACTAATGTAATACACCAACTTGTACTACTACTACATTTACCACTTCTACTTCAGCTACTACTACTACTACTACACCAACACAACTAACCCGTAATGTAATTGGCTCTGCTGGCTGTCAGTTTAAACTGGTGTTCAAGGTACTTAGGCTTGAACACCTTATAGCCCGACGTGGCCAGGACACCGAAGATGGTACTGAATACGTTTGCCAGCCAGATCCTGTTGCGGAATAGGCGCTTCATGTGAATCACCAGCTCTGAAAGGGATTGAAGAGGATTAAAGAGGATTCGGGAGTTAAATAGAGGATTATAAGGGATTAAAAGGCTCAGAGCGACGAATATCGTACTGAATAGGTTTGCGGAATAGGCGAGCTTCATGTGGATCGCCAGCTCTGAAAGAGATTGGAGTAAATTACAGGGGATTCACATGGGCTTATAGAGAATTCACAGATTATGAGAGATTCATAGGGTATTCACAGGGGATTCATAAGGCGGTGTTGTCATATTCCCAAGCCGTGGCGAGCACTGGCGGATTTGGGGGGGGGGCCATGCCCCCCCCCAAGGAGGTATGTTGTCGCCCCTCTGTAATTCTTTCCAGTTGTTTGCTGCGCCTCTTGTTCTTTGTTATCTTTTAATACATATATTTGTTTGTGTGTGGAAATGGGGACGTTCGTGAACGATTTCCTACTGAAACGTTCACTGTATGTTTAGCCTAACCTTCCAAAAGTTACTCATAAGAATTAGATATATACGTAAAAGGTCTATCTATCTATCTATCTATATACCTAGGCTGCTTCCCCCAAGGAAAGGGAGGTAGCCGAGACAGGACGACACACTCCCCATTTACTCATCCATTCACACACATTCATTCGCATCTTAGCCCCAAAGGGGAGAATGGACAGATCCTCACCGCACCACACCACACAAGGGTCAACTGCGCAATGCAATCAGTGACATCCGCAGCAGGGCCCGACAGCAGAGCTGGTTTACCCCAGCCACATCATAACAGACTCATCCCCTTACCCGCACCTGACCTGAAATAGCTGATCAGACCAAATGCGGGAGAATATCCCCTCAGGGCTGCGTCATCACTTATTCATTCACAATTTCTCTCCATTTATTTCTGTTACGCACAGCCACTCTTCCTCGCTCAACAGACATCCCTCTCGCATCCAGCGCTCTCTTCACACTGTCCATCCATCCTACTCGTGGTCTTCCTCTCAGCCTTACACCTCTCACATCAGATCTAGTTATCGTTTTCACCAATCGCTCATTATCCATTCTCTCCATATGCCCAAACCATCGCAACACCCTCTGCTCAACTCTACCAGCCATCTCCAGAACAACTCCAGTTCTCCTTCGCACTTCATCATTCCGCACTCGATCCATACGCGTCACTCCACACATACTCCTCAGACACCTCATCTCCATTACATTCAAACTTTTCCTCTCTGCTACACCCATATTCCATGTTTCAGCCCCATATTATACAGTCGGTACCACAACACCCTCATACAGCCTTCTCTTTACATCCATTCTACGCGAACGACATCTAAACACTTTTTTCATTCCTCCCAGCACCTTTCCTACTTCATTTATTCTAAACTTCACTTCTGCATCTATTCTTCCATCCACAGCAACATGTGACCCTAGATATTTAAAACACTCTACCTACTCAAGCAACTCGCCATTCAAAACTATATTCATCCTCCTACCATCTACCAACCTCATACACTTCATCACTTTACTCTTATTCTCATTTACTTTCAATTTCCTCCTTTCACACACCCTTCCAAACTCCTCTACCAACTGTCTCAATCTCTCCTCTGAATCAGCCACCAATGCAGTATCATCTGCAAACAGCAGCTGCTTCAGATTCCACTCTCCACCATCAACATTCACCGGACTCAGACCTCCGCCTAAAACTCTTGCATTCACCTCCCTTACAACACCATCCATGTAAATATTAAACAACCAAGGCGACATCACACATCCCTGTCGCAGCCCCACTCTCACAGGAAACCAATCACTCACAGCATTTCCCACTCTTACACACGCTCTACTATTTACATAAAAACTTTTCACCTCTTTTAGTAACCTACCATCAAGTCCATACAATCTTAAAACAGTCCACAAAGCCTCCCTATCAATTCTATCATACGCTTTCTCTAAATCCATAAATGCCCAAAACACATCCTTGCCTTTCGCTAAATACTTTTCACACACTTGTCTCACAGCAAACACCTGATCCACGCATCCCCTCCCTCTCCTAAAGCCACACTGCTCATCACCAATCACTCCCTCTGTATCCTCTCTAACTCTCATAATTAACACTCTACCATACACCTTACCTACAACACTCAACAGACTTATACCCCTAAAGCTAGTACATTCATACTTATCACCCTTGCCTTTATACAACGGGACCACACAAGCACTTGCCCAGTCAACTGGCACCATACCTTTCACAAAGTACACATTCAACAATCTTACTAACCAGTCAACAATAGTCACTCCACCACCCTTCAGGCATTCCACAGCACACCCATCCATACCTGCAGCTTTCTCTGTTTTCATCTCCTTTACTGCCTTCTCCACTTCCTCCTTCGTGATCAATGAATCATTCAACTCTCCCAACACATTTATTCCTTGCACCCTTCCATCCGCCACAATCTCAGCCACCCTTTCCTCCTCTACATTTAACAATCTTTCAAAATACTCTGCCCATCTCTTCCTTACTGCATCCATCTCAGTTAACATCCTTCCATCCTCTGCTTTTACTCGTTCTTCCTTCCCAGACTCTCCCTTTCGCACCCTTTTCACCTCCTTCCAAAACATTTTCTTATTCTGTTGAAAATTCTCTGTCAGCCGCCTACCCCACCTCTCATCTGCTGCCAAGTAAAAGGTAGTGAAAATTTAAACAAGCTGGTTACTAGCTGGTGCCCCTGTCTTGCTTGCCCCCCCCCCAACCCCCAGATTAGCCGTCTATGGCGCCCCTTTCTTGCTTGGCCCCTCCCTGAATAGCAGTCTAGATTTGCCTATGGTGGCGAGTGCTGCTGTGCTTGTGCGTCTATTTTACCCCTTGTGCGGTAATTTACAGAAAATATATAATTTTTTAAGGTAAACGGAAGAATGTTCATTAAATGACTTACTTCTTAAAGATGGCTTCTCTCTCCTTGATTTTGGTGTTCCATTTTCTTCCTTCTCTTCTTCCTTCCCTTCCTTCTCTTCTTCCTTCCCTTCCTTCTCTTCTTCCTTCCCTTCCTTCTCTTCTTCCTTCCCTTCCTTCTCTTCTTCCTTCCCTTCTTTTTCTTCTTCCTTCTTTTCCTCCATTCCTTCCTCCCTGTTCACACCAGTCTCACAGCCATCCTTTCCTTCCCCCTTTCCTCCTTCCTCTTTTCCTTCCTCCGACTCTCTCTCTCTTCCCTTCTCTTCTTCTTTTCCTCTTCCCATCTCTCCTTGCTCATTTTCTTGATTCTCTTCCTCATTTTTCTCTCCTTCCTTCCCCTCTCTTCCTCCTAGTTCCTCTTCTCTCTCCTCTCTTCCTTCCTTCTCCCCGCTTTCTCCTTCCTCCTCATGATCTTCTCTTCCTTCCTCCTCTCCATTCTCCTCTTCCTCTTCCTTCCCTCCCTCCTCCAGCATCCTCATCTTCCTCCGCGTCTCTCTACGCAAGGTCGCTGGGAGTTTTCGCGGGAAGAGGGCCATCAGGAAGGCGAGAATAATGAGAAAGCTGCCGATGTAGACAAAGCCTAGAAAAAAAAGGTGAAAGAATTAGACTCTCTCTCTCTCTCTCTCAAAAAATGCATGGAGAATCTATGTATGTATGTATGTATGTATCTATCTATCAATCTACTAAAATGGAGGTGCATATAGTATCTCTCTCTCTCTCTCTCTCTCTCTCTCTCACCTAGCCACCACGCGCCCATCCACCGGGGGTCGGCCTGAGTGACTGGCGGATTGGTAACTGACGGATGGACCCAGAGGCTGAGACAGCGACCCCCCAGCAAGAAGCCCAGCACAGGGCCTAGCAGCCTCAGTAGCAGGTATACGGCTGGGGAGGTATAAGTGTGAAAAATTATTAGAGAGAGAGAGAGAGAGAGAGAGAGAGATCCGTTAATTTCGAAATGCCTAGACACATTGCATTTAAAATACTGGAGGTCATAGGCAGAGGGAAATACAGACTGAGAAAGAAATACAGTTGCAGAGTAATATCGATGGACAGTGAATATTAAAAGTTAAAGATAATATTTAAAAAAAGTGCAAAGACTTGTCAATAATTAAACAAACACATTAACTCAACGATGTCGCTTTCTAACTTACAGTAATAAAAAGATGTGGTTTTCTTGTTGATATTGTCGTCTAGGAAGCTGAGGCCGATACTGTAGAACAAACTCATCGATATCCCCACTAAGAACTGCGCCACAAAAAGGAGGATGATGGGGCCAATGTAACTCTC
>NC_136968.1:33446858-33479358 GCF_032717465.1 Coenobita brevimanus | reverse complement strand
CACAACAACCACACGCCTCCACCACACCTACGGACAACCACAACTGCACCCCCACCTCCACCCGTAACGCTGCCAAAATCCAACCGAGTCCACTACGTCCTTGTCTCGTCTCTCTCAGTTACCATCACTTTTTTTTTTTAATTATTATTTTTCAGTCTGAATTCAAACTTCTATTATTATTATTATTATTATTATTATTATTACTACTACTACTACTACTAATACCAATACTGCTACTACTGCTACTATTACTACTACTACTATTGCTAATACTACTGCTACTACTACTATTACTGCTACTACTTCTGCTATTACAACTGCTACTATTACTACTACTACTACTACAATTATTATTTATAGCCAGATGCCTTAATCCCGTAAGGGGTGGCCACAAACGAATCGCCTCCATGTTGCTCTGTCCCCCGCCATTTCGCTGCCCTCATCCCAGCTCACCCCTCTCTCATATACTTCATCATCATCATCATCATTATTATTATTATTATTATTATCAGTAGAATAAAATGTCAACTTTTTTGTGAAAGTAAAATAATATGATACGCCAATAGCACGACAAGCATTACTTCTGAGTTGTCTCGACCATGAACGGGCAATATACGCTCTGACTCTCCAATACAATAACGTACAAATTCAAAACTAATAAAAACAATTAAGTAAAAATGTGGACAAAAATCAAATGGAGTAGATCGCGTGACATCCTTTACGTGAAGCCAAAACGTCATCCACAAGCCACGAAGCTAAATTAATATTTTCACTCAATTCTTGCCTCTTTGTGACGCTCAATGTTTTTCTTTTCTTCTTGTTATTTTTTCTTCGCGGTTTTGTGGCTTTTTATACCACGTCTCTCCTTTTTTTTTTTCTTTTTTCTTTTCGGTTTTGGCCTTTGTCATTTTCAGAAACTGCTGTAGCGAAAAGGGGGGAATACTATAGCGCACTTATTCTGCACCACACAGCCTTATTCTGCACCACACTGCCTTCTGCACCACACAGCCTTATTCTGCATCACACAGCCTTATTCTGCATCACACTGCCTTATTCTGCACCACACAGCCTTATTCTACATCACACTGCCTTATTCTGCACCACACAGCCTTATTCTGCACCACACAGCCTTATTCTGCATCACACAGCCTTATTCTACATCACACTGCCTTATTCTGCACCACACAGCCTTATTCTACATCACACTGCCTTATTCTGCACCACACAGCCTTATTCTGCACCACACAGCCTTATTCTGCATCACACAGCCTTATTCTGCACCACACAGCCTTATTCTGCACCACACAGCCTTATCCTGCATCACACTGCCTTATTCTGCACCACACAGCCTTATTCTACATCACACTGCCTTATTCTGCACCACACAGCCTTATTCTGCACCACACTGCCTTATTCTGCACCACACAGCCTTATTCTACATCACACAGCCTTATGCCGCACCACACAGCCTTATTCCGCACCACACAGCCTTGCTCTGCACCACACAGCCTTATCCTGCACCACACAGCCTTATTCCGCACCACACAGCCTTATTCCGCACCACACAGCCTTGCTCTGCACCACACAGCCTTATGCCGCACCACACAGCCTTATTCTACATCACACAGCCTTATTCTGCACCACACAGCCTTATCCTGCACCACACAGCCTTATTCTGCACAACACAGCCTTATTCTGCACAACACAGCCTTATTCTGCATCACACAGCCTTATTCTGCACCACACAGCCTTATGCCGCACCACGCAGCCTTATGCCGCACCACACAGCCTTATTCTGCACCACACAGCCTTATTCTGCACCGCACTGCCTTATTCTGCACCACACTGCCTTATTCTGCACCACACTGCCTTATTCTGCACCACACAGCCTTATTCTGCACCACACTGCCTTATTCTGCACCACACAACCTTATTCTGCATCACACTGCCTTATCCTGCACCACACAACCTTATTCCGCACCACACAGCCTTGCTCTGCACAACACAGCCTTATCTTGCACCACACAGCCTTATTCCGCATCACACAGCCTTATTCCGCATCACACAGCCTTATTCTGCACCACACAGCCTTATTCCGCACCACATAGCCTCCTTACGTGATCACATTTCCTCCACACTTTGCACACAGCACCGTGACACCGAGCCTCGCAAGACCTTTTTAACGTCTAGTGAGTTATAGCCTCCGTAATTAATATTTTAAGGTTCTAAACTACGGAAGCTTAACGGTCCCATTCGTCACACACACAGTCATACTATCAAAAGCAAAGATAAAATAAAACGGGCAATAAATGAGATTTCTATATTAACTGGTTTAACATTGAGTGAAGACTCCAAGGTGTAACGGTAACACACACACACACACACACACACACACACACACACACAGGAAAATCAATCTCAAATAAGACGCGTAATACTTTATTAATAGGTCTAATGAGAGAGAGAGAGAGAGAGAGAGAGAGAGAGAGAGAGAGAGAGAGGTCAATAAATCTCCAATAAAACGCTTAGTAAATGCGTTATTCCTTTATTAACAGGTCTAATACTGAGCGAAGAAATCCAGAACGTAACGATACACCAGCTCGTCGGCGTGAATGGCCCTGGGGAAGTGAGTGAACGATAAACAGAGATATTAATCGATAACTTTAGAAAAAAAAAAAACAGTAAATAATGAGACTGAGTGATAAAAAAATGAGATAGCTTAAAAAAAATATATATATATTTCATTGCGATAAATAGCGAGACTGAGTGTTAACTAAAAATAACTGAATGCATTAATGATGACAAAAATTCATCCATGACTTATGTACAGTCGTGGACATAATTCCTGATCCACTTCATAGCGATACGTAACAAGACTGAGCGGTAACTTTCCATACACACTTCATACCGTTTTCTATGTGGTCACCCTTTACGAATCTAAAGGTATTATTGGTAGTACAGGGGAGGCTTCGTGAAACCTCATTCGTATCGGTAGTATAGCTTCGTGAAACCTCATTCGTATCGGTAAGGCTTCGTAAAACCTCATTCGTATCGGTAGTATAGCTTCGTTAAACCTCATTCGTATCGGTAGTATAGCTTCGTTAAACCTCATTCGTATCGGTAGTACAGCTTCGTAAACCTTCATTCGTACTGGTAGTACAGAGGCTTCGTATAACCTCATTCGTATCGGTAGCACAGAGGCTTCGTAAAACCTCATTCGTATCGGTAAGGCTTCGTAAAACCTCATTCGTATCGGCAGTACAGCTTCGTAAAACCTCATTCGTATCGGCAGGACAGAGGCTTCGTAAAACCTCATTCGTATCGGTTTATTTGCACTTCCCACTTAAACATTTTCTTACTGGTTAATTATATTGTTTTAACATCGACAATTTTTCATAAGTAACATCTATCTATCTATTGCCAGACGCCTTAAGCTCGTAAGGGATGGCCACAGACAAATCGCCTCCATGTCGCCCTGTCCCCTTCCATTTCACCGCCCTTTCCCAACTCACATTCCCCTCTCTCATAAACCTCTCCATTCCATCCCTCCATCTCATCCTCGGCCTGTCCCTCCATTTCACTCACATACACTCCTCGTTAGTCTCTCGTTAAGGATATTAATGTGCAAAGTGCAGAATAAATCGCTGTCGAGAAGGTGATACGAAAATCATCTTTGCCACTTAAAATACGATTGAACTGTGCGTACGATTTATGCTTAATACGATCCTAAGAGATATGACGATTGAACTGTGCGTACGATTTATATTTAATACGATCCTAAGAGATATGACGATTGAACTGTGCGTACGATTTATGCTTAACACGATCCTAAGAGATATGACGATTGAACTGTGCGTACGATTTATATTTAATACGATCCAAAGAATTCTGACGATCGGACTGTGCGTACGATTTATGCTTAATAAAATCCTAAGAGATATGACGATTGAACTGTGTGTACGATTTATACTTAATACGATCCTAAGACGTCTGACGATTGAACTGCGCGTACGATGTGCTTTGAAAAAAAATTACTAGCTACATTTGAAATTAAGGACTGACACTGTTACCTAAATTTACCACAGGGCTACATTTACTCACTTTAAAGACTGACATTGTTACTTTTACCAAGGCTTAAGGATATACTACCATTTTTGCCATGTTTTCTTTTGACGGAACTGAACCACTCCCACCCCTTCAATACTGCTGTGGTTGCCTTAAATTACGATAGCTGAACCATACTTATAAGCTAGGTATAAGCTTCCTTGGTTACTATACCCGTTGTACTCTAACTTGGCCTAAAATAGACATCTCTCCAGCTTGAATCCTGAGCTGTAACAATAGAGTAGCACTAATATATGATGCTAGTCGTCAGAAAGTGTTATGGAACGGGCGTAGAGCCGTAGCATTGTCTTATTTTGGCACTGAACTACGTGAAATAAGTGAGAGAAAAAATCTGGGCCAAGTGAAGGTAAAATGATTATAGTTAAATCAGCTCACCAATCTGACTACACCTGGCCATCATTTGAGCTGAAGGGAGTTTGGGATCTTGTCAGGTTTAATACATATACATCTATCTACCTATATATCTATTTATCTATTTATCTATCTACTGTGTATAACTTACCAGCCGAAATCAAGATGGTTGAATTCGGTTTTGTTGATGTTGTAGTTGAGGGCGACGTTTGGAAGCTCAGAGGCCAGCTTTGCCACGTCCTGAGGCACACACCCAAGAAAAATCAGAGTTAAAAAACGAGTCTTCGTGTATTTTTAGTGAGAAATTGTCCTATCTGCCTTGTATCTAGATGTTCTATGCAAACTTATCGGGATTAAAGGTATATTTAACTGGTTCAGGGTTTATCTAGCCGTAACCTAGAAGCTAGAGTCAATAACAATGTCCTCAGCAGTTATATTGTGTGTGTAAAAATAAGGGTGATAACGATCATTTTGATTCATCCCGGCAGAAAACGGAAGCTTAGATGTGAAGGGTAAAAACAAATCTTATGCTTAAAATGACACTGGTGGCAAGATCTGTTTTCAAAAGACAGGAAGAGTGCTCGACGATATGAAGGACAATTCAGAAGAAAAGACACCGCGAAGCACTACAATGTTACTGGAAAAGTGTAGGTTTAAATAATAGCTGTCGTTCACACCTCAGGAGCTGCCATAAGTTTAAATAATAACTGTCGTGCATAACTCAGGAGCTGCCAGAAGTTTAAATAATAGCCGTCGTGCCTACCTCAGGATCCGCCAGCCAGTCCGTGTTGCCCCAGAAGAGACCCACGGGAGCCAGGACGTTGTCGAGGTTGTAGAGTGGCGGTGTGTCCTGCCCGTAGTGGTTCAGGTTACCCAAGCGGCCATAGTCGTACTTCTGGAACAGTCCTGGGAGGGAAAAATGACAAAGTTGATATATCCTTGCATGGTATATTTAGGCTTTATAGATGGCTTTAAGTTGATGGAGTTTATTTATTTATTTATTTATTTATATTCCGTTGCTCGGTCATAATCGTACTCCTGGAACAGTCCTAGGAGGGAAAAATGACAAAGTTGATATATCCTTGCATGGTATATTTAGGCTTTAAGGATGGCTTTAAGTTGATGGAGTTTATTTATTTATTTATAGGTCTAACGTCAAGCCGATGGAGTTTGAATCCACGTCTGTTAAAATCTACATCCATATAATTTTCATACTCAAAAAAATAAATAAATAAAAAGCACTTTCCCTGGCACCGAGTTTCGTATCACCTTTTTCTCTGCGATTCATTATTTTTATACGTTTGTTTTTTGTCTTAGTTATGAGGTAGGGATGAGTCTCCTTGGTTACTAGTCAAATCAACCCTCCATACACCTGGCTACCAACTGAGCTGGGAAAGGTTGGGTTAGCAGGTTAAACACGCTATAGTTATGAAGTAAGAATGAGTCTCCTTGGTTGCTAGTCAAATCATTCCTCCAGTCTAATTACACTTTGCTATAACTGAGCTAAAAGGGATTGGGATTCTTTATACGGCTCATCGGAATGTGAACCTAGTGGACTGCAGGCTGAGAGAGAGAGAGAGAGAGAGAGAGAGAGAGAGAGAGAGAGAGAGAGAGAGAGAGAGAGAGAGAGAGTTCAGGGACCTGTGTACAACCAGGCCTCTCCACCCCTGTTATACGAGAGATAGATAGATAGATAGATAGAGAGAGAGAGAGAGAGAGAGAGAGTTCAGGGACGTGTACAACCAGGCCTATCCATCCCTCATCAGTGCCACCCCACGAAGGCCCCCGTCCCAAGCTCCATACCTACCTGTCAAGAGCACCTGGGCGTAGTGATTGATGGTGTGGACGGAGGAACCTGCCGGGGTGTGGGCCAGGATGACGGGTAGGTACTCCTGGGGGGGGGGGGAATTGACAGGTAAATTGTACACCTTTATCTCCCTAACACCTCTTCCTAAGTGATTTATTTTGTTTATTACCCGCAAATTACACTTATTTCCCTAATACCTCTTCCTAAGTGATATATTTTCTTTATTACTCGTACACCATTCCTTAGCGATTTATTTTATTACACCTGAGGGGGGAAGGTAAACTGCACACTTTTATCTCCTTAACACCTTTTCCTAAGTGATTTATTTTGTTTATTACACTTGAGCGGGGAAGAGGGAGGTAAATTGCACCTGAGGGCGGGACAGCCAGCCAGAAAATTACACTTTTTTATCTCCTTAGCACTTCTTCCTAAGTGATTTATTTTATTATCCGCACACCATGTCTAAGTAATTTATTTTGTTGATGGGTAGATATTCCTGGGGGGGGGGGGTGGAGTGAATAGACAGGTAAACCGCACACTATCCCCCTAACACCTCTTCCTAAGTGATTTAACTAATTACACCTGAGGAGAGAAGACATGTAAAGTGCACATTTTTATCTCCCTAACACCAATACCTAAGTGATTTATTTTGTTTATTACACCCGAGAAGGGCATAGACAGGTAAATTGTACATTTTTATCTCCCTAACACCTCTTCCTAAGTGATTTATTTTGTTTATTGCCTGTACACCATTCCTGATTTATTTTGTTGATGGGTAGGTACTCCTGGGGGGGTTAATAGACAGGTAAATTGCACACCTTTATCTCCCTAACACCTCTTCATATGTGATTTATTTTGTTTAATATACCTGAGGGGAGTACACAGGTAAATTGCACTTTTATCTCCCTAACACCTCTTCCTAAGTGATTTATTTTATTACACCTGAGAGGGGGAAGACCCACGTGGGCTTCTTTATAGACCTAAGACCCACGTGGGCTTCTTTATAGACCCAAGACCCACACGGGCTTCTTTATAGACCCAAGTCCCACACGGGCTTCTTTAGAGACCCACGCGGGCTTCTTTAGAGACCCACGCGGGCTTCTTTAGAGACCCACGCGGGCTTCTTTAGAGACCCACGTGGGCTTCTTTAGAGACCCACGCGGGCTTCTTTATAGTCCCACGTGGGCTTCTTTATAGTCCCACGTGGGCTTCTTTAGAGACCCACGTGGGCTTCTTTATAGTCCCACGCGGGCTTCTTTATAGTCCCACGTGGGCTTCTTTACAGACCCAAGACCCCATTATCTATAACTATCACCGTCTTCTTCGTTGCCTCACCTTATTCAGCTCGTCAATGTCCGGGCCACACAGCAGGAAGAGGAAGTTGTAGCAGACCTCGGCAGTGACCGCCTCCATGTCGCAGTACGTCTCCGCCATGTTGTCCATCCACTCAGAACTCGGGAACAACTCGCCTTTCCCCAGGATAGTCAGGATAGTCTGGTGGAGAGATGGTTAGGAGTGGGGAGGAGGAGAGATGGTTAGCATAGTCTAGTGGGGAGGAGGATAGTCAGGATGGTCTGGTGGGGAAGAGGAGAGAGAGTCAGTATAGTTTTGTGGGGAGGAGAGAGTCAGGATAGTCTGGTGGAGGAGGAGAGATGGTCAGGATAGTCTAGTGGTGAGGAAGAGACATAGAATAGTCTGGCATGGAGGAGGAGAGATAGTCAGGGTAGTCTGGTGGAAAGGAGGATAGTCAGGATAGTTTGGTAGGGAGGTGGATAGTAAGAGATTTCACTTAACCTCTTATAAAATGGCCTAACTATAGTACAGGATAGTCCGTGAATAAGTCGCCTCTTGTCCTGCGCTTGGGAATTTCTGGTGTGCTCCGGGGACGGCTCAGTGTTGTCTGTGTCTACCCTGCACCATTTATTCCTTCTCTACTCCCACACCCACACCAGCAGACTGAGCCGACCCAGTGACACAAGATCCTACCAAATGCGTTTCTACACCACCCAACTTACATTCTCTTCATCATCTTATTATTATTATTATTAGTAGTAGTAGTAGTAGTAGTAGTAGTAATAATATTTCTTGTCGGTTCAGGAAGCACCCTAACACCCTTTCCTAAGCGATTTAATTTTTGGATATGGCTGTTTAATATCCTTTTGTACGTTATGTATGCAATGTGAGGCGATATTATAACAATTTACATGCCACAGGAGAGTAAGGTGTAATAAGCAAAATAAATGGCTAAGGAAGAGGTGTTAGAGAGCTTCCTTAATCGACGAGAATACAGACCACAATGACCATTTTCACAAGGTGTACTCCTCCCACCTTTTACTATTACCCATTCCAGCCCATCCTGTCGAATCTTCCCATCCCTCTCCTACTCCCATTTAACCCATTTTATTCTTCCCATCCCTCTCCTACCCCCTTTAACCCATTTCATTCTTCTTCCCATCCCTCTCCTACCCCATTTAACCCATTTTATTCTTCTTCTCATCCCTCTCCTACCCCATTTTATTCTTCCCATCCCCCTCCTACCCCATTTAACCCATTTTATTCTTCTTCCCATCCCTCTCCTACCCCATTTAACCCATTTCATTCTTCTTCCCATCCCTCTCCTACCCCATTTAACCCATTTTATTCTTCTTCCCATCCCTCTCCTACCCCATTTTATTCTTCCCATCCCTCTCCTACCCCATTTAACCCATTTCATTCTTCTTCCCATCCCTCTCCTACCCCATTTAACCCATTTCATTCTTCTTCCCATCCCTCTCCTACCCCATTTAACCCATTTCATTCTTCTTCCCATCCCTCTCCTACCCCATTTAACCCATTTCATTCTTCTTCCCATCCCTCTCCTATCCCATTTAACCCATTTTATTCTTCCCATCCCCCTCATACCCCATTTAACCCATTTTATTCTAAGTTTTCTTCTTCCCTGAGCACACTCACACCTAACCTTTCTTGTAGTTCTAATCTTTCCCTCAACACACATATCCGCTTTATTCTAGGTCAAATCCTTCCCTCAGCACACTCACATCCATATCATCGGCATACGGGGCCAGAGCTGTGATGGGACCTTTAGCGTTGTCCAAATAGGCCACAGGAGCCATGGCCGCCATCGCCTTAATCTTGTCGTTGTATTCCGGCTTCTCACTCAGCATGGCCCAGAAGACAGTGGTGCCCATACTCCAACCCGTATAGTACACTCCGGTAGCTCCCGTGACGCCCAGTACGTAGTCGATGCTCTCAGGCACGTCATATACCGCCATCTCGTCCCAGCTGGCAGAACAAAAATGAGAAATTAAGCGTTGCCTACTGATGAGAGAAGAGGTGTAAGCTGGGGGGAGGGCACCGGAATGGCAGGGGACAGGGTGACACGAAGGCTGATTGCTCACTTGAAGCGTGGTATTGACAGGACAAAAAGTTAAATCCAGTCAGTATTCTTAGGTACGTCACAGGGCACCGGAATGGCAGGGGACAGGGTGACATGAAGGCAGGTTGCTCACATAAAGCGTGATATTGACAGGACAAAAAGGTAAACCCAGTCAGTATTCTTAGGTACGTCATACACCGCCATTAAGTCCCAGCTGACGGATAGTGCATCACAAATTAAGCGTTGTTTATTGGCTGCTCACTTGAAGTGCGTTATAAACAGGGCAAAAAGTTCAATTATTTTTACCCAGTCCCCACCCCGGAGGGGCTCAGTGACGAGTATTATTATTTTTTTTCCACTCTGTCTGTTAACAACTTACGTGAAAACTACTAGTGCGAGTTTGACTAAAATTACAGGGATGATGGGCTATGACCTTCTGATCACTTGATTAAATTTTGGGTCAAATTGTTGCCTAGGTTGTAGGTAAAAAAAAAAGTAAAAAAATATCGTTTCTCGCCATAACTCCTTTCAAATTTGTTGTATCGACGTGAAACCAAAACCTAAAGGTGCATCTTTCAAATCTGCATCCTATAGCATGCCTCATTACATCAGGGGGGTCACCCATAGTTAGCGGTAGGGGGGTCTATGTCAGGTGGGTCGGGCATAAAATTTCAAATGGGCATAAAATCGTCAATTTTCACCTGATTTACTCAAAATTTGATATGTGACCCCTCTGACTAGATATCCTGTTGTGTTTATACGTCAGCACTAAAATGACTGCAGGGGACAAGTTTGGTGTGCCTTGGCACTGTTTCTTGTTGAAAGTATTTCGAGCTCCAGACTGTCGCCAAAACAATAAACTGAATGATTGTTCCACTGCATCAGTTTGTATGTTGTGCTGGTGAGGGACACCTTCCCGTGTTGCTCTGACATAACCGGCCAGCTGTGTTGTAAAATTATACAAACATCCCTTAAGGCCTTCCCTGTCCCTGAAAAGCGGGATAATGGACTGCAAGACAGTTCACCTTCAGCCTGTTCATTGGGCTCGCGTTCAGATGAGCCCGGGGCAACAACAGCTCTATAACTCTATCACCAGCAAGATACACGCAAGATTGGTTACAAATGTCCTCCGTAATTACTGCAGAAGACTCAACTTCATGTGGAAAGCCAGCATGTTGTGTACATGGAAAAGTCATCATCACTGATACAGTACTTGATCAAAATACCCCATGAGCAATCGACTAATTCTGAATATAATTTTGTTTCGAAACTCGTGATGAAGAACACCTGATATTGAAAAATGCTGTCAAGATCAGTAAGATATAGTGACATTTTTCCTGGTGATAATGCGGCTTTGTCATATTGGCTTTGCAGAAGGAAACACACACACACACACACACACACACACACACACACATACACACACACAAAACCACTCACTGGCTCAGTGGTAACGCTCTCGCATGCCATCTGGTAGACGGAGGTTCGCGTCTTGCTCAGGTTGTGAAAAGTTTCACTGACGAAAAGGGCGGTTACTGTCTCTCTTGAGCAAGGGGATGGGTGTGTGTGTGTGTGTGTGTGAAGGTCACAGCCTTGCCCTTAGGTCAGACTATATGAGCTCTCAGCTCTCTTCCGGAAGGATAAAAAGTTGACGATCACGACCATCACGTGATCCTGACCGACCCGGTTAATTAATTACACACACACACACACACACAGGAATAATGCTCATCAGAAGTTAGTTGGTGATATCTGGAATGTGTCACTGCCATTTCATCTCTGTTGCTGGAAAAATAAACAAGAAATTCGATGCTGAATTATACTTGGTCACTTTCCACACTGACCTGAACTGCCAGAAGTTGACGTTTTCCGGGTCCAGCGTCTCGTGCGAGTGAGAGTACGTGTTGCCTCTCATGTTGGACAGCCACACATCATACCCGGCGTCTGCCAACTTGTATGCTGTTGGGAGGAGACGAAAAAGTTGTTGGGATGAAGGGATGTTGACAAATTATGCAGAGATAAGACAAACTGTTGGCATGAAGGAAATGTTGGCAAACTGTGTAGAGATGAGATGGGAAACTACAAAAAGTTGTTGGCACGAAGGGAATGTTGGCAAATTAGATACAAGTGAGAAGACAAACTGTTGGCATGAGGGAAAAACTCTACAAAAAGCTGTTGGCACGAAGGGAATGTTGGCAAATTATACACAGGTGAGAAGACAAACTGTTGGCATAAACGGAAAACTAATCCATCTATAACAGTCCTTAATTTCAAAAGACAAATGCATCTTTCCACGTTACACTGTCCTCAGTCTGCCCTCCCTCCAGCAACTCTCATATACATCTCCACTCTATCCCTCCATCTCATCCTCGGTCTCCCCCTTTTCTCTCACCCCCTCCACCTCACACTCTCCTAGTCAGTCTCTCATTTCCTCTCCTCTGCCATCAACCTATCTTCTCCCCAGGTCAAGCAGTTCTCACTCATATACCTCTCCACCTCATCCCTCCATCTCATCCTCGGCCTCCCCTTTCCCCCTCCACCTTACATACACTCTCCTGGTCAGTCTCTCATTTTCCTGTGTCTGCCATCAACATATCCTCTCCCCATCTCAAGCAACTCTGACTCATATACCTCTCCACCCCATCCCTCCATCTCATTCTTGGTCTTCCCCTTCTCTACTTTGCTCACACACACTCTCCTAGCCAGTCTCCTCTCATTCTCTCCATAGGGCTAACCAAAACCATCTTCAGTCACTTCTTGTAATGCTTTTCGGCACACCCACATCAACACCACAACGCTCCTTCACTTCCTCATTTCTCTGTCTCTCCACGTTAACTGCATATACCCTTATCATACTCACCTAAGGCCTTATCGGGGTTGTTCATGATATAATCGGACGAGGAGCATAGTAGACAATGTTCCAGATATGCTACGGGTCTACTCTCGCCCGTGGGACCCGATATACCATAGGGGATGCGGTGTAACTCCAGGATATACCCGTCTGATGTGGTGACCTGGTGTATCTCGACAGGGTACCCAAAGTATTCAATCAGCTCTGGCTAAAACGAAGGGAGAGATGGAATGACGGGTTATTATTGTTATTATTATTATTATTTTCATTATTGGTGGTGTTATTATTATTATTATTTATTATTATTATTATTATTTATTATTAATATTATTACTATCAACATTATTATTATTACTACTGCTAGTAGTAATAGTAGTAGCAGTTGCAGCTGTAGCAGCACCACCACCATTATTATTACTATTATTATTATTATTATTATTAATAGTAGTAGTGGTAGTAGTATTAGCAGCAGCAGTACTACTACTACTAGATGAAGAAAACTGCTTTATTTTGATATTAGATGAATTTATGTAACACACAAGAGGATGCTATCATGTAACACGCCAAATAAATAAACCGCTTTGGAAGAGGTGTTAGGGAGCTACCTCAAACGACATGAAATGAGTGAAAAGTCAAATAGGGAGATAAGTGGAAATGAGACTGCAGAGGAATGTGTGGAAATGAATAGCACAAACACACTAGTAAATGGTGTGAAGAATGCATGTACACTTTGACTTCCTTAGATGATGTACTTATGTGGATGTACTTAGAAGAATGTACTTAGAAGAATGTACTTAGAAGAGTGTACCTAGATGGATGTACTTAGATGAATGTACTTAGACGAATGTACTTAGATGGATGTACTTAGATGGATGTACTTAGACGAATGTACTTAGATGGATGTACTTAGATGAATGTACTTAGACGAATGTACTTATGTGGATGTACTTAGATGAATGTACTTAGACGAATGTACTTATGTGGATGTACTTAGATGAATGTACTTATGTGGATGTACTTAGATGAATGTACTTAGACGAATGTACTTATGTGGATGTACTTAGATGAATGTACTTAGACGAATGTACTTAGATGGGACGGTCCTATAAAGAATGAGTGTACTGTGATGAAACGTGCATATGTGTGTGTTTGTTTGAAGGTAAGGGGAGGCGTGGTAGGCTTAGAAGATATGGAGATAAGGTGTGTGTGTGTGTGTGTGTGTGTGTGTGTGTGTGTGTGTGTGTGTGTGTGTGTGTGTGTGTGTGTGTGTAAGAATGCTAGATATGAAGGAAGCCCTCTCTCTCTCTGTCAAAGTCTCTCTCTCTTTCTCTCTCTCTCTCCCTCTGTCAAACAATCAGTCAGTCTCTCACTCTTAATCTCTCTCTCTCCCTCTCCCTCCCTCTCTCTCTCTCTCTCTCCCTCTCCCTCCCTCTCTCTCTCTCTCTCTCTTCATCTCTCAGTCTCTCTCTCTCTCTCTCTCTCTGTCAAACAATCAGTCAGTCTCTCCCTCTCTCTCTCACCGTTGTCATGTTAGCTCCCGGGTGGTGCTCCCTCATGGCTAGCCGCTGAGCTTCCTGGTGTTCCAATATGGCCGCTAGCTTTGCCGCGACGTCATGTGGCCGCCATCTTGAAGCTCCCAGGCCAACCAGACAAAGGAGCATCAGCAAGCGCAGAGAAACGGCCATATTGCTGGGCTGGTGACTGATGAATTAGTGAGTAAAGTACAGTATACGTAAAGGATCATGGCTAAATTATGTATAAAGGGACGTATACTAATGGGAGGTTCCCTAACACCTCTTCCCTAGCGATTTATTTTTGAATATGGCTAGTTAATGTCCTTTTGTATGTTATGTTGTTTATGGTATGTTATTTTTATTACTATGTATGTTGTTTTTTATGTTATTTATGTTACTCATTTATTATTTGTTGTTATTTATATTAGTTATGTTACGCCTAGGAAAAGATGTTAGGAACCATAACTGATGGCCAAAGACACTACTGGGACTCAGCATAGTTTCCACAGCACTTCTTCGTGACAAGCATCATATTCCAGTGTTAATCCTTGAAACTCAGCATTCAAGATGGAGAGATGGCGATTTTAGGCCGAGTTAGAGTGAAAGGAGTATAGGATCAGATGCATTATTTTTATCTTATTAATTTGAACAGTTATAGTACTTCCCAAGCAGCTCTATATAAAAAAAAAAGAAGTCAAAATTGAACCCCCTATATATAAAATCCTGGAAGCGCCCTTGATAAAAAAAAAAAAAAACAGGAAATGTCTATCTATTGTATTTATCTACTGTATCTATCTACCATAGGGGTATTTGCCTTCTTAGTGTGACTGGTAAAATATATGGTAGAATACTCATTGATAAGGTTAGGCATATGACAGAGGAGCTAGTTGGAGAAGAACAAGGGGGATTTAGGAAGGGAAAAGGGTGTGTAGATCAGATATTTGTTCTAAGATGTTTAGTGGAGAAGTATCTAGAGAAGGGAAGGAAAGTGTATGCTGCCTTCATGGACTTGGAGAAAGCTTATGACAGAATAGATAGGCAAGGTATGTGGAAGGTATTAAGAATATATGGAGTGGAGAGGAAATTGTTGAGTGCTGTGAAGAGTATGTACGAGGGAACTAGGGCTACGGTGCGAGTGGATGGTGAGCTGAGTGAGTTCTTTGATCTCAATGTGGGACTGAAACAGGGGTGTGTGATGTCTCCATGGCTGTTTAATATATATATGGATGGGGTTCCACAGTTTGGAAGCTTCCGGTGTTGCTGTTTGCTGATGATACAGTATTGTTGAGTGAAGATGAATGGGAGTTGCAAGGTTTGGTGAATGAATTTGGGACAGTGTGTAGGAGGAGGAAGCTGAAAGTTAATGTAAACATCACAGAGTGTGCAGTGAGGTTGGATGGTGAGGATATGGAGAATGTGAGTGCATTCAAGTACTTGGGTAGTGTGATGAGTAAGGATGGAACTTTGGCGGATGAAGTACGTGAGCAGGGAAGAAAGGTTGTTGGTACACTGAAAGCAGTGATGAGAAATAGGGAGGTGAGTATGGAAGTTAAGAAGTCACTGCATGATGGTATTGTGATCCCTACCCTGACGTATGGAAGCGAGGCGTGGACCTTGCAAGAGGGGAACAAGTCAAGAATGATAGCAGTGGAAATGAGTTACTTGAGAGGAGCATGTGGAGTGACGTGGAGGGACAGGTTGACGAATGAAAAAGTGAAGGAACGTTGTGGGGTAGATGTGGATGTGGTTGAAAAGATTAGGAGAAATACACTGAGGTGGTTTGGACATGTGGAGAGAATGGAGAATGAAAGACTGACTAAGAGGGTGTATGTAGGTGAGGTGGAGAGGGAGAGAGGAGGGGTAGACCGAGGATGAAGGGATGGAGTTGAGAGGTATATGAGTGAGGGGAGGGTGAGTTGGGGGGAGGGGAGTCAAATGGTGGGTGACAGAGTGACTTGGAGGCGTTTTGTCTGCGGCCACCCTTTGCGGGATTAGGGCGTCAGGCTATAGATAGATAGAAAGATCTACTTCTATTTATCTATCTATCTACTTGTATTTATCTATCTATCTACTTGTATTTATCTACTATATTTACCTTCGCAAAGCCTGGGTCGGAGTGATGGATGATTGTGATACCTCTCTCTTTTATAGTGAGAAAGTGAGATAGGGGGAGGGGAGGGGAGAAATGGGAGGGAATTTGTGGAGAGAGAGAGAGAGAGAGAGAGAGAGAGAGAGAGAGAGAGAGAATTTCACCTACTGAAAAGTAACTGATGCCTTTTTATTTAAGTATTTGTTACGTGTGGGGGGGGTAGGTGGGGGGGCGTGTACAACATGTGGACCTGCTCCCAGCACACCTCACCTGTACACTCACACACACTCACACTCACACACACACACACACACACACACACAAGAATCCACTGCAACTAAAACCAAACGATTTATTTCACATAGGCGTGAGTCATAGGAACCTTGAGTGTTGAGTAATTTCCCTTCTAATTATCTGTATATATAAAAACAACTAACGTAAGAGGGTACAAAATACTTTATATGCATTCATAATCAAAGTGCATGAGCTGGGATTTTGGCACCCCTTTTTAACGTGGCAGCGTCCGGACTGACTCAATCGGATACGTTTATATGAAGCTACAGAACGTGGTGAATGTCTTTGGCGTATCCGATGGAGCCAGGATTCCGGGGGCTTGAATGTTGAGTGCATGGAAGCGTGGCGCATTGGATTGGGCAAATTTGGGCTGTCTGGACATTGCTACTCCTCACCCTGCCCTTGGGTGGGAAAGGAGGTCCGGATAATGATGATGATGCTTAAATAATCAACTCAAGGTCAGTCGTGAGAAAAAGCTCATCATTTCTCCCATGCAATGTAGAAAAAATCAGATTCGTTTCTCAGTCGTTAAGTACCAACACGTGAGCCCGTCTCTGAGAACACGATCTAGGGGGCATCTCACCACCCCCATTTTCCCCCTTCAATCTGTTTTCACCCTATTCACCTATTTTCACCCTTTGGAGCGGGGGAGGGGAAGGGGGAGGCCAAGGATGAGATGAAGGGATGGAGTGGAAAGGTATATGAGGGAGGTGTGAGCTGGGAGCAGGGCAATGAAATGGCGGGGGACAGGGCGACATGGAGGCGATTTGTTTGTGGCCACCCCTTGCGAGATTAAGGCGTCTGGCGATAGATAGGCAGGATATATTTTTCTTCTTGGACTAATATTCTCCACTGGACTGATTTTTCCTCTTGGACCTATTCTTCCCATGGACTTTTTTAATTTTTTTACTTCATGTACATATTATTTCCTGTCTCTTGTCTTGTCCTCTGGGAAGCTACAAATATACCCACCCACAATCCTACCCACAAGCCCCATCCACCCACCCATCCATCCACCCTCACCCCCACCCACCTACCCCACCCCGCTCCACCCATCCTGATTGACCACCCACCCACCCCACACAACTCCACGCCAACCTACCCACCCGGCCACCAAGTATGGACCACCAGCAGGATGATTTGTAAGTTTAAACAGAGAGAGAGAGAGAGAGAGAGAGAGAGAGAGAGAGAGAGAGAGAGAGAGAGAGACTGCACTGATTAAATGAATGAACATTTTTTTAACCAAGAGACAAAAGACAAATAACGCTGAGGTAGACAAAGGTAACAACAGAAGGGGAAGGGTTAGTGGTTTTGATGTTAATGTGGTTTTGATGTTTCTGTGGCTTTGATGTTGAACTAGTTTTGACGTTAATGTGATTTTGAAGTTAGTAAGATTTTGACACTGAAGTGGTTTTGATGATGGTTTTGATGTTGAAGTGGTTTTGACAATGAAGTGATTTGATGTTGAGGTGGATTTGAAGTGGTTTTTGACAATGAAGTGATCTGATACTGAAGTGGATTTGGTGCTGAAAGGGTTTTGACAATGAAGTGATTTGATGTTGAAGTTGTTTTGGCGTTAAAGTGATCTTGGCGCCTAGAGGTTGTGGCATTGAGGAGGTTTGGTGATAAAGTAGCTTAACTGGTTCGCTGGCTGAAAGGTGGATCGATATATGGGTGACAAGTACTTAAACTACCCTTGCCACGAAAATGAATGAACAACGTGATAGCAGCTGAAAAAAAATAAGGGCTGGAAAAAGACACGGAAATATCAAGAGGAGTGTATGGTTAGGACACGAAGGAAAGATTGGTGACAAAAATACCCAAAAATAAGAGCCGGAAGAAGACACGAAAATGAATGAACAACATGATAGGAATTGAGTGAAAATAAGAGCCGGAAAAAGACACGAAAATGAATGAACAACGTGATAGGAGTTGAACAAAAATAAGGGCTGGAAAAAGGCACGGAAATATCAAGGGGAGTGTATGGTTGGGACACGAAGGAAAGATTGGTGACAAAAATACCCAAAAATAAGAGCCGTAAAAAGACACGGAAATACCAAGAAGAGTGTGTGGCTGGGACATGAAGGTAAGATTGGTGACAAAAACGTGCCTTTTTGTTAACTCTTACAACATGCAGGGATACTGGGGAAGTACTGTATTTTTCCCCCCACTCCCCAGGGTGTTGTAATGAAACGAAATTAGTAACACAACTCCACAGCAGTGTCAGATAATGAAGGCTACATGGCACCAATTTCGAATAAGAAGCAGGCAAAGAAAAGAAATGTAACTAATAAGAAATACAAATCAAACATATAAATAAGGCAGATACACGGAAAAGGGAAAGAAATCTGATCTGATAAGGAATTCAGAGGCAGGTACGAAAGGGCATAAAACTGTCAAGGTGAAAGTGAGGAGATTCACACAGTATATCACTAAGGGAAGGACGGTAACCGAGGTGGAGAGAGAGAGAGAGAGAGGAGGGGGGCAGGTCGCACGGAATGGCATAAAATGGGCAGGTAAAATATGGTTTGCGAACTGACAAAAACGACAGACAATGAGAACAATGAGGAAGACCCCCAACATAAAAAAGGAGGGTGAATAATAATAATAATAATAATAATTATTATAATAATAATAATAATGATGATATAATAATAAAAATAATAATAATAATAATAACAGCAGTAGTAGTAGTAGCAGTAGTAGTAGCAGTGGTAGTTAGTAGTTGTTGTTGTAGTAGTAGTAGCTATAATTTTAGCAACTGTGGTGTTGTGAGTAGTAGTAAGATAGTAATAATTTAGATTAAAAAAAAAAAGAGGGAAAGAAGTGGACTAGTACTACTACTACGACCACCCCCTCGTTGAAGCAGTAGTAGATGTAGCAGTAGTAGTAGTAGCAGAAGATGTAGCAGTAGTAATAGTAGATGTAGTAGTAGTAGTAGTTGTGAAGAATTGGGATAGCGGTCGTGGTGGTAGCAACGGTTGAGCAAGTAACATTAACCTACCCTAACCTAAATTTGCCATCCCTCCATCTTGAATGCCGAGTTGTAACAAGAGGTTAACGCTCGAAAATTATGCTAGTCACGAAGAAGTGCTATGGAAAGTACGTAAAGGCGAAGCATTGTCTTTTTCTGCCACTGAGCTACGTGAAAAATGCTGCAAAAGGACGAGAATCTGGGCCAAGTTGAAATGAAAGAATTATAGCAATTTTCTCGGCTTAGCAGTGAAGGGCTTAATGATGGCTATGTTAGAGAGAGAGAGAGAGAGAGAGAGAGAGAGATTCAGATGAACCGTGGGTCTTCAAAACAACAATAGCTACTGCCACTATACCACAACTACTACTACAACAACCACAACTACAACAACAACTACTTCCATCACTACTAAACTGAATAAAACCATTTGCCAGATAAATTTAAAACTTAAGCTATTTAGCATTATTCCAGAGTTGTCTCGACCATGAGGGAGGCAACATTCCTTCCAGCTCTCCATTATAATAACGCACAAATTCAAAAATAGTAAAAATAACGAAGTAAAAATATAAAAAAATCAAGTAACATCGACAACGGGACAAGCATTACTTCTGAGCTGTCTCGACCATGCAGGGGGTAATATAAGCTCTGACTCTCCAATATAATAATGTACAAATTCAAAACATGTAAAAACAACGAAGTAAAAATGTGGACAAAAATCAAGTGGAATCGATCGCGGGACATCCTTTACGTGAAGCCCAGACGTCATCCACCAGCCACGAGGGGGGGATGAGAAGCTGTGTCAATTCTTGCCGTTTTGTGGTGCTTGGTGATTCTCTCCCTCTCTCGCTCCTATTTCTTTGCGGTTTTATGGCTTTCTGTACCACGTTTCTCCCTTTTATGATATCTTTTCTCGGTTTTGTCTTTTTCAGAAACTGCTCACACTGTTTTATGGTTTGTCTCAGGCTTTCCTTTTCTTCCGGTTGTCATTTTCAGTAACTGTCCTCGATCTTTTGATACTTATATGCGGTTTTGTGGCTTTGTATCCCGTTTTTATTGTATTATTTCTCTTATTTCTTTCGCGGTTTTGAGGCTTTTTGTAACAGCGATTTTGTAATTTTTTGTAACCGCGGTTTTTTGTGCATTATCAGCGCCAGGGTTTTTGTTTTTCCACGTTAGATAACTTCTGTGAGGTAGAAAAGCAGCCAAAATAACGCCGTAGTGAAATATGCATAGTCAGATACAGAAAAAATTAATTCTGAAAAACTTGAGCATGGAATTCTCGTTTTAGAAGTAAAAATAGAGCGGTATAATAATCATGTTCTAAATCAGCTTTATTTGATATTACAAAAAAAAAGTAATAATGTCAATGTCCCCAAAAGCTGAGAGAGAGAGAGAGAGAGAGAGAGAGAGAGAGAGAGAGAGAGAGAGAGAGAGAGAGAGAGAGAGAAAGAGGAAAATCAACCGCAAATAAGTGCGTTATCTTTTATTAACAGGTCTGAGAAATAATTCAAAAACGCGTAATTGCCTTATTCCTTTATTTACAGGTCTACCGCTGAGTGAGGTCATATCTTAAATAAAACAATAAATGCGTTATTCCTTTATTAACAGGTCTGATATGGAGAGGGCGTCAATAAATCATAAATATAACACAGTAAATGCGTTATATTCCATTATTAAAAGGTCTAATAGATGTCAGTAATTCTCAAATGAAATGCGTAAAAATGCGTTATCCTTTATTAACAGGTCAAATAGTAAAAAAAATCTCCAATAAAACGCTTAGTAAATGCGTTATCCCTCTATTAAAAACTGAGAGAGAGAGAGAACCTCCTTTGAAACGCTTAGTAAATGCGTTATTCCTTTATTAAAACGTCTAAGTCAATAAATCTCCAATACAAAGCTTAGTAAATGCGTTATTTCTTTATTAAAGGTCTGAGAGAGAGAAACCTATGAAACGCTTAGTAAATGCGTTATTCCTTTATTAAAACGTCTGAGTCAATAAATCTCCAATAAAACGCTTAGTAAATGCGTTATTTCTTTATTAAAAAGGTCTGAGTCAATACTCTCCAATAAAACGCTTAGTAAATGCGTTATTCTTTTATTAAAAGGTCCAAGAGTCAATAGATCTCCAATAAAACGCTTAGTAAATGCGTTATTTATTTATTAAAAGGCTGTCAATAAATCTCCAATAAAACGCTTCGTAAATGCGTTATTTCTTTATTAAAAGGTCTAAGAGAGTCAATAAATCTCCAATAAAACGCTTAGTACATCCGTTATTCCTTTATTAACAGGTCTAATACTGACCGAAGAAATCCACAACGTGACGATACACCAGCTCGTCGGCGTGAATGGCCCTGGGGGAGTGAGTGAACGATAAAGAGAGACATTTAGCGATAACTTTAGGGAAAAAAAAAAATGGTGACACTGGGCGATAACCTAAAAAAAAAAATCAGCAATAAAAAATAATGAGACTGCGTAATAACTTTGAAAAAAAAAAAAAACTTTAGCGCGATAAATAGTGAAACTGGGCGATAACTTTAGAGCGATAAATAATGAAACTGGGCGATAACTTTAGAAAAACACTTAAGAGCGATAAATAATGAAACTGGGCGATAACTTCAAACACTTTAGAGCGATAAATAATGAAACTGGGCGATAACTTTAGAAAAACACTTTAGAGCGATAAATAATGAAACTGGGCGATAACTTTAGAAAAACACTTTAGAGCGATAAATAATGAAACTGGGCGATAACTTTAGAGCGATAAATAATGAAACTGGGCGATAACTTCAGAAAAAAAAACACTTTAGGGCGATAAATAATGAAACTGGGCGATAACTTTAGAAAAACACTTTAGAGCGATAAATAATGAAACTGGGCGATAACTTCAGAAAAACACTTTAAAGCGATAAATAATGAAACTGGGCGATAACTTCAGAAAAAAAAAACTTTTGGGCGATAACTTTAGAAAAATACTTTAGAGCGATAAATAATGAAACTGGGCGATAACTTCAGGAAAAACACTTTAGAGCGATAAATAATGAAATTGGGCTATAACTATAAAAACACTTTAGAGCGATAAATAATGAAACTGGGCGATAACTTTAGAAAAAACACGAGCGATAAATAATGAGACTGAATGATAACTAAAAATAACTGAACGTATTAATGGTGATAGAAATTCATCCATGACTTACGTTCGGTCGTGGACATAAACACTGATCCACCACATACCAATAAATAACAAGACAGTAAGCAATAACATTAGATGATTTCGTAACAATATACTGAGACAGTGAACGATAACTTAACACAAACACTTCACTGCGAAAAATAAGGTGTGGCTACGGACATAAATACTAACCCAACTTCCTTTCGTTTCGTTTATAAAGGCTCCAACATGCTTTCATACGTCGGCCTTGTTCACCTAATGGCGGCTCTCCATGCTCCCCGATCTCTGGCAGCTTCCCTATTCAGTCCTTTATCCATGAGGTCGCACACTATGATCTCGTCCCAGGTCTTTCTCGGTCTGCTTCTCGCAACCCTACCCTCAACGTTAATACTTCTTGATTTCTACACCCAATCGTCATCCTCAACCTCTCCATATGCCTACCATCTCGGTCTACCTTTCCTCATCACTTTATACAGATTCCTTTGACGAGTGAACTGTACGTACGATTTATGCTTAAAAAAAAAAAAAAAAAAAAAAAAAAATACATTTACTAATTTTAAAGACTGATATTGTTACTTTTACCAAGGCTTAAGGATATACTATAATTTTTGGCATGTTTTCATCTGACAGAACTAAGCCACTCCCACTTCTTCAATACTGCTGTGGTTGCATAAAATTAAGTTAGCTGAACCATACTTATAAGCTAGGTATGAGCTTCCTTGGTTACCATACCCGTTTTACTCTAACCTGGCCTAATACTGACATCTCTCCAGCTTGAATCCTGAGTTGTAACAATAGATTATCACTAGAAGATATGCTAGTCACGAGGAAGTGTTATGGAGAGTAAAGCAGTAGCATGGTCGTATTTTGGCACTGAGCTATGTGAAATAATCCGCCAAAGGACGAAAATCTGGGCCAAGTTAAGGTAAAACGAGTATAGTTACATCAACTCGCCAATCTAACTACACTTGGCTATCAACTGAGCTAGAAGGAGTTTGGGATCTTCGTCAGGTTGCAAAAAAATAAATAGATTAAAATATAATAAGCGTTATGTGACTTACCAGCCGAAATCAACATGGTTGAACTCGGTTTTGTCGATGTTGTAGTTGAGGGCGACGTTTGGAAGCTCAGTGGCCATCCTCGCCACGTCCTGAGCCACAATGTCAGGAAGATTAGAGTACAAAACGAGTCTTCATGTATTTTTGGCGTGAATTTTCATATCTGCCTTGTATTGTGATGTTATATGCAAAATTATGGGCATTACTGGCAAGCTTAGAGTTGAAGTGTAACAACCAATCTAATGTTTAAAATGACACTGGTCGCAAGATCTGTTTTCGAAAGACAAGAGTGCACGAGGAAATGAAGGACAATTCAAATACACACACAATAGCTGTCGTGCATAACTCAGGTGCTGCCAGTTTAAATAGCAGCTGCTGTGCCTACCTCAGGGGTCGCCAGCCAGTCTGTGTTGCCCCAGAAGAGACCCACGGGAGCCAGGACGTTGCTGAGGTTGTAGGGTGGCGGTGTCTCCTGCCCGTAGTGGTTCAGGTTACCCAAGCGGCCATAGTCGTACTTCTGGAACACTCCTAGGAGGGAAATATTGTAAAGTTACTATTCCCTTGTATGGAATTTGTTTTAGGGGTGTGTTTATTTTTAATCCGTTAATCGGTCATAATCTTACTTCTGGAACAGTCCTATACGGGAAAATTACTAAAATCGTTTCTCGTATGGTAGTTGTGTTTTTGAGGTAACTTTATATTGCTGGAGTATTTTTACTTCGTTTATTTATTTATATTTCGTTGCGTAGCCATAATCGTACTTCTGGAACAGTCCTATGGGGGAAAAATGACAAAAATAATCGTCTTGTATGGGTGCTGTTTTAGGGATAATTTTAGGTAATTGTCTAGCAGAAGCCCCACAGTTACTTTACCAAGAAACCTAGGCTTGGTATTATAGTTTGTGTTGATTTATTCGAATCTGACTCTCACAACCGTCGGCAATGCGTAGTTTACGGGTTATAGTGAACCGGCAGTTTGATTGGTGGGATGACCATGCCAACGGTTAAAATCTTGTAATCACCAAAAACCATCAAAAGTCTAAATTTCATGGGGAAATAATTATAACCAAACCAAACAAAACCTAACCTTACCTACCTAACCTAACCAAACCTTACCCAACCTAACCCTACCATACCTAACCTATGTTGCGATTTCTCAAATAATAATTCACAGTACCTTAATCAACGCCGATGAGGATAGAGCTTTGCATCCTTTTTGAAATAGTGGAATTCTTGGTTTTTCTGTCTGCCTTAGAAACAGCTACTGTGCCAGGTACTGGTGAAGAAAGGAGGCCCTGTACCGTTGCAACGCCACTGATGCTTATCTTTCCTAAAAGTACAATCGTTCCCACACCGAGGGCATTGCACGTTTAAAGGTAGAATGCCGTGAGAACAAAGAAATAGAAGGCTGGCCTCGTTATTCTCAAAGCAATCCTTGAAAATGAGACCAGTATCTGGGCCGCACCCTCCCCACGGGGGCTGCCATCGTAACCAGCGTTGCCACTCATGATCAGTGTATTTTTCAAGACGTTCAAGTAAAAACTTTCAAGATTGGGTAAAAAATTTCAAGGTACTATATATCAATGAAAATAATAAAAATATACATTAACTGAATCTCCTTTGCCATACAGTATTGGCATATGAACTTCCTGACTGTTGATTTTAATTATTTTTCCCGGGAAATTTTGAATTTCTAAAGTGTTATCTGACCAATACTGCTCGAGTTACTACATTATATAGATCTGTTCTGAAAGGTTTCGACAGTCTAGCAGAAAAGGAAGCCAAGTTTTGCTGTTCAAACCAACCAACCCTACCTAACCTAACCTGGGCAACTTTCCGGACCTAATTAACCTACCTTTGGGACCAGGCCAACCTTCTGATTGTTGGGGAGGGAGGGTGTCGTAACTCGAAAATTATACATTTCCGAGAAAAATGCTAAAAAACATAAGTATGTCTTGGAATAGTCCTAACTACTGGATTTTGTAGGGGAAAAAAATGTAGATATTCCATTAACACTGTTGGGGTGAGGTGGGAGGAGGGGTCCTATCACGCAAACGTCACATTTCCGAGAGAAATGCTATACAAAAAAGTCTTAGAATTGTCTAAAATACTAGATTAGAAGAAAAAATTATCGAAAATCCATTTTTGGTTTAAACTGGAGGTTTGCCTTTTTTTTTTTTTTTTTTTCATAAGTGTATGGTACATTCATGGAATTAAACAAGTAATGCAACTTCCTGGAGTAGAAATTCACTTACTGAAAAACCTGTGAGTTTATTACAGACCTCTTTCAAGTTACAAATCTTTTTCTCTGCATCCTCTTTCTAATCAGTGTGATATCACCAACCAGCTACTTGGTTTTGCCCTAAGTATTTCATGCATTACCTGACTGCATTCTTCTAGTTATAATTATGAAGGGTAACACTCAATGGAGTTGGTATTGTGGCTCTGAAACAACGTTGCCAACTTGCCACGTTCTCATGGTCAGATTTCGGACTGACATAGCACGAACTGCATATTCCCTAGCCTCGATAACAATGTTAGGCCATACGTGTTCTTCCACAGCATTTCCATTTACAGTACTTTATTAATATACAGTAGCATAAAGTCAAACTATGGACGAAAAAAGCAAGATAACTGTAATATGTTGGGCAAATAAATAAAATACTTTGCAGCAGAGGCAACTCATTGTAATGAACACGTGAGCTCACTCGTGGCTGTGTACTTCCCTTCAACTTTCTGGTACAAAACCATTACTTCATCTCGACTCAGTAGTATACTGTCCAACATTATGACCCCCTTGAAATGGCAAAATGGTCCCCAATTACAAAAAACATTAAATACTCACTTAGGCTTGCCTAATCTCGCTGATCGAGTCGCGTGACGAAATCCACGGGCCACCACACGCCAGTGCTTACGCTAGCAGCCTGTAGATGTCAGGGTTCGGGGTTTGGCGGCCAGTTTAAATAACAGTAGCAATACGCATTTAACACAAAATCATCAAAGTAATTAATTCTGTACAATCATATGACTGATTTTTTCTGCTTAATTTAGGTAATAATATTGCATGTGCGAGAATAATAAAAGAAGTTAATAAGATTTGAAAAATTTTGCACTTTTTTTCAAGATTCTGATATTTTTTACATTTATTTTTCAAGCTTTCAAGGTAGGGGTCTATTTTTCAAGATCTTGAAGAAAATTTCAAGCAGTGGCAACGCTGTCGTAACACTGAATCTGAATAGGAGATAGACCGATAGGGAAAGGCATATTCAAACCTATTCCTGTGACTGGCCGTGATCAAGTGCAAGATTCTGACGTAAGAGTGTATCTTCACTCTGTCTGGCTTTTTTGTATCGCGCTCAGGGCCTACTTTCCTCCTTTTCCTCTCTGATCTTCCTCCAACGCCAGAAGTCCTGTTTCGTAATAGCGGGTCCCTGGTATGTTTTAAAGTTGTATTATTTCACGTAACTTCTTAAATATTAATTTGTGACAGTTTTGCATTTAATAAAAGTTGTTTGTATTGACGAGACCCATTTCCAGAAGTTATCAGAATTGGCGGGCTTGATGTGGGGCATCTGCTAGACTAATACTAACTTTATATTGATGGAGTGTACAGTATTTATCCATTTATATTTCGTTGCTTAGCCTTAATCGTACTCCTGGAACAGCCATAGGGGAGGAAATGAACAGAGAATAATCGTCTCGTATGGTAGTTGTGTTTTAGAGGTAACTTTAAATTGATGGAATATATTTATTTTATTTATGTATGTTCCGTTGCTCAGTCTAGTCGCACTTCCGAAAGTCTTGTGGGGAAAAAATTACAGAAATAATATTTTGTATGGTATTTATGATTTGAGAGCGATTTCAACCTGATGTAGTAAGAAATAATGTTTTAGGAGTGACTTCAAAGCAATGGATGTGAACTCAGTGGACTGCAGGCTGAAGTTACCCTCTCCTGCAGCCCTTCATACTCTTCTGGGGATAGGGAGGGAGTTGAATATTTGTACAACCGGGTCTCTCCACCGGCCAGTTATATCAGTGCCACCACACGAAGGCGTCCATCTCAAGCCCCCATACTTACCTGCCAAGATGACCTGGGCGTAGTGATTGACGGTGTGGATGGAGGTGCCGCCCAGAGTGAGTGCCATGATTTCAGGCAGGTATTCCTGGGAGGGGGAGGGAGGGAATAGACAGGTAAACTGCGCACCTTTACCTCCCTAACACCTCTTCCTAAGTGATTTATTTTGTTTATTTCACCTGAGGGGGGAAGAGACAGGTAAATTGCACACTCTTACCTCCCTAACACCTCTTCCTAACTGATTTATTTTGTTTATTACACCTGAGGGGGGAAGAGACAGGTAAATTGCACACCTTTACCTCCCTAACACCTCTTCCTAAGTGATTTATTTTGTTTATTTCACCTGAGGGGGGAAGAGACAGGTAAATTGCACACCTTTACCTCCCTAACACCTCTTCCTAAGTGATTTATTTTGTTTATTACACCTAAGGGAGGGAATAGGTAAATTGCACACCTTTACATCCCTAACACCTCCTCCTAAGTGATTTATTTTGTTTATTACACCTGAGCGGGGAAGAGACAGGTATTTTGCACACTCTGACCTCCCTAACACTTCTTCCTAACATATTTATTTTGCTTATTACCCGCACACCGTTCCTAAGTGATTTATTTTGTTGATGGGTTGGTATTCCTGGGAGGGGGGGGGGAATAGACTGGTAAATTGCACACCTTTACCTTCCTAACACCTCTTCCAAAGTTATTTATTTTGTTTATCACCCGCACACCATTCCTAAGTGATTTATTCTGTTGTTGGGTAGGTATTCCTGGGGAGGGGGGTCTTTCAAAGTGTCCAGGCATCTCGAAATGAACGGATCTTGAATTTAGCTCTCTGTTGTATTGATTTTTCTTTTTTTCTTTTTTGAAGGAGCAGTTTGCGGGCTCCTAGCCTTTGGTTCCTTCTTCCTTGCATAAAAAGAAAAAAATTACGTCATAGCAATCTCTCTCTCTCTCTCTCTCTCTCTCTCTCTCCTTCTTCTTCGTTGTCTCTCTGTCTTCTACTTTCTCTCTCTCTCTCTCTCTCTCTCTCTCTCTCTCTCTCTCTCTCTCTCTCTCTTCGTTGTCTATCTCAGTCTTCTTCGTTCTCTCTCTCTCTCTCTCTCTCTCTCTCTCTCTCTCTCTCTCTCTCTCTCTCTCTCTCTCTCTCTCTCTCTCTCTCTCTCTCACTGTCTTCGTTGTCTCTCAGTCTTCTTCGTTCTCTCTCTCTCTCTCTCTCTCTCGTTGTCCGTCTGTCTCTCTCTCTCTCTCTCTCTCTCTCTCTCTCTCTCTCTCTCTCTCTCTCACCTTATTGAGCTCATCGGCGTCCGGGCCACACAGCAGGAACACAAAATCATAGCAGATCGGCGCAGTGACCGCCTCTACGTCACAGAAAGTCTCCAGCAAATTACTTAAGAATGGAGAGCTCGCGAACAACTCTCCTCTGCCTGTGAGAGTCATGATGGTCTGACGGGGAGGAAGAGAGAGAGAGAGAGTCAGGATAGTTTGGTGGGGAGGAGAGATGGTTAGAATAGTGTGGAAGGGAGGAGGAGCGTTTGAGATAGATAGTCAGGATAGTTTGATGGGGAGGAGAAGAGTTAGAAATAGTCGCTTTAGTCAGGAGAGTTTGGTGGGGAGGAGAGATGGTCAGGATGGTCTGGTGGGAAGAAGGATAGTCAGGAGAGTTTGGTGGGGAGGAGAGATGGTCAGGATGGTCTGGTGGGAAGAAGGATAGTCAGGATAGTTTGGTGGGGAGGAGAGATGGTTAGGATAGTTTGGTGGGGAGAAGAGATGGTCAGGATAGTTTGGTGGGGAGGAGAGATGGTCAGGATAGTTTGGTGGGGAGAAGAGATGGTCAGGATAGTTTGGTGGGGAGGAGAGATAGTCAGGATAGTTTGGTGGGGAGGAGAGATAGTCAGGATGGTCTGGTGGGGAGGAGAGATAGTCAGGATAGTTTGGTGGGGAGGAGAGATAGTCAGGATAGTCTGCTGGGGAGGAGAGATAGTCAGGATGGTCTGGTGGGGAGGAGAGATAGTCAGGATAGTAAGGTAGGGAGAAGGATAGTAAAAGATTTCACTTAACCTGTCTTATAAAATGGCCTAACTATATTACAGGATAGTCCGTGGATAACTCGCCTCTTGTCCTGTGCTTGGGGATTTCTCGCCCACATCAGCACACTGAGCCCTGTTATTAGTGTCTACCCTGCACCATTTACTCATTTCCCACTGCCACACCCACACCAGCAGACTGAGTCGTGTTATCAGTGTCTACCCTGTACCATTTACTCATTTCCTACGCCCACTGCCACCCACACCAGCAGACTGAGCCGTTATATGTCTACCCTGTACCATTTACTCATTTCCTACTCCCACTGCCACACCCACACCCACATCAGCAGACTGAGCCGTGTTATTAGTGTCTACCCTGCATCATTTACTAATTTCCTACGCCCACTGCCACACCCACACCAGCAGACTGAGCCGTTATGTGTCTACCCTGCATCATTTACTCATTTCTTACTCCCAATGCCACACCCACGCCCACACCAGCAGACTGAGCCGAGCCAATAACACAAGATACTACCAAATATTTTCTACACCACCCAAATTACTTTCTCTTTATTATTATTATTATTATTATTATTATTATTATTATTTCTCGTTGGTTCCGGAAGCTCCCTAACAGCCCTTCCTAAGCGATTTAATTTTGGGTATGGCTGTTTAATATCTTTTTGTACGTTATGTATGCAAAGTGAGGAGATATTAAAACAATCTTTATAACAGAGGACAGTAAGGTGTAATAAGCAAAATAAACCGCTAAGGAAGAGGTGTTACGGAGCTTCTTTACCGACGAGAATACCCATTACCATCCCAGCCCATCCTGTCGACTCCTCCCCTCCCTCTCCTACCCCATTTAACTCATTTTATTCTAAGTTTTCTTCTTCCCTCAGCACACTCACACCTATTGTTTATTCTAGGTTTAACCCTTCCCTCAGCACACATTTCATCTTTATTCTAGGTCTAATCTTTCCCTCAGCACACTCGCATCTAATCTGTTTTCTAGTTCTTCCCTCAGCACTCACATCTACCCTTTCTTCTAGGTCTAATCCTTCCCTTAGCATACACATCTAATCTTTCTTCCAGATTCTAGCCCATACCTCAGCACACGCGCACCCATTGTTTATTCTAGGTCTAATTCTTCCCTCAGCACACTCGCACCTAATGTTTATTTTAGGTCTAATCCTTCCCTCAACACACTCGCACCTAATGTTTATTCTAGGTCTAATCCTTCCTTCAACACACTCGCACCTAATGTTTATTCTAGGTCTAATCCTTCCCTCAGCACACTCGCACCTAATGTTTATTCTAGGTCTAATCCTTCCCTCAGCACACTCGCACCTAATGTTTATTCTAGGTCTAATCCTTCCCTCAACACACTCGCACCTAGTGTTTATTCTATGTCTAATCCTTCCCTCAGCACACTCACGTCTAGATCATCGGAAATCGGGACCAGGGCAGACATGAGGCCTTTAATGTGGTTCATATAGGCCACGGGAGCCATGGCCGCCATCGTCTTAATCTTGTCGTTGTATTCCGGCTTCTCACTCAGCATGGCCCAGAAGACAGTGGTGCCCATACTCCAGCCTGAATAGTACACTCCAGTAGCCCCCGTGACGCCCAGTACATAGTCGATGCTCTCAGGCACGTCATAATATGCCATTTCGTCCCAGCTGGCGGAAAATGCATCAGATATTACGCATATTGCTTGTATTAGAGGCGTTACTAACACGACAAATATTCAAATTCAGTCGATGCTCTCCGGCACGTCATATACCGCCATGTCGTCCTGCTGGTGGAATATACAGGAGAAACTAGGCATATTGATTGTACCTGAGGCGTTATTGACTAGACAAAAATTCAAATACAGTCGATGCTCTCAGGCACGTCATATACCGCCATTTCGTCTCAGCTGGCGGAAAATGCATCATAAATTAAGTGTATTGATTGTATTTGAGGTGTTATTGACAGAACAAAAACTCAAATCCAGTCGATGTTCTCAGGAGGCACCTGTTGTTATATCATATCTTAATAAGGAGTTGACAGTTTTAAACTTCACTTCAACTAATTTTGATTATTCACTGCATAAAATAAATTACCTAAATACAGGCATTACCAAATATATCTGTGTAGTCAATCGCTCTTCCATTGCTTCTTCAGAACCCAGTGTATTCGACTCCATATCCACACAGTTGAGTAACCTTAACCTTGCCCTTAGCACCGAAATTACCATTTTGGGTGATTTTAACGTACATAATGTTGAATGGTTATTGCATTCTGCCAGGACTGACGATGCTTGTCTAGAGTGCGAGCTGTTTGCAGAATCGTTTAATCTCACGCAGTTGGTAAAGCAACCAACCAGAATACCCGATAATCCTGACCATAATGCCCATCTCTTGGATTTATTCCTGACAAATAATCCAGATCAATACAGGATAGAAGTGCTGTCACCACTTGGATCCTCGGACCACAATCTCTCATACCAAAGTGATATCTGGCTTGTGTTGCTGCCATTTCATCTCTGCTGCTGGGGAGAGAGAGAGAGAGAGAGAGAGAGAGAGAGAGAGAGAAATTCGATGCTGATATTATACTTGGTCACTCTCCCTTGAAGCCACACTGACCTGAACTGCCAAAAACCGACGTGTTCCGGGTCCAGCGTCTCGTGGGAGTGAGAGTACGTGTTGCCTCGCATGTTGGCCAGCCAGACGTCATATCCCGCGTCTGCCAACATGTATGCTGTTGGGAAGAGACAAAAAAAGCTGTTGGCATAAAGAGAATGTTGGCATAT
>NC_136968.1:33331858-33441858 GCF_032717465.1 Coenobita brevimanus | reverse complement strand
GTCTATTAATCGAACTTTTTTTTTTGTGTGAGGAAGAAGGAACCAAAGGCAACGAGCCCGCAAAACTGTTCCTTCCAAGAGAAAAACAAAATACAAGAGAGAGCCAAATTCAAGATCCATTCATTTCGAGATGCCTGGACACACTGCTAATTTATCTAGTGCATTTATCTACTTGTATTTCACTCCATTTATCTACTTCTACTTACCTGCTGAATTTATATACTGCACTGTATTAATCTACTGAAATTATCTACTATATTTACCATTACAAAGACTGGACCAGAGTGACGGCTGTGTGTGTTATCGCCTATCTTTTATACAGTGAGAGAGATAGGGGGAGGGGGAGAGGAGAAATGAGAGAGAGAGAGAGAGAGAGAGAGAGAGAGAGAGAGAGAGAGAAATTTCACGTATTCTGATATTTTTATTTACTTATGATACGTTCGTGTTTGTATGTGCGTAGGATACATGTGCGTACGTGTGTGTGTGTGTGTGTGTGTGTGTGTGTGTGTGTGTGTGTGTGTGTGTGTGTGTGTGTGTGTGTGATGGGTAGGTGTGTACAACATGTGGACTTGCTTCCAGCACACCTCACTGTACACTCACACACACACACAAACAAAATACACACACACACACACACACACACACACGGAGTTAGGAGAAGGGATAAAGGTAGAAAACAGGATGATGATGTTTACCCAGAACTGGATGGAATTTTAACATATATTAAAATATTAAAGTGAATAAACTGGAGAAAACTTTTCAAAGGGAAACAGATAAAATTAAGAAGGAACTATATATGCATTCAGAAGGAAGAAAAGGAAAAACCAGTAAAGGAATTAATAAAAAAAAAAAAAAGACACAACAATAGATAAGCTGTCAGTTGAGGTAGTTTCATTTAGAATGACTAGTGAAATGGCAAGTATATACAATTGTCAACTATGAGAGTATGATGGAGGAGTTCAGAAATGATACAGAGACAATTAGGCAAGAGAGCAGTGTGATAGACCAAAGCAGTGATACTGAAGAGAAGATAACCCAGGTGAACGAAATGATGAGAAATTGCAGAGATGAAAATACAAACTACGTAAGCTGAAACGAAAGGAAGTGAAAAAAAAAATCATTAAAAACCACCCAAAACTGGTTAAACAATCAGCAGATATCAACAAATCTATAGTAATCACTGGTATAAATGAAGAAGTAAAAAAACAGACTCTCAAGAGACAAAAGGGAGGTGGTAAACGTAATGAACATATTGAAGGAAGTATCAAAGGATATCTGTGATAAAGATATAGAGGAACACAAAAGGCTAGGGAAATATGAGAGCAGTAAGTCAAGGCCCTTTGAAAGTAACCTTCCAGAGTGCAAACTCTGTAGAGGAAATATTAAGAAATTCTAATAAACTCATGGAAAAAGAGGAATTTAAAAAGTATGGATAAAAAGATGCCTAGCTCAGGAGGAATGGGGATCACCAAAGGAAAAGAGGGAAGAAGCAAAAACAAAAAATGTAGAAAGATCAGAGGAAGAGAGGAGCATTTTTTTTTTTTTTTTTTTACAAAGTAATGGAATTACAAGTAAGAAAATGTTGCATAAACAACAAGGACTAAGAAAAAGGAAGGTAGTGTACTGTCAAATATGTAAACAACATGATTAAGTTTATGTACTGTACTAAAATGTTGACGGAATGGTATCCAAATTATTAGAGATAAAAGACTATACCAAAGAAATGGAACCTCATATTACCTGCCTAACTGAAACAAAATTAATCCCAAGGATACCAAACGACACCCTAAGCTTTGAGGATTACAATATATAGAGAAAAGATGAACATTTGAAAAAGGGAAGAGTTCTGGCATTAACAAAGAAAAATCTACGACTCAGTGAGATACAACTAGATATACCGTCACAAGCAGAACTGACTGCATTAGAGAGTGACACATATGAAGGGAAAATAACTGGGGCAAAATTATGCATGCCATCCAAAACAAGCACCTGGGAATGAGGTGAATATGAAGAGCTGGCAGAAAGTACAATTCAGAGTTTCTAAGCCCCACTACTTGGAATGGAAGAGAAATCTTTAAGAATTATAAAAACTGTAGATCTCAATACAAATACAAACTGGAATACTCTAGATGTATGAGCTATGAAAGCCGTTGGGATCAAGAGCTCCTAGATCTTGTACAGTACAGGAGTTTTTCTCAACACAACATGTAAAGGAAAACACCACAAAATGGAAACTTGATGATACATCATTACTAAATATTATATTTAACAGGCAAGATAATGGTATCGACAACATAATGTATCACCCTTCATTCGGCAAAAGCGACCATGTAGTATTAATTTCAACTTCAGGATTGCATACGATATAGTTAGCAGTAATGAAAGTTACAAAAAGAGCCTGAACTTAAAAAAGGGCAACTACAATGACCTAAGGAAGTACTTCATGGAAACAGATTGGGAAAAGAAGCTTGGAGGACAAGATATAAATGTTATATACAGTATAGAAAATTCTTTGAATTACATGAAACGAGATTCCAAAATTATATCTCTCAGCACAAAGAAACAGAAATAAGGATATAGAAGTGGTTTCACACAGAATGTATAAAAACAAGAGAGAAAAGAGACTTGCTGTGAAATAGATACAGGGCATATACCAACTATAAACAGGCAAAGAATGATTATACCAGGATAAGGAGAGAAACTCACAGGTAGTTCGAGGAAGACGTTATAAATAAAAGTAGTGATCAACCAAATCTTTTTTACAACTACATCCGAAGCAAAATCAAAGTTATAGATACAGTCCACCATGGATAAGGGGATAACCTATATCCAAGAAAAAGATATTTGCTAAGTTCTTAACAAAAACTTCCAATAAAAAAGTAATACTGAGAGAAATTATAAGGAACATGCATGCCCACACATATTACCAAATCTACGATTATCTGAACAAGAGGTACAGGCAGAGTTGAGTAAATTAGACAAAGGAAAAGCAAATGGTGCTGACGAAATTTCAGGTTGGGTGCTACATGACTGTGCTGAAGAGTTTAGTAGACCAATAGACTTAATATTCAAGGAATCCTTAAATCAAAGTAAACTACCAGATATTTGGATGAATGCACTCTTCCCCTATTCAAGAAAACAAATGGACAGAATGCACTCAGCTATAGACCAGTAGGTCTATCCCTGACCAGCGTTGTATGCAAAGTACTAGAAAAGCTAATAAGAAAAATTTGGGTAAACCATCTGGAAAAATACAATATGATAACAGAAGGTAGTTAGGTTTTAGAAAAGAAAAACCACGTGTTACAAATCTATTAAGCTACTATGACAGAGTTGCAGAAACACTACAGAAAAGAGAGAAAAGGGTGGACAGTATCTACTGCATTTAGATTTTAAGAAAGCATTTGACAGGGTACCGCACCAAAGACTTTTATGGAAAATGTACCATCAAGGAGGTATCCAAGGCAACCTATACTGTTGAATTCAGGACTTCTCAGAAAAAGGGAAATGAGAACAACACTAAGAGGAAATTACCCATCATGGGGGGAAGTGACTAGCGAAGTTCCACAGGGCCCAGTGCTGGCACCAATTATGTTTTTAGTACGGTATATATAAATGATACAGACAGGAACACTGGAAATGGAAGTTATCAAAATATATTTGCTGATGATGCAAACATACACAGGAGAATTACAAACACAGACTCTTGCAGAGAGCTACAGGAAGAATTAAATAAGCTTCATTAATGGAACAATAAATGGCAAATGGAGTTTAATGTGGACAAATGCCATGTAACTAAGTTTAGTAAAAGTGGAAAAAGACCAGATTGGGATTAAAAGCTAGGAAATTCAACCCTACACATATCAGAAAAGGAGATGGACCTAGGAGTGATTATCAATAACAGACTATCTCCGGCTGACCACATAAATGAAAAGGTACCAAACATACACACACTGCTTGCTAATATGAGAACAGCATTTGCATATATACAGTAAGATTAATGAAGACACGCTGAGAAAAATAACATCATTCACCAGACCAACCCTGGAATATGCATCACTAGTCTGGAATACTCATCTAAAAAAACACATAGATAAGATTAGAAAAGTACAAAGGGCTGCTACAAGATGGCTACCAAGCTTAAAGGACCTAAGCTATGAGAAATACTAGAAAAACTGAACCTATCAACATTACAGGAGAGAAGGAAAAGAGCAGACATGATAAAGCTATATAAATGCATCTCAGGGAAAGAGAAAATAGACATCAATGAGTATATAACCTATGGGAAGGCATCAACAAGAGGACACTGCAAAAAACTGCATAAAAAGGGAGGTGGCAAAGACGTAAGGAAATTCAGTTTCCCAAACAGGGCAATTGATCAGCGGAATGTACTACCGAATGAAGTAGTGTGTGCCAAAACTATTCATAAATTTAAGGACGTTAAAAAAAAATACGTTTAATACACGGGACAATACGGGCTTGACTCATTTCTGTAAAGATACTATTAGGTAAAAACACACACACAACCTTAATAGCCTATATAACATTCATCCACAAGACTCTATCTATCTATCTATTGCCAGACGCCTCAATCCCGTATGGGGTGGCCACAAACAAATCGCCTCCACGCCGCCCTGTCCCCCGCCATTTCACTGCCCTGCTCCCAACTCACACCCCCCTCTCTCATATACCTCTCCACCCCATCCCTCCATCTCATCCTCGGTCTCCCCCTCCCTCTCCCCCCCTCCACCTCACTCACACTCTCTTTGTCAGTTTCTCACCCTCCATCCTCTCCACATGGCCAAACCACCTCAGTGTGTTCCTCCTAACGCTTCCCATCACATCCACATCCACACCACAACGCTCCTTTATATCCTTATTTGTCAGCCTGTCTCTCCATGTGACTCCACAGGCTCCTCTTACATAATTCCATCCCAGTTAAAGCCAAACGATTTTATTTACCTAAGAATGAGCCATAGGAACCTTGAGTGTTGAGTAATTTCGTTTGTTTCTAATTATCTGTATGCATAACAACAACTCAGGTGAGAGGGTACAAAATACTTTACATGCTTCAATAATCAATTCAAGGACAGCCGTGGGAAAAGTCTCATCATTTATCTCATGCAATGTAGAAAAATCAGATTCGTTCCTCAGTTCAGAAGTACCAGCACATGACCTTCCGTGACACCACCACCAGGGGGCCACTTCCTCACCCACCCATTCTCCCCCTCAAATCTGCTTTCACCCTATTCACTTATTTTTACCCCTTGGATATATTTTTCTTCTTGGACTAATTTTCTCCAACGATTTTCCTCTTGGACCTATTTTTCCCATGGACTTTTTTTTTTACTTCATGTACCCATATTTTCCTATGAACTTGGACCTCTATTGTTTCATGACCTAGGTTCCCTCTAGCACCCATTTTTCCCCAAGGACGTTTTTTTCCTCCGGCAACATGTTTCCTGTGGACCTGTTATCCCTATGTGGATCTATTTCACCCATACATTAAATCCCCCTGTGAACCCTTCTTCTCCCATGGACCTGCATCAGACATTAATCTTTTACACCAGTTGAACCAATGTTACCAGTCGAGCCCATTCCCTTCCAAGTATGTATCCCCTCCATGGACCTGTCTTCCCATATGGACCTATTTGCGCCATGGACCAAGTTTCCAGATGGTTCCTTTCTCCCATCCATCAACCCACTCAACCAGTCCAGTATGCATGACACCTATCTTGTCCTCTGGGAAGCTACACATCCACTCAATCACAAATCTACCCACCACTCCCACTCACCCATCCACCCACAAATCTACCCACCAGTCTCACTCACCCACCCGCCCTCACCCCTGCCCACCTACCCCACCCATCCTGCCTGTTGACCCACCCAACCTGCTTCTCCACCCACCCACCAACCCACCCCATGCATCTACTCACCAACCCACTCCACACAACTCTACACCAACCTACTCACCCGGTCACCAAGCATGGACCACCAGCAGGATGATTTGTGTGTGTGTGTGTGTGTGTGTGTGTGTGTGTGTGTGTGTGTGTGTGTGTGTGTGAGAGAGAGAGAGAGAGAGAGAGAGAGAGAGAGAGAGAGAGAGATTTGCATTAATTAACTGAATGATCATTCTTTTAACCAGGAGGCAAAGGCCATTTGCCATTAAGTTAGAGAAAGGTAACAAGAGAAAGGGTAGAGTCAGTGGCTTTGATAATAATGTGGTTTTGGTGTTGGTTTTGATATTGAAGTGGTTTTGGTGCTGAAGTGGTTTTGACAAAGTGGTTTTGACGCTGAAGTGGTTTTGATGCTGAAGTGGTTTTGACGCTGAAGTGGTTTTGATGCTGAAGTGGTTTTGATGCTGAAGTGGTTTTGATGCTGAAGTGGTTTTGATGTTGAAGTGGTTTTGACGCTGAAGTGGTTTTGATGTTGAAGTGGTTTTGATGCTGAAGTGGTTTTGATGTTGAAGTGGTTTTGAAGAAGTGGTTTTGACGTTGAAGTGGTTTTGATGCTGAAGTGGTTTTGATGTTGAAGTGGTTTTGATGTTGAAGTGGTTTTGATGCTGAAGTGGTTTTGATGCTGAAGTGGTTTTGATGTTGAAGTGGTTTTGATGTTGAAGTGGTTTTGATGTTGAAGTGGTTTTGATGCTGAAGTGGTTTTGACACTGATGTGGTTTAGGCATTAAAGTGGTTTTGATGTTGAAGTGGTTTTGATGCTGGTTTTGACATTGACGTGGTTTTGACACTGAAGTGGTTTTGATGCTGAAGTGGTTTTGGTGTTGAAGTGGTTTTGACATTGACGTGGTTTTGACACTGGTGGTTTTGATGCTGAAGTGGTTTTGGTGTTGAAGTGGTTTTGACATTGAAGTGGTTTTGACGCTGAAGTGGTTTTGACGCTGGTAGTTTTGATGCTGAAGTGGTTTTGATGCTGAAGTGACTTTGATGCTGAAATGGTTTTGATGCTGAAAGGGTTTTGATGTTGACGTGATTTTGACACTGAAGGGATTTTGATGTTAAAGTTATTTTGACATTGAAGTGCTTTTGAGAGCCGAAGTACTTTCAGAACAGTTTGCCAAAGTCTTCATCACGAGGCCTGAAGATGAGATGCCAACGTCAATGCCATGAGATGTGCCACATCTTAAACACCTGAGTTAACTAAGGACAAGATTAGAAGTGTTATTACAAACATTAGAAATAAATCCCCAGGCTCAAGTGACCTACATCCGAGGATAATTAAAGAGACGATGGAGGAACTTCTTGAACCCTTGAAGATAATATTTAACTGCTCATTCCATGAAAGGGAAATCCCAGAAGACTGGAGCATTGCATACAGTACATCACAGCCATCTATAAAAAGGGGAACAAGAGCGATCCAGGCAACTACAGGCCAGTCAGTCCAACCCGTGTTGTTTGTAAAATACTGGAATCAGTCTTGCAAGAGGAAATAAGAACACATGAAGGAACATGACTTATTCGCAAAAAATATTTTGGACTCATCTCTGGCAAGTCAAATGTGCTACAGTTAATTAAGGTACTGGGCAATCAGGCTGATGCTGTTGACAATGGTCACACAATGGATGTGGTGTACCGTGACTTATGAAGGCATTCGACTGGGTACCACACAGGCGACTAGTGGAGAAAATGACAAGCTACAGTATTAAGGGAAAATATCTAGAATGGATTAGAGGCTTCCTCTCATGGAGACAACAACGAATGCTGGTAAATGGTAATGCTCCTGACTGGAAGGAAGTTACTAGTGGTGTCTCTCAGGGTTCTGTCTTAGAACCCCTGTTGTTTGTCTTGATCATCAACAACCTGCCGGAAACAGTCGAATACGACAGTGAGGTTTCTCTGTATGCTGAAGACAAGATCATCAGGAGAATTTTGAGCCAGGAAGACTGTGAGAAGTTGCTAAGTAGTCTGGATGAGGTCAAAGGATGGACAGAAAAATGGATGTTGCACCTATACCCAGAAAAAAGCAAGTACGGTATATGAGAATTGGATGGTCTGAGGTTGATGATATGATTATCTCCTGAATGGCAGGATCAAGAGGACAAAGACAGAAAAAGACATAGCGGTAATCACTGATCAGAAACTGTCGTTTTCAGACTATCTGGCAAAGATCAACAAAGCCAACAAAATAGTAGGACTGATCAGAAGAAGATTTCTTCACCTGGATACTGCAATATTCAAGCCCTTGTATACAGCCCTAGAGACCACTCTCAGAGTATGCCAATCAAATCTGGTGCCCAAACTTAGTAAAGGGCATTGAAGCAATGGAGAATGTGCATCGTAGGACCACCAAGCTAGTCCCCCAGATTAAAAACCTGTCATTTGAGGAAAGGCTCCGGAAATTGGGATTACCAATATTAGCATACAGAAGATCAAGGGGAGACCAGACGGAGACTTAAAAATCATATCTGGCAAATACGACCAGGCATGCACTGGTCTGTTCCAGATGAGAGAAGGCAACTCTACCTGAGGGAAAAAACAAAAAATATTCAAGACCACAACAGATCTGAACCTCAGGATGTACTGATTCTCAAAGAGAGTGATTGACAACTGGAACAGTCTGCCAGAATGGGTTATAGGGGCTAAGTCAGTAGAAAATTTTGAGGCAAATCCTGAGATTTTGGAAAGACCAAGAACAGAGATTTATTTACAGGGCACAAATATCCACCACGCTCCACCACAAGAAGTAACTGTCCAAACAGAGACGGAGCTAATGAACTGGAGTCACAAGCATAACAGTCTCTTCCAAAACATCATCTATGTGAATCTATGTAAATGTAGTCGAATTCCCTGCCTGGGAGCGTTATGCAGGACCAGCTACCGGGTCTTGGCCCTACATAAGGGTGACCCAAGACTATGCAGGGCAGGGTCATCCACCTTCCCTGAGCCAGATACATGCTCTGGTCGCAATGCCTAAAGCGGTGGTTCTAAACCTTATTTGGGTCGTGCCCCTCATACCCTGGGTTCACATATTCATTTGCCATCCCTAGCCTTGGTCAACATAATCCCTCCCATCCCCTGCTTTCTGCCATAAACTGACTCTCAAAGCTCATTTCAAAATTATTACTACTTTTGCTGCAGGTTCAAGTGGTTGTTAACCCAGTTGAATACAGACTGCATTTGTCTTTCTGCAGTACATTATCCCCCTTTCCATGGGATAAGGTGGAAGCTGAGGGATGTTATATTTTAACTGGGATGTGGTTCATCTTTGTATCTTTAATTCTTGAAATGACCAGATCAAAGAAGAAAAAAAAAAAGCAAGAAGGTGATCAAGTAGCAGAGAAAAAAGGAAAAAAAAAAATATTGTATTTGGGTACAAAGAAAAATGTGCTTCGAAGGCTGGAGGAGAGACAGAATGTGAATACTTATAAACCAATAAGTCATCATGATATAAACAAATACACACACATGTTCAAGCCACTCACTATTTTTTCTCTGAGTCCTCACATCCCTCTTGGAAAATGCTCATGTCCCCCTAGGGGGGTGCAGCCCCCAGACTCAGAATAACTGACCTGAAGCATCAGGATCCCAGGTGCGGGGGACCCTTAGGACCCTTAGGATGTAATCTATATAAAGCTACTTCTGAAGGCATGAAAATAATATATATCCCTATCATATTAGAACTGATGGTGGATATTAGTGCCCAAGAGAGGTGTGTGTGTGTGTGTGTGTGTGTGTGTGTGTGTGTGTGTGTGTGTGTGTGTGTGTGTGTGTGTGTGTGTGTGTGTGTGTGTGAATGCTCTATCTGTTTGACCTTGAGAATGGGCTGCCTAAATTATGTGCAGTAACCTCATACATATACTGCAGGGACAACACATGAACTCGCTATCTCTCAAAATTCGGACTTTCATTCTACCAAACATCTGACCACCATCTCTCTTTCTCTCTCTCTCTCTCTCTCCCCCTCTCCTATATAATTTTCCAGTAGCACAGTTATCATAAGAATCATAACAATGTTGATAAGGTTATGGAGTCATCTTATCATCACTGTCCAGGCAAGTTTGGTTATCGTCATCATCATTATTATTATTACCATATTATTTTTGCAACAGGTTCAAGTAAAAGTGTCCGCAATATTCACACTTCTCACTTTCTGCACCCAATTGTCATTCTCCATCCTCTCCACATGCCAAAATCATCTCAATCTATCCCTCCTCATTAAAACCAACACACTCCAGTCCCGTCCTTCTTCTCAACTCTTCCATCGCATACCTAGCCCCCGCAGGCCTCACATTCAATGACGCACTGCACATCCATCTAATCATTGTCATTTCTATACATCTGAGCCTATGAATACCCTCTTCCTTTACTGCCACAGATTCTGTAACCTGTTTCCTGAGGTCCAGCAACCATCCTATGTGTTACAAACCTTCAATCATCCTACATACCTTCACATATCACAACTTAGTTGTCAATACTTTACCTACTTGTGGGATACCAAGCCTTTAATTATCTTTGCATCAACAACCAAGCTTTCTTTCCACCATTACAAGACCTGTGATTGCCATCCATTCACTATTAACATTACAATAATAGTTCTTATTACAGTAATTAAAGGAAAATATAAAAAGTAAAGTGTACATTAAATATGCAATATATTATCTACAAGTAAAGACAGATGCTTCATAATTACCACCAATTAATACAATCAATTCTACTTTATATATATATATATATATATATATATATATATATATATATATATTCTTAAGACTAGATGTAACAAGTGAATCAGTGTAAAATCTTGTGAAAATATAACATCATTTGACAGACCTTCATTATACCGAGATATTTTAAAAACTTTATTTATTTTTGCTACTGATCAATGATTTTATTCAGCTTATGGGACCTCCTCATGGCAAAGGGGTAGGGCTCCATAGCAGGTGGTACAGGAGGCTTTGCAGCACCTCTTCCTTTGCAATTTATTTTATATATTACACCTAAACAGTCTCTCTCTCTTTCATATCATTTACAAAGGCTCCAACATGTTTGCATGCATCGGCCTTGGTCACTTAATGGCAGATCTCGACACTGTTTCATCTCTGGCAGCCTCCCCACTCATTTATATAATTTCAGTATTAATATAGTTTGCATTTATAACACACAAGGCGATACTGAAGTACACTATGCAATACATATTGCTACAAAATGTCCTGAGCCACTAACCATACAAATCACAGAAGCAATGTTTAACCTTTTCACAACAACACATCTCCATTTAGCAGAATAAAGTTATCCAGCAGTAGCAATAATAAAACTAAGATACTACCATACTTATCAATTTTCTTTAGAGAGAAGTTTTGTAGGCTCTCAGCCTTGGTTTCTTTTTATTATGATACCATTATAACAACAACACCCAAATCCATTTTACTCCAGTCGCACAGGTGTGTAGAGGCCCAGTGTTAGGCTACTCAGTCCTGACATCTAAGGTGAGGGTGAACATCCCCACTTGCCTGAATGCCATTATGTGAGCTATAAACCCCAACCACCCCTCAGATGTACACCATTACAGATCCCGTCTGGTTGGAGCACCTTAACCCACTAAACCACCAGGTGTCACCTGGTTATATAATTATCAGTTATCACATAAAAATGTAGTAAATGGTTCCCTGGACTCAAAAAAACCATTTGGATTGTCACTCACTGTAAGGTCACCTGAAGGTTTCACTACACTGAGTGAGTGGATGGTGAGTACCCCCACTTACCATGTAACCTTCTCTCTCTCTCTCTCTCTCTCTCTCTCTCTCTATATATATATATATATATATATATATATATATATATATATATATATATTGGAGAAGCACAGATTACATGTGTATACATATGTAGAGTTGTCTAAAGGTTACAACAACTGACTTCCAAATTTGTCGTGCAGTTACAGTATTGTACAATATGACAATGACAAAAAATTACTTTATAGCTAAAATCCACACAAAAATAATGAATAATGATAACAACAGGCAATCTCATTTCACCCAATTTGAGGAGTAGGGGCCTGAGCGTTGACTACTATGGTCCAGTACATTTAAGGGTAAATGACCAGCCTCCTTCCCTTGATGGCATTACAAGACCAAAAACCCTAGTCACCTCTTGGGAATCAATGGCATGCAAGGCTGTCTCTCTGACTAGGGCATTCTAACCACTAGACTACTAAGCAATCAAGAAAAGTATGTAAATATGACATGAAAGTACCGACTCTCCCACCATGCTTTACAACATGGGATGAAGAGCTCAGAAATTCTGCACTGGCACTTCTAAGAAACAAAAGACCAAATTGTTCTTATTGTATGCACCCAGTGGCTGAATGTTTAGTGGTGCCTCGGTCAGAATGATGGGTCTGTACTGGGATAAATGCCAGCCTGATCTGTATCAACCCTGGCTTCATTGCACATCTTCACCACTCAGTACACTGTGAAATGAGGTCCCATTCTAAGGAACAGCCTTATAGTGAAAGCCACGCTAGGTTAAAGTGTGTTAAATATATAATTACCGTATAGCACTGTAGTAAACTATGGTAAATATGGACAATACACAAGATGGTACTTATTATTTTGTTCTATTTAATATGGCTACTTGTAGTGGCACTGATATAAACAGGCAGCTCTAATGCCTAGTTATACAAACTTCTATAAACTTTTTACCTCTCCCCCAAAAGGAGAACGGTGAACTGCACCGGGACAACTTCATTCTACAATTTAGAGTTCACAGTCACAGGAGAACGAGGCCACAACAACACTAACACGTATGACAATGTCTTCATTACATTATTTCTCCAACCACCAGACAATTTTACTCATCAGCAGAGACCATTATGTAGTGAAGGTTGGAAATACTCTACATTTATCCCTTCAGTATGATGTATGCGGAACAAATATACATTTTTTCCCACAAGTCCTCCTATACCATCTAATGCTTTTCTACAGCTATGGAAAGATATCTCATGGCAAAGTGTAATCACCTCCTTTAATTGAACAACTAGGCTCAACTAACCCACTCAGGCTCTGCTGACTCACTATCAGCTGAATAAAATTGTCTACCATTAGCTGGAATAGAATACTAAAGTTTTCCCAACCATGAGAGTTACCGATACAAGTACTGTACATTATTGGCATTCTTGTGTTCCTGTACTCACTCAGCTAAATAAAATCATCTGACCCTAGCTGGAATTGAGTACCAGTGTTCCCAACAAGAAAGATATAATGGTACCAATAATAAGACTCTCTAGCTCCTATATTCACTCTCAGGTGATTGAAGTCATTTGCCATTAGTTGCAAAAGAGTACTGTCGAAGCGTTGTCCTGACCATCTAAGGATGAAGGATAAAACTACTATATAAATTATACTGCACAGGCACAACACTCCTTTTCTTCTTTTATGGCCACTGCTTTAATAGTGTTTGGCATATGACACTGCTTTTTCCCTTTTTTCCCCTTCTTCTTTGCTTCTATGGCCTTTGCGAGACGAAGTTGCCTTTCTTTTACTCTGGTTGATTTTCTAATATTGGTGATACAGTTCTGGGTTTTGTTTTCTTTGGCTTCCATTGAGTTTATAGCCTCTGAAATACTATGGTGCTCTTCCTCTACTTCTTCATCATCAATTTTCTCCTTTTTAATGGTCTTTAATAGGGGACATTCTGTTTTGTTTTTTCTCACCCTCCTTGTTTTTACAGAATTTTGGGAACTATTTTCACTGATTGAGGAACTAGTTTGCACTTCTTCACCCTCTTGCTCTTTCTTTATAGCCTTTGGACCACTATGTTGCTTCTGTCTGTGCTGCTTTAAAGTATTGTTCCTGGAGAATGATTTTCCACATTCCTCACAAGAGAATCGTTTCTCGTAGGTGTGAGTCGCCATGTGGTTATTCAGCGTGTCCTTCCTTATAAACTTCCGGTTGCAGTCGCCACACTCGTACTTTGTCTCCCCAGTGTATGTCATCAAGTGGGCATTCAGCTTTTCCTTACGGGTGAAGCTGCGGCCACAGTTAGGGCACATGAACTTCTTCTCTCCCGTATGGGTAACCATATGCTGATTCAGGGAACCTTTAGTTTGGAAGTTCCTGCCGCATTTATCACACATGAATCTGTTTTCCTCATGAGTTACTGAATGTGCAATGAGCCTCTCCTGACTCTTAAAGTGCTTCCCACACTTCAGGCACTCAAAGATCCATGCTGAGTGAGCTTGTATATGCTTATCTAGCTTGGCCTTGCGGGTGAAGCGCTGACCACATTCAAGGCACTCAAATGGCTTTATCCCTGAGTGAATCAGGGCGTGCACTTTTAAGTTGCTCCTTAGGCCGAACTTCCTCCCACATACCCCGCACTCAAAGTTCTTTATGCCCGAATGTGTGCGAAGGTGCTGGGTGAGGTGGCCCTTGTAGAGGTAGGATTTGAAACACTGCTGACATTGGTGTTTCCTAACAGGTTCCTGCGCATCGAAGTTTACATTGATGATGAGTTCTGGTTCAAAATCATCAGCCATCTTGAGGTTAGCTTAAGGTGGGTCAGATTAGATTATTGGTTGGGTCACGGTAGGGTAGGGTAGGGTAGGGTAGAGTTGGGTTGGGTTGGTTGGGTTGGGTTGGTTAGGTTAGGTTAGGTTAGGTTAGGCAAGGTTAGGTTAGGTTAGGTTACAGTGGGCTAGGTTAGGTCACGTTAGGGATTATGAGGTTATGTTAGGTTCGGTTTGTGTGTGTTAGAGTACCATACAAGATGACACTATATTTTAATGTGACAAGACACAAGTGACACTATGCACAAGGTAACATTACTGTATAAAGTATACTGTTTTATTTATCTATAGCCTGACTCCTTATCTTCAAAACTGTTCCAGGGCAGCAATCACAAGAACAATACTATCACTGTCTAATTCAGTATTGATACATACAGTACACAGAAATTGAGATTTTGAAGTGATATGTACCATGCCCTCTATCTATAATAAACAATTTTTCTATTCTGCAATAAGGTACAATTAAATGGTATCAGACTAATTTTTCAATGACCATACATCATTTTCCATTACATCCATCAATAAAGTACTCGTGGTCCCGACTTACGATTGGGTTAGGTTTCAAGAAACTGACCGTAAGTCGAACTTTTCATATATAAAAATGCATTTAATACACCTAACCAACCAACACCATAGCCTAGCCAAGTCTACAAAGCCTTTTAAATGTGCTTAGAACACTTACATTAGCCTACAGCTGGGCAAAATCATTAACACGAAGCCTATTTTATGATAAAGTGTTCAGTATCTCATGTAATTTATTGAAAACTGTACTGAAAGTACAAGATTGCAAAGTCAAAAATTCATAAGTTGAATGTTGGTGAAATGGGGACTGCTTGTACAATTACAAGCAGCAGACTGACTGCTTAATTACTCTGAAATACCAAACACAACAAAACAGACTGAGGTACAATGCTTAGAGTCCACTATCACCAAACTTACAGGTAACAGCACAGACAGTCCTTGTTACACGTGACACACTCTGGATGAGGGAACATGGAATGAAGAGATTTGCTTGTGTCTCTGCTATATATCCCTTGTCGTAACAGATTAGTCTTAAAATATCACACCACTTACAACTATAAACTTTTTACTCTAACCTGACCCAAATTTCACCCTTTTACAACTTATTTCACATAGCTTGGTGGTAGAGAAAGAAAGCAGTACAAATCTACATCCTTTACACAACAATTCTTCATGACTGGCACCACATTCTACTTTAAATCTGTTGATACAAATCAAAATTCAAGATGGAGATCACAATGTTTTGCCGAGTTAGAGTAAAAAGAGCATATTACCGTAAACTGGAGGGTACTGCCAAATCAACTTCACAGCTAGTGATAGTATTATAATATTTAATTCTTCCTTAATTTATTGAGGAAATAATAGCAATAAAGGATGTCAAAAAGGCTGATTTTAACAGGGGCTGACTGTCTTTCTCCTGATGGCTGTACTTAATACCACTTTGTTAATCACTATACCAATACCAGAACCTTAAGACTAATATTCGTAAGTGCTTCAAAACTGAAATTATACAAGTAATAAATGTCTTTCCAATAATCACCTGGTTTACACCTGTTTCATCAATGACTGTTTGTTTTGACACACAGGTACTGTACCATAAACCCAAGCGAAGATTACAGTACACTGATATATAAACCAACACTACACAACCCTACACACTTTATATACAAACCACTGATATTTTAATGGGTCTTTACCTCTTCCTTCCCACATCAATGCACAATAATTTTCACAACCCGATTTTAAGTAATGTCTTTCCTAGTTTATATCTGCTGGCATAATTTTACTAGGATATTTTTAAACCTAGAAGAGTCTCTTGTATTGTAAGGGCTTACCAAGGCTATATCTACTCCTCTAATCTAATAAGTCTATTGAAAGTTGAATTAAATCATGAGACGAAAGAAAAAATTAAATGAAGTACTGCATGCATCCTCAAACTTAAGGCATTAAGTGGATTTTTTACTCCTCTCCGGCATCACAAATCACTACTAAAGGATGGATGATTGAATATTTTCTTCCCAACACCACAAACCACAAATTTCTAAAGGATACGTGACTGCTTCTTTCCTTGGGATATGATGCTGTCTGTAAGGACACCCTCAAGTAGAATCCGATGATCAAAACTGCTCCAGGTTATCTCTTTCCACCTCGCTCTTCCAGCCAGGTAATGCTTGCAGACATCTGAAAATGCATCTATTATTAGTTAAACATATACAGTACTACCTATCTATCTACTGCCAGATACCTTAATCCTGTAAGGGGTGGCCACAAACAAATCGCCTCCAAGTCGCCCTGTCCACCGCCATGTCACTGCCCTGTTCCCAGCTCACAACCCCCTCCCTCATATACCTCTCTACTCCATCCCTCCAGCTCATCCTTGGCCTCCCCCTCCCTCCACCTCACTCACATACACTCTCCTCATCAGTCTCTCACTCTCAATCCTCCCCACAAGACCAAACCACCTCATTGTGTTTCTATATTGTACCTGAAAATTATGACCCCAGAGGCCATACAGTACTCTAGATGGCATAACAGCAGCTCTTCCTTGGCGATATATTTTGTACATTACACAATAACATTCTTCTGAGTGATACTAATGTTTTAATACTAACAATGGCTGTATCAGTAAAATACAGAAAGATACTGAAATGTGCTTTACAGAAAAAAAATGTGAAGGACGAGATGCTACAAAATCTCTACAGCCACTTAAGGAAATACTCCTAAAACTATCATTATCATCATCAACCCAACCCCATTTCCCACTAACACATGAGGTGAAGGGGATCTGGGAACTGAACCAGAGAAACACAACAGTAGGGGAGCTCGCAAAAAATTGTCAGTAAAATGGGCACTCATCATTTACACTGGTGAATTTCTCTCTTCTATCTCACAGGTCAAACAATCCATACAGAAATGCACTTTATAAAACCACTGGGACTGAGATCAGGGATATTAACCAAATCTACAACACTTGTCTGTTATGTTCTTCACTGATATACCTGAATAATGAGGAAAATCTGTACTGAGCACAATCCCCAGTTACTACAGCAAGACTTGGACAAAGTCCTGTAATGGTCTAAAGAAAATAACATGGCCCTCAACATAGACAAATTTGGGCTTGTGAGGTATGGGAACCAAGAAATGACAAGCTACTACCAGTACATCAACCAATAAGAAATAGCTGGCAAAAATGTAGTGAACAACCTGGGAGTGCACTTGAATAATGTTGCTGCTTTCTTCCACCACATTAATGAAATCACCACAGCAACAAGGCATACATGTGGCTGAATCCTGAGGGCATACCAAACGAGAAATGATAAATGTATGCTGACTCTGAGGAAATCATTGATGCTGCCCCAGCATGAGTACTGCTCTCACCTTTGACCCCCAAGCAACATAATGGAAGTAAAATGAAGTGGAAAACCCCCTGAGGACCTTCACCAGCAAGATTATGGGGATTCAGCACCTCAACTACCGGGACAGACTCAAGAGGATGCACCTGTACCCTCCATAATGCTGCAGAGAGAGGTGCTGTATATAATCATTAATGTTTGGAAAATATGGGAAAAAAAATTCCTAATGTCAATTTTCAAGACACCAATTACCAAAGAGGTACAAGGTAGGGTAGTGGATGTTGGAGTGGCCCTGGTGAGAGAGGATAGTGTTTGGAAACTCCCTGTACTGTTGTTTGCAGATGATACTGTGTTGTTGAGTGAAGACGAAGGGGAGCTGCAAGGCTTGGTGGATGAGTTTGAGAGAGTGTGTAAGAAACGGAATCTAAAGGTGAATGTAGGGAAGAGTAAAGTGATGGTCTTTGAGAGAGGTGAAGTCAGTGAATGTACAGCGAGGTTGGATGGTGAGGAATTGGAAAATGTGAGTACGTTTAAGTACTTGGGTAGTGTGATGAGTAAGGATGGAGGTTTGGAGGGTGAAGTGCTTGAAAGGGTACAGCAGGGAAGAAAGGTTGCTGGTTCTTTGAAAGCAGTGATAAGAAACAGGGAAGTGAGCATGGAAGTGAAAAAGTTACTACATGTACATGACAGTATTGTGATACCAACTCTAACGTACGGAAGTGAAGCTTGGACGTTGTTGGAAGGACACAAGTCAAGAGTGAGAGCAGTGGAAATGAGTTATTTAAGAGGAGCCTGTGGAGTCACATGGAGAGACAGGCTGACGAATGAGGATATAAAGGAGCGTTGTGGTGTTGATGTGGATGTGATAGGAAGCGTTATGAGGAACACACTGAGGTGGTTTGGCCATGTGGAGAGGATGGAGGGTGAAAGACTGACGAAGAGAGTGTATGTGAGTGAGGTGGAGGGGGAAAGAGGGAGGGGGAGGCCGAGGATGAGATGGAGGGATGGGGTGGAGAGGTATATGAGAGAGGGGGGTGTGAGTTGGGAGCAGGGCAGTGAAATGGCGGGGGACAGGGCGACTTGGAGGCGATTTGTTTGTGGCCACCCCAAACGGGATTGAGGCGTCTGGCAATAGATAGATAGATAGAGATAGACAATTACCAAAAGACAAGACAGGCTGTGCTACGTGAGGAAATCACATGGATCAACACAAACTATTGTCACTGATACTGTACACCTCAGCCTCGCCTACAATGGAACCAGATTATTTAACTGTAAACCAGCAAAGCTCAGGATTATCGCTAGAGTAGCAACGGATACCTTTAAGAAACTACTGGATGAACGGCTCACTACAATCCCAGACCAGCCACCCACACCAGAATACCCCAGCTCCAAATCCAATAGCCTCGCAGTGGACCAAAAAAGAGAAGAAACTACAGTACCTGGCTACAGTGGTGATTCATCACATCTGTGTCAATAACAGAATTCTACACAGGTAACAACGGTAAGGTAGAATATGGCGCTAGTCATGAAAAAGTGTTATGGAAAGGTTGTACAGCCGTAATACTGTACCGGTATTGTTTTATTCTCCCATTAAGCTATGAGAAATGGGATGCTAGAGGACAAAGTTCTCTGCCTATACACTGTACCATTTTTAATCTAACTAAAACTGTTTCTCCATCCTGAATGGCAATTTGTAAAAACTGGTTACCGCTAAAACATGATGCCAATCACGAAGAGGTGATACGGAAAGCATGTAGAGTTGTAGTATTGCCGTTTCCTTTCATTAATCTCTGCAAAACAAGCTTCAAAAGGACAAAAATCTGGGTGAAAATACTAAGTTATGATGAATGTAATACCAGTAGCAATAATTTGGTTTGTGTGATTCAAATTCATATCCCTTTCAGTGACTTCATGGTTAGGGCAAAAAATGTCAAGATTACAGTAGGGCCAAAGAATGTCAATGTTACAGCCAAAAGGTCTGGTAAAATTAGGTTAGGTTGGATTGCCTCTCCTGACATTGAGAGGGCTCTCCCTACGTGCTAAAGGGTCTTTGTATGCAACATGTGTTAGGAGTGTAATGCTGTATGGCAGTGAGACCTGGGCAGTGAAGGAGGAAGATATTCGCCGGCTCAGACGTACAGAAATGACAATGATTAGGTGGATGTGCAGTGCGACCCTGCGTCCAAGGCCTGGAGGGGCTGGGTTTACAATGGAAGAGTTGAGAGGTAGGATGGGACTGGAGTGTATTGGTGTTGTGATGAGGAGAGGTAGATTGAGGTGGTTTGGACATGTGGAGAGGATGGGGGATGATAATTGGGTGAGGAAGGTGAGAAGTGTTAATATTGGGGGTGGGGTTATGAGGGGTAGACCGAGAAAGACATGGGACGAGGTCATTAAGTGTGACCTTAGGGTTAATGGACTGAACAGGGAGGCTGCAATGGATCGTGCAGCGTGGAAAGCCGCCATTAGGTGACCAAGGCCGACATATGCAAGCATGTTGGAGCCTTTAAAAACGAAAACGAAAACGAAAACTATGGTTAGGCTAGGCCAAATTAATCAATCCCTTCAATCCAATTTTGGTAAAGTTAGGTCAAATTACAGTTATTACATCAATTCAGTTACAGTTGGGTTAGGTCAATTTAATTAATCCCTTCAATCCAATTATGTATTTTTCTATTTTACTCTTGCTATCTCCAGACACTTTTATACATTATGATATATTGCTAGTACCGTAATGAAGGAGGTAAAAAAATATATACAACTCCTGTTAAAAAAAAAAAAAAATCTTTGGAACTGAATAAAATCTATCTATCTATCTACTGCCAGAAGCCATAATCCCGTAAGGGGTGGCCATTTGACTCTGAGTGATTGGTTTTAGGGGGAGGGGGCACTAACCCTCCAACAACCCACTTGTTGACACGCAGGGAGCACATATGGGTTGGTTATATGGTTACCATCCGGTGTTGTAAATGGTTTCTTGGCTTACAGGAAACCATTTGGCTTGTCACTCATTGTAAAGCCACATGTAAAGGAAAGAAAAGCAATAAGAAGTGACAGGAAAGATGGGAGATATAGGAAGAGAGGAGGGCATGCTCAGAAAAAGAATGATAAAGGCTAAGGAAGAAGTAGGCAGCACTACATCAAGTGAGTGGATGATGGTCACCACCACCTACCACCAAATAAAATCAATTGCCAATTTAAAAAAAAAAAACTATGCCATTGGACTGAGAGGGTTAAGCTGAGATGGGTTATGCACGGTCTGGGTAAAAGCTGGTTTGTGTTCCCTTTCCCCTCCCCTCCCTTTTTTTTTACAGATGAAGGGGAAGGCAAAACAAATGTAAAAAAAAAAAAAAAAATCCATACACCAGATTATAGGTGTTTTGCATTTTTTATCCTTGGAATTTTATACTTTGAGGTCTGAACCAAGCTTTAACTGGTCTTGGGTCAGATTTCTGATTTTTGACATTTCTTTGAGATACGGTATGGCACTTCTCAGTTTTGTACAATTTTAACTGTTCATCTTGTTTATTAATCCATATTTCCCTCAATCTTCAAAGTCCTTCCCAATTTTACAGGAGTTGATGACTGATGAGGTGGAGGGAGGGAGAGGGAGAGGTAGACCGAGGATGAAGTGGAGGGATGGAGTTGAGAGGTATATGAGGGAGGGGGGGGTGAGTTTGGGGGAGGGTAGTCAAATGGTGGGTGACAGAGCGATTTGGAGGCGTTTGTCTGCGGCCACCCTTTGTGGGATTAGGGCGTCGGGCTATAGATAGATAGATAGATGACTGATGAAGAGAAGGGCCTGTATTCTCATTGGTTAAGAAGCTCCCAAACACCTTTTCCTAGGCGACATATTGCTTATTACACACTACGGTACTGTCCTCGATGTTACAAAAATACTTCTAATATGGCCATACTCTGAATGATAATGTCCAAAAGGCAATCAACCAGCCATATCCAAAAAGAAATTACTAAGGAAGAGGCACGAGGGAGCTTCGTTACCCGACAAGAATTAGTTTCTTGGTAGCTAACTATTCACTTTAAATGTTTATCACCAGCTGGAAAAATAAACAGGCTAAGGAATAGAAGGCTCCATTTTAGCAACATTAACTCTGGCACAACCCAACCTAGGCATCCTTACGGGACTCAAACATGAGCATTCTTATGACACAGTTGGGTGCTGGCCTTAGAATTTACTCTGACATATTTAGGAATTTCATCATTCTCTTCCCACCAGATTTTACTTAAATTCATTACATAGTCCAACATTCCTTCCACGTCCTCACATGTTACAGGTATATTGTAATTATGTGCAATAAAGCCACAAAAACAGGGTATCACAAAGATGCCTTCCACTTAACTCTGATATTGGTTGTTTTGGTTATTCCTTTATTCCCATCTCGGCTTTTCTCATTCTCTCAGACTAATCAGCAAAATGGAAATCAGGAGGCATAAATAAAAGGAATATGGTCTAATCAGAAAAAGAAAACTGAATAACTTAGCAATTTCAGACAACCAACCAAAGCTGAGTAATCATACGTGTGATGGGGCACGATGGGCCGGGAGAAGCGTCTATTATGGCTATCAACATACACTTTTGGCAACAGGCTTATTCTGGGCGATGGAGCCTTGGTGCAGGATGTTGCCGCCCAATACCAGGCCTGGAGAACAATGCAGGAGTGGGATTAACATAAACCAGCCACCATATTTCGATACAGGGCGTGAAATGGCGCTTCCCTTTTCCTCAGCGAGACTGTTGCCAAATCAAAATGTATATGTATTGCTAAACGTGTTTTTAAAAACCGCTAGACTATAGCCAAATGCAAAACTCCAGCAAATGTCTAACAAAATTGTTATAGTGACTAGAATACTGATAAACCTATGTCTGAATTTCTAGGATATCGCTATATTTCTTCTCGGTGAGTTTCGCTTAATAGAGACGTTCGCCGCCGAGTTCAAAGTTGTGAAGTGGGCTTCACCTTCACAGCTCGGTGTTATTCGCAGTCACAGATATGCTCCAGGCAAAAAGAATGGTATTATCATTGCTCTCCGCCTCTCCTTGCCTCTATGACACTCTCCTGTTGGATTTGTTAGGTATGTTGTACGCGGGCAGTGAACTGCCCACATCCTGGAAGGGTGCAGTTATATTTCCATTGTTACAATATAATCTTCCATGAATAAAGTTTATAGTTTATAAATGGATCTGACAAAATAATTTATCGTATATAATAGAAATGAACAGTGAGCTGGTGCTACTTTATCAAACTGTACAGTACATACTTGGGCATCTGTGACTGAATGTCCTCTTGCTGTGCTATAAATTTTAGTAGCACCTGATACTCTGTTATGATATTGCCCCCTTTCAACAGAGCCCGTAACTTCAGTGTCACCATACTACAGTCGGTAGAGAGGTGGCCTGCAGTCCTACCGGACCCAGGTTCAAATCCCGCTGGGGCAGGGAACAGTTTAAGGATTTGAATTTCATAAAATCAGACTTTACTGATCTACCAGAAAACCCGCCGACATGTCGTAAAAATACCCCCGCTAATACCAATACACTTGTCCTGTATGAGACAGCCCTAGCATGTGTTCAATATGGACGGTGGGTGTTAGCGCCGAAGTGGTGACATGTAGAGAGGTGTATAGCATGCAGGAGGACTACTGGGCCTTGAGTGCAGGCTGTGAAGCCTATGCCCAGTGTCGGACACATTTAAAAAAAAAAAAAAAAAAAAAAAATTTATAAGTTAAAAAAAAAATCCAAAACTGAATAAAATCACTTGTAGATGGCATGAATGTGGTGAAAGTAATTGTACCTGAGGAGGTGGAGAGCTTACTTGTAATATTGAATTAATTTTACGAGTAATCAGCCTGTCTTTTCATCTACTATTTTATTTATTTTATGGCAGATGATTTTTGTAGCTGAGTGAGCCACAAGAGCAGTAGTATAGCCATGGGGGTGGGGCCCAGAAGGCAGATCACTCACTCAGACCCTTGACCCCATCCCTCTTTGGAATTCTGGTTTATTTGAAATGTGCAAACTGTAGCCATGCCCTCCACCCCCACCCCCACCCCCACCCCCCACAATTTTGGGCTTAACACCACCCAGGGTCCTCCTTTTGTAAAGACCTGGCCTTGCCACTCCACAGGAGCCCAGGTGTTATTACTGTGACCATTAACTTCTCATGGTCTGGCCAACCATCTGCATTCTATATATTATGATATTCCCACACCCCAACCACTCATACATATTGCCTCATACGTAGATGACCACCATAACAACTACACACCACACTGCAGACACAGCTTGCATACTGGAACAGGACTGCCTCAACACACTGCAGACTTGGCTTGAGGACAACAGGCTGACAATCTCTTCAGTCAAATTCCATCAATACACTCCTCACCAGCAGTAAACATGAACACATATTTTAAATGTATGTATGCCACACACACCCTCCACTGGCCACTAAAATCCTTGGAGTACAATATGACATCAGACACACCTTCAGTTCCCATGCACAAGACATCGCGATCCAATGCACCTGAGTCAATGCACTCAGGGCAATTACAAGGTCAGACTCTGGGCAACAAAAGGAAACACTCTCCTTACTCTCATTTCATTTCGTTTTTGAAGGCTTCAACATGCTTGCATGCATCGGCCTTGGTCACCTAATGGCGGCCCTCCATGCTGCACGATCTTTGGCAGCCTCCCTCTTCAGTCCTATAACCCTGAGGTCACATTTAATGACCTCATCCCACGTCTTTCTTGGTCTACCCCTCGCAACCCCACCCCCTATATTAACACTTCTCACCTTCTGCACTCAATTATCATCCCCCATCCTCTCCACATGCCCAAACCATCTCAATCTACCTCTCCTCATCACAGCACCAATACACTCCAGCCCCATCCTACCTCTCAACTCTTCCATCGTAAACCCAGCCCCCCCAGGCCTTGCACGCAGGGACACACTGCACATCCACCTAATCATAGTCATTTCTGTATGTTTGAGTCTGCAAATATCCTCTCCCTTTTCTGCCCAGGTCCCACTACCATACAGCATCAGACTCCTAACACATGCTGCATACAAAGACCCCTTAGCATGTAGGAAGAGTCCTCTCAATGTCAGGAGAGGCAACAGCTCCCAGAACTTCTTCCAGGCACTTTTCACTCTAGCCACAAAGCTAGCTCCAGCCCCACTTCCAGCACATACTATGTCTCCCAGATAACAAAACCCTTCCACACACTCAGAGAGACTCACCAGCAAGTTCAATCCTTTCACGCCTGCCAATCTCCACCTGCTCTCGCCGACACACCGCACACATAAAATCAGCACTATCTCACAGTCTACCTTTAATACCACTACATCTCTTGTGCACCCATTTATCACAGACACTGCACAAGATGGAATTACTTCCCATGCCCTTGTGGCAAGCTGCACATGGTCATTCTCCCTCTTCTTCGTACTGCCACCAACCCTAGATACCATCACTTTTGTTTTATCTGCATTTACCCTTAAGTCCTTTTGCCCCATACCATCTCTCCACTTCCTAAATCCTTCCTCCGCCTCCCTTTCATTCTCTGCAATCAACATCAAATCATCAGCATACATCATCTCCCACGGGAGTCCGTTTCTGAAGTCGCATGAGAGGGCTTCAAGTACCATGATAAACAACATGGGACTCAAAAGTGACCCCTGATGCACACCAACATTCACGGAAAACTCATCACTCAAATCTCCATTCACTCTTACCTGGGTGCGAGCACCCACGTACATAGCCATAACCATCCTAAATAGCCACTCCTCCAACCCAAGATTTCTCATTGCCCACTTCAACATCTCTCTAGGGACTGTCAACAATATCTTAAATCAGTGATGTTCCATGTCTCCCAGGCATGGACTCTCATCCCATTTAATACCCAGTACAAGACCTTGTAACTCATAGAGAACAATGCCCCATTGCATCACCACTGGCTGCACCAGGATCACTCCCACAGCTCACTTACACTCTGAAGCTAAAGTCCTCCCTGTCAGATACTGGTATGAGGGACACTCAGTTCTATGCAGCAGCCTGTGCCAATACATAACACCCTTGTCACTACATGACAGTGATACACAACACACCTAGGCACATAAAACAATCACTAAACATACATTACCAAACCCTTTACAACAGTATCCCACCTCCAGACATTCCAACACTAGCTATGAAGAAACACTTACAATACATACTCACTTAATGAGCAGGGCAATTCAACATTTCAGTCATAACACCATACTATAAACTCCCTCTCCTGACATCCACACATCGGAGGTGTCCTTAAATAGAGATGATTGAGTTTACCTAGCCAGGCATAGAGCAAGACATCACCCAACTCTCTTCACCTTCCAGCTCAGATTTGGGATGAGGTGGAATCACAAATGACACGTGCCCAACTAGTAGAACAGACTCAGTCCACACAGCATATATGGCACGCTGCACTGCACATGCCACACTAAGCTGCAGATATAACATCAAAGGTGTAAGAAACCTATGGGACAACCCCACAGGAGTGGTTGTATACCTGTGGTTGATGGGTTTGCTCAATCAGATGGACCAGAGTTGAGCAAGAACTTGGTGCCAGCTAGCTTTATTCAGGTGTGTCCTGATGGTGTTATACTGTACAGTATATCTACCATTAATGCTGTTATGATCAGATCAACTCTAGTATTCTATTTCGGAAAATTCCAAATGATTTTATTCAGCTAACTGAGTCACAGGAACCTGAAAGACTTGATACTTAAACCATTAACCCTTGTCTGGTTGGGTCAGCTTAGTATTTTATTCCAGTTGACCAGATTATTTTATTCAGATGGAGGTGGGTCATGGGAACCTTAGTGTTAATAAAGTCATCATTAACTTTCATGACAGGGACAACTCTTGGTATAGTCTATTCCACCTAATGCCAGAGAGTTATACAGTACAGTTAAACCTCTTTAAGTCGGAATAATAGGGTCTGAGGTCTTGCCGACTTAGGTTAACTGCTGACTTATGACAATCACCTCTCCCTCCCCCCCCCAAAAAAAAATGTCTAAGATCACTTACCATGTTTGCATACAGTAGTAGAGGAGGCTTTTGGTAGGATATAGAGGTGTTTGGGGGACTCAAGCTCACTTCTGTTTGGTATCCTGTAACAACAGTAACTTGAGTCTAGGGCCCCTTGATTACAGCTGGATCCTCTTCTTAGCCCTCTTGGCAGAGCCTGGGCCCTCAAGGGTAAGGGCATGGACATGAATTTCCTTTTTGTTTTTCTTGATGTCGTAGAAGGTGCTGGGCCTGATGTTGAACTCGGCACAAACCGATCATATGGAGGTGCCAGCATCCATTCATGCCAAGACTTTCAGCTTCTCCTGCAGGCTCAGAGTCTTCAGCTTCATTCCCTTCTTCCCAGAGGTTCCCTTGGTACCATACAGAGGCGACATGATGGCAGGATGCAGGCTAAGTACAGTACACTTGAAAAGTGAACAACACTTTGTCACAGTCACGAGAAAGTGGGAGAGACCCATCACGGGTGGTGGCTGGGGCAAGACTGAGCTCCACGTGATGCGCAGTGCAGCAGCTCAGTATGTTTAAACCACCTAAGTCAGTATACTGCTCGCCAAAAACCAATGTGCCTACTTAATTCTGACTTCTACGGGTTTGAACAGGATACCCTGATGCATCACACCTCATATGATGCCGAATTTGGGTTGTTAGTGGGCATTTTGCCAACTTAGGATCAATTTTGCCAACTATTATTTCTGCCGTGTGGTCAATTTTAAGAAATTACTTTTTGAATGAATATTTTGGAGCCGTGCAGACTTATATATAATCCCGACTTAAGGGAATGACAACTTGGGGAGGGTTTTACTGTACTCAGCTGAGAGTGAGCCATAGGAGCCTGAGAATTAATACTGTTGCCATTAACTCTCACGGCTGAGACATAATTATTCTGTTCCAGATAATGTCAGATGATTATGTTCTGTTATGACAGAGTCAGGGCTGGAGAAGACACCTTCATGTGGTGGCACTAACTCTCCTTATTCTCCAAATAGAGGAGGTGGAGTGCAGATGGGAAACTTCAGCCTGCAGTCCATCTGGTTCACATTTTAGTTAAACCTGGGGTTGCAACTACTACTACTAATACAAAGAGTGAGTCACAGGGGTGCTGGAGAGGGATAGCTTCATGAGGTGGCATAGATATAATTGGTTGGCTCCACCGCCTGGCTATAATATCTCCCTCTACTCATTCTGTCCCACAGAAGGAGGATGGTGGACTGCATGAAAAGGGTTACTTCAGTCTGTACATCACCAGGTCCACATTTTAAAAGAAGCTGGAGCTACAAGAACACAACAACAACAACAGCAGCAGAAGAAGCAACAGTGAGTCATAGAAGCCTGAGTATTAAAACATGGGCTATCTGTACAAACTACATATTACTCGTAAGTTTTATGGCATATGACTGGCAAGGCTACATAAATATGCACAGCCATAATTAACATTTATATAAACCAAAACTTACACAAGTTATGATGTAGTTGTGTATGTATGTTATCTGATCAATCATAAATTAGGGTAAAAAATGACAGAATACAAAAGGCAATCAATCCACTCACTATGATGTTGCATTTAATTTCAAGTTATATCTCCGTATACATGTAAACATTTGCAACCTTGTGACATACAATCAATAAAGTATCAGTGCACACTTGGCATGAAATACTGTATTCTGACACGACAGATAATGGTTACTGGAAATGCTTGATGATTTTACTCCAAGCTGGTAAATTAGTTTTCAAGAGGATGTCATCAATCACCTGCTTTTAACACTCTAACAAACTGACCAGTAGGCCTATAGCTCATAATGTCCTGAGATTTTTTTATCACATGAATACTTAAATGACAATAATAATGACTAGGAAATGGCGTAAACACATGATATGATGCATCCCTGAGAAAGCAAGATCAACAGTGTGGATGGAATAATTGGGCAATTTACAACAATCACTGCCTGTGGTATCAGAAGATCTCACATCTGCAACTATACATTTTTAAGCAAGTGTACAACTGTGGCTAAATACTGCATATCCAGTCCAACAGAAGTGGAGGCCATGGACTGATAATATTAATATAAAATCAGTTACAAGTATGGCTGTTGTTGCTTTTTTTTTTTTTTTTTTTCAATGCAAGGAAGAAGGAACCAAAGGCCAGGAGCCCACACCCATTCCTTAAAAAAAAAAATATATATATATATATATATATATATATCTTAACCCCAGTCTGTTGATCAAGAACACATGTTGACCACAGATAGGCTAAGCAACTGCTTCAGTATGGCCATCCTACAGGTACAGTACAATGCATACACCACTCAGGGATTTGGCACCCCATCAAGGCAGACAGCACCTCCCCAGGGTCAGACCAGGGTCCATCCTATGGCAAGATGCAGGGAAATTTGAGAAGGTCTGGCTCGTCGGTGGAAGCCACAGCAGCTCCATCAAGGGTGCATAATGCCACGACACGTAGGCTCCTCATCAGCATCACATGTACTGCTTTAATGTAATTCAATGTTACCTTGTGTTGGGGTCATCTGAAACATGACCCCCTTACACATCTGATGGATCAGATATAAGCTATGCAGCCAGTTGTACCTACACACTGGAACCAATCTACACCTCACTGTTGGATCACAACACTAATGGATATTAACTAAAAATCTGGTCCTGGCAAAATCTCTTTAAAGGCAATACAGTTCATTCATTCTAAACTGAAATCTTTACTACTCAATGTACTTGTAAATGTCTTGTAAGGCCACCCTTTTGCCTAAACAATTTACCACATTCATTGCATTTGAACGGCTTCACTCCTGCATGAATTAGTATGTGTTTGGAAAGGCTACTTTTCTGACCAAATTTTTTACCACATTCATCACACCTGAATTTCTTCACTCCTGAATGAGTTATTAAGTGTCTGGTGAGCTGATTTTTTTGCCTAAAAGGTTTACCACACTCACTGCACTTGAACCTCATCTCTCCTGAATGAATAATCAGGTGTTGTGTTAGGTTGCCTTTTTGGCCAAACTGTTTCCCACATTCGTCACACTTGAACTTTTTCACTCCTGAATGAATTATATCATTGTGCCTGGTTAGGTCCCCTTTTTGCATAAAATCTTTACCACATTCATCACATTTAAACCTTTTCTCACCTAAATGAATCAGTAAGTGTTGGGCAAGGTTGCTTTTCTGACTAAACTCTTTACCACAGTCATCACACTTTAACTTCTTCAGTCCTGAATGAATTTTTAGATGTCTGGAGAGGACACGTTTATGAATGAATAATTTTCCGCACTCTTCACATCTAAATTTCTTCACACCAGAATGAATTACTACATGCCTGTTAAGTCCATGTTTGTGACTAAACAGTTTACCACACTCATCACACTTGAAGTTCTTCACACCTGAATGAATCACCATATGGTCATTAAGGCTGCTTCTCTGACAAAAGTGTTTACCGCATTCATCACACTTAAATGTCTTAACTCCTGCATGAATAAGTAAATGTTGCCTCAGACTTTTTTTCCAAGCAAATAGTTTACCACACTCAAAGCACCTGTACTTCTCGGTTTCACTTAGGATGGTGGCTGGGCGTTGGGGGATGGTTGAGTCTTTGGTGAGGGTCTTAGGGTCTTTGGTGATGGCTGCTGGGTGTTGACTGAGAGTGAATGAGTAAATGTCGGTGGCTGAGTCTTTTGTGATAGTTGTTGGGTGGTGGATGGTGTCTGGGTTTCGACCAATGGTGGCCTGGTCTTGGGTGGTGGCTGGATTTGTGGTGAGGGTGGCTGTGTGTTGGATGGTGTCGGAGTCTGTAATGAAGATGGATGGGTCTTTCATGAAGGCTGTTGTGTGCTGGATGGTGGTGAATTGATCTTTGGTGCTGTTTGGGTCTATGATATGGGTGGCTGGATCTCTGGTGGTGGCTGGGTCTTGGCTAATGCCTTTCTCACTCAGAAACATTTTCTCATCTACCTCACACTCCACTTTAACATCTGGTTCTTCCTTGACAATGTTCATTGTATCAATTCTGGCTCTTCCTTAATGCCCATCAAACATTATCTAGCCTCCACTCTGCTCACAGTCCAACACTATGGCCATGTGAGTACTGTTCCCATGTCCTGTATGCTAAAACTGTCAAGAACTCCTCATGAAGTCAGCAGAATCCACACCATCTCCCATGCTGGTGAGGAATATCTTCATGTGAAGGCAATGATACAACTAGGCTTTCACTGGTCCACATTTCTCAATTCACTCCCTATCCTCCAAAAGGAAGCAGGGAATTTCAGTCTCCCGTCCATCCAGTTCATGTCTAGATAAGCTTATGGTCACAGTAACAATGGCAATATCACCTTCTCTGATACAATCACTGCTGACTGGGTATTTGGTCATCCCTTGCTGCTCTTTCACCACTCACCTGAAACACAACAGTTACCTATAACATTAAGTAGACAAATATATAAGCACAACCTGGATCAAGCATTCTTGCTAAATTATACATGGTTCATTTACTGATTAAGCATTTTTCATGACCATCTGCATCTTTCCTTCTTAAAATGAGGGTTTCATTCAGCCTGTCCTGAGGTAGACTGAATGCTCCTAACACAGTAGCTAACTCGACCAAATGCTCAAATCTCAAGAACCCTATATTTAAAGTCTGAATCTATTCTCAATAACATTCAGAGGTACCGTACACTTTTCCTCGTGTGCCTGCAGATGTGGACGGGAATGGCAGTGCTCTAGTGGACATTTGTGAGGGGAGTGGATTGGTGATAGCCAATACCATCTTTTGGCACAAACTGATCCACAGGTATACATGGAAAGTGATGATAAGGATGGATGGTGAACTGTCTGCTTGCATCCCTCCTCTACCATGGCGGGCGTGTAGCACCCGTCTAGCAACAAACTCTCATCCCTTTTCTGTCCAACTCTCTAATGCAAGAGTTAATCATTACTCCCAGTCCTTCATGTATGCTACTGCCAGATGCATTAATTCCTTAAGGGGGTGGCCTCAAACAAATTACCTCCATGTTGCTCTGTCCCCTGCCATTTCACTGCCCTTCCCCCAGCTCACATACCCCTCTCTCATATATCTTTCCACTCCATCCCTCCATCTCATCCTCAGCCTCCCCCTCACTCACATACACTCTCCTCATCAGTCTTTCACTCTCCATCCTCTCCACATGGCCAAACCACCTCAATGTATATCTCCTAATGCTTTCTATCACATCCACAGCACAATGCTCCTTCACTTCCTCATTTGTCAGCCTGTCTCACCATGTACTGTGACTCCACATTCTCCACTCAAAAAACTCATTTCTACTGCTCTCACTCTTGACTTGTGTCCTTCCAGCAAGGTCCAAGCTTCATTTCCGTACGTTAGAGTTGGCTATCGTGCAGCGACTTTTTTCATTTTCATGCTCACTTCCCTACTTCTTATCACTGCTTTCAATAACCAGCAACCCTTCTTCCTTGCTGTGCTCTTTCCACCCTCCAAACTTCCCTCCATACCCATCACACTACCCAAGTACTTTAATGCACTCACATTTTCCATTTCCTCATCATTCAACCTCACTGTATGTTCTGTGACTTCATTTCTCTCCGAGACCATGACTTTACTCTTCCCCACATTCTGCCTGGATTTGCACTCTTATTTTTGGGAACAGGGTATTTGAATTTTGGGATTTACATAAGGAATTGGTTCACAAATTTCCTTTTTTTTTTTTTTTTCACCACTTACAGTTGCCCTGTTAAAACTGAGAGTGAAAAGATGTTGAGGATCCCCATACCTTGTCAACAATTTCTAAGCTGGTGATGATAAGAAACTTAATGCTTGTCATAACTTTTCATCATTTCCCACTAGGAGCTGTGTGTCCATACAATTATTTGGCTTTATCGTATACAATGGGTTAAGGATGTACAATAATGGTGGAGAGAAAAGTGGATAAGGCGAATAGTATCGCAAAAAGAACAAACTAGGCGTGTCGTACTAGTAGGCCAATATTAACTACTTTGGTGGCTTTACGGCTTATATTATGACTTCTCGCATAAAATTTAACCATTTCAGAGTCAACAGGCTACACGGTTCCCTGCACTGAAGCTGATGCGGCCTAAAATCTGACGAAATGCAATCTCCCCCCTTTTTGTCAGCTGCAGCCTCAGGCAATGTAAACAAAGTCCAGAGTTGTCATATCCAAATTAGCAAATATGGCTAAATTTGCTGAACAACAAGCAGGATACGGCTGAATATTAAAACAACCATATAAAAGTCATAAATCTCTTCAGTATCATTGAAACTGTGTATTTATCTTAGGATATTGCTAGATTTCTTGTTCCTAGTCGTGGAAAGTTGATGCAAAATTATTTTCTTAAGATGTAGAAGAAAGACACACGTTGGCAACTTCGACAGTCCACAAAACGTCAAAAAAGGATTTCATGGCATGATTTGTATCCATAGGTTTAACTGCCATTAGAGACCTTCCCCCAAAAAGAAAAAAATGATGCTGTTACGGCAGATGTGTTCCTCCTACAGCTGCCGCTTGGTCTGCTTCGTTTCTTGACGTCACAGAACCCAGAGGTATTCATCGACATCATACAATCGTCTTTTATGATTATATACCTCTTTCTTAAAGTATTTTTTTTATGATTATTTTTCCCCATTCGTAAAGTATTCTCTTATGCGTCTTCAATTCACTTACGTTTGCCGGTTTCTTAAAGTCTTCCCTTAAGATTGGTTACTGACTCAATAAAGAGGAAGAAGATTAGGCTATGATAGATATCCTCACTCAGGCTACAAAGTACAAAACCACACAGGTGTCATTGACATCAAATCAACAGCACTTGAGGTGACCACCTTTATTGAGGATGTCAGTGGCACACAATTGCAACACACAACATTGGCATAGGTACTGTGTAAACGAGGGTTGCTGTGAGGATTTATCATCCTCCTTTATATCATCAGGCTTATAGACCTAACAGGTCCACAAAGGGTAGGGGGGTATTTTTACATGCTAAAAGAATCAAGACTAACAGAGCATATGGAACCTAACATATGCTAGGCAGTCTTCATTTCCTAACACCCTGGTAAAAGTTTGGTTACCGGTTTTTCTTTTTTTCTTTTTTTTCAATTTTTTTTTTTTTTTTTTTTTCTGCAACAAGTACAGTACAGTATACAGAATTACTGAATGAAAAGCGGGAGTGCATATCTGAATGTTCCTAACTGATGATTATAGGATATATGTTGCTTATTCATGACACTTTGTAGTCTATGGCAGTAAAATCTTTCTGTTTACTGATTCTGTACAGGTGCATTCTCGAAGAATCTCATCTTCAAGGTATAAAATAACTATAAGGTCTTATGAAAATCTGTCTAGCCAGATGCGTGAATCCTGAAAGGGGTGGCTGTAAACAAATTCCCTACATATCACCCGGTCTGTCATCAGGCTACTCTCCTTGTCACACACCACCTTCATTCATAAACTGTATGTCACCATCCTGTCCTTCCCCCTTGTCCTTGGTTTCCCTTTTCCCCTTTCATTCATATATATATATATATAAAATGGTAGGTGGTGGTGACCATCATCCACTCACCAAAGTAGTGCTGCCTAATTCCTCCTTAGCCATTATCATTCTTTTTCTGTGCTTGCCCTCCTCTCTTCCTATTTCTCCCATCTTTCCATTTCTTATTGCTTTTCTTTCATTTACAGGTGGCTTTACATTGAGTGACATGCCAAATGGTTTACTGTAAGCCAAGAAACCATTTACAGTCCTGGGTGGTAACCATATAACCAAACCATACATGCTCCCTATGTGTCAGTGAGTGGGTTAGTGGAGGGTTAGTGCCCCTCCCAGTAAAACAAATAACTCAGAGTCAAATGGCCTCCCTTTACGGGATTATGGCATCTGGCAATATATATATATAACCCATTGGATCCCAGGGGTGCTGGGCGAGGCATCGCACTGGGAGGGCACTAAGCATACCGCCCTGCGCCTATCAGCTCATAGTCACGAAGTTCATAGGTCCCTACCCGGGGATTCCCTACTTTATAAAGACTTGAAAATTCCCAGTTCTGTCCAATACTCTGGACACTGGGCTCCAATGGGATATATATATATATATATATATATATATATATATATATATGTACATATATATAGATAGATAGATAGATAGATAGATGATAGATAGATAGATAGATATATATATATATATATATATATATATATATATATGTGTGTGTGTGTATGGTGTATATATCCCCATCCTATCCTCCCGCCTCATCCTCGGTCTTCCTCTTTCCCTCTCTCTGTCCACCTCAGTTACATTCATCAAGTCAGTGACTCACCATTTGCTTTACTTGGTCAGTATTTCTCAGAATACTGTACTCCTAACAGTTTTCATCATATCCATATGAACACTATCCCCATTTTACTCTAATGGCCTAAAATTTTGATCCCTTCATGTTCAATGCTGAGTTGTGACAGTAAATTAGCATTAGAATATAACCATGCACTCTACAGGAAGTAGGCCCATTGCATACTGTACTATGTGAAGTAATATGCATTCATTTATTCGTCATTCATCATCTAATCCTGTGTTGCCCCAGGAGAAGTGTAAGAGCCTGGGGCTAGGCAAGCTGGTCCTGACATTTAAGATGAGAGTGACCAGCCTCACTAATCCCTGAGTGGCATTACATGATCAATAAACCCCAACCCCCCCTTGGATATAAACCTGCACCTGCATAATCTAATTGGAGCGCCTTAATTTCCCACTAAACCACCAGGTGCCGTAATTTGGTTAAATGGTTACCACCCAGCATAGTAAATGGTTTCCTGGTGTACAGGAAACCATTTGGCTTGTCACTCAGCGTGCAGTCACCCGTAGACAGAAGGAAGAGGAAAGAATGAAGGAAAGAAAGACAGAAGAGAAAGGAAGGAAAGAAGGAAGAGAGGAAAGGGCAGTCACCTGAGAGCAGTGCTGCATTGAGTGAGCAGATGGTGTGCACCCCAATGCAGGTGGACAACAATTTATTCCAAGTTAAGGTTGTTGTTGTGCAACCCATTTGTCAATTTGAGCAGTAAGGAGAGTACGTATATAATGCTTTTGAACGTCCTCATTTGTTAGTCTCTCTTCATTTAACTCCACACACTCCTCTTGTACAACTCACTTTCACTTCTTTCATTCATGGCTTGTGTCCTTCCACTAAAGTCCAAGTGTCGTTTCCATATGATAGTGGGGGTCATAATACTGTCTTGCAGTGACTTCTTTACTTTCATGTTCACCTCCCTATTTCCTTATCATTTCCCTTGACGTACATGCAGTTCTCCTTCCCTGCTGTCATTTTTCTTGCACTTCATCCTTTAAAATCCCATCCATGTTCATTCTTAATACTGTATGTAGATTTTTGAGGGCACTTAAGTTTTCTGTTTCCTGACCACTCAGCCTCGGTATGCACTGCATGACTTTCATTCCTCTCAAAAACCATATTATTATTCTTTGGTATATCAACTTTCGAAATATGTTCCTTACAGACTCATTCACCGTGCTTTGCAACTCCCACTCGCTTTAACTTAAAAGAACAGTATCATCAGCAAACAACAGTACAGGCACTTCCCACACTCTGTCTCACTATGGACACTCCAGCTTGTTCTCCTTTGACTTGTGTATGTGCTGCCCATCATGGCTGTTTTGTGTGAAAAGTATAGTGTTGTCAGGTTCACAGAGATGCTGGTCTAATGGCAGGTTGTGTTCCAGGTCCACAACTGAAGCCATTGAAGCAGAACCACCAACAGTGTGGTTATCAGAGACCCGCCTCAATAATGAACAACTCACTCTTCACAGGAATGAGGTCACACCTTGTATTGTTATGTAGAAATATTGACCTTGTTTTCTGAAAAGTCCTCAAGAGAAAACTCAGGCAGCTGCTTTTCTGCCATACAACAACTTTCTTCAGCATCAGAAATTACCTGATTCATTTATCATTATTTACTGAAGTTATGCAGGGAACTAATGTTTGTTTTGTGAGTGTGATGTGTATAGAAACAAGATAATTTCAAACTCAGTGGTTATGGGAACATTTCTCACGTGATTGATCTTGATATGCAGTTATTTGGTGGCAGATAACTGGCTTGCAAAATGGACACCAGCTTATGTTCTAAAGATTGGCTAAGACACTTTATATGCATTTTAGCACATGAATATGGAGTTTATTCAGTTATGGTATGGGAAGCACTTCATGAGCTTCTTGCAAATGCCAGATGATTTTAAGTAAATAAAATATGGGGGGATAATGATGATGAAATGATAAGACCTCCTTTAAAATGTTAAAAGAACCGCAAGTACAATGATGGAGTTGGTGAAGGCAGAACCATTTGTGGCAGAAGAGCCAGAAGTGAGGTCAGAGTGTGATGTGAGTGAGGATGCGTTGATGTTTGAAAATGAAACTTTGGAAGTCCCACCCACGGTCACAGCTAAAGTTGGCAAGTTCAAGTGTTATGAGTGTGGCAGACATTTTATTTACAGAAGCCACCTCATCCAGCACTCGGTGGTCCATTCAGGAGTGAAGGAGTTCCGGTGTGAGGAATGTGACAGACACTTTGGCCGTAAAAGTAGCCTAAAGCAGCACTTACTGATTCATTTAGGAGTGAAGAACTTTAAGTGTGATGAGTGTGGTAAGCAGTTTGGGCAAAAAAACGATCTCAACAAGCACTTAGCAATTCATTCTGGAGTGAAAAATTTTAAGTGTGAGGAATGTGGTAGAGCATTTAGTCTGAAAGGCAATCTCACTAAACACTTGCAACATCATTCAGGAGTGAAAAAGCACTTCGAATGTGGTGAGTGTGGTAAATTGTTTGGTCAGAAGAGCAACCTAACTCGCCACTCATTAGTTCATACAGGACTTAAGAGGTTCATTTGTGATGACTGTGGTAAACTGTTTGCAACCAGACAGGCAATAGCAAAGCATGTTCGTACCCACTCAAAAGCCAAGGCACATTAGGGAATGTGTTGATTTTTAACCCTCGCCACACTCATCGCCTCAAATGAGGCAAAATGCAGGCCACCACTGGCTGCGCTGATCGCCCCATATGAGGCGATGGTTTTCTGTGCCATAATTTCAAGTACAAGGAAGCGTTAGTGGTTTCCATGGGAATGTTGAGTCTCCCTCTACGCCATCAGGAGCTGTTGCCAAGTCCTGCCACACCGCAGTTGCCAAATACCACATATTTAGTAATTCAGTTCTCGTTTGTAGCCCAGCAATGGCAGATTCATGCCCGTCTACCTACCACAGTTCTGGCGACTTGTCACCGCCCTCAGACCCACCCAAGAGATGTAAATTATACAAAGACGAGGGTGATGAAGAGTTCAAGCTCAGAAATATGATCTAATAAAAAAAAAAAATCAACTTAAAAAAAAAAAAAAAAAAAAAAAAAAAAAAAAGGTCCGTAAACAATGACCCAGGGAAGGTAATCAGGTTGATAAGAATTAGCATGGCGGGTAGTGTACGTTTGGACAGGAAACCATGTAGAAGCCAACCTCGCTATAATTAGATTACATTCCTGGAAAACTGTTTAGATATTGATGGAGCATATGTTAAACATAATGTTGTTGTTGTGCTACCTCAGTCTGTCTGATTGAACAGACCCATCAACTGCATGCAAGCATCCACTCCTGCACGGTCATCACAGGCAGTGAACCGAATGTTCCCATGTGGCTGACAGTGCCTTGTCACAGCAAGGCATGGGGATTAGTGTGGAGGTTTGGTTCCAGGGTGGATGCTACATTTGTCTCCACCCAGTTAACAGGGGCACCATAATAGGCTCCATGACACCCCATTGTTTGGTTATATGGTTACTACCCAGTGTTGCAAAATGATTTCCAGAGTTACAGGAAACTGGCATGTCACTCAGTGTAGAGCCAACTGAAGTGGAATGAAGAGTAATAATAGTGACAGAATGAAAGGGAGAAATTGAAAGAGAGGAAGACAGATAAAGAATAATAGACATAAAGGGAAAAGTAGACAACACTACATCAAGTGAGTGGATGATGGTTGCCACAACTTACTGCCAGATGAATGTGGTATTGTATGTACTGGTATGCATATGAAAGACCCTTCTTGCTACTTCATTTTTTATATATTTTTTTTAACATGATGAACACACGAACACATTCAGCATAGAAAAAAAAAAAATCCATACATCAGACTACAGGTGTCCTTCATTCATAAAAATACAATATCTATAACCAGTTAGACGTAGAGCAAACCTACATCATGTTTCTCATTTACATTGCTGCTCATCATCACCATTGTCCAATCCTGTGGTCCCCTGTGAGGAGCGTAGGAGCCCGGGGCCAGGCAAGTTGGTCTTGACATTTAAGATGAGAGTGACAAGCCTCACTCATCCCTGAGTGGCATTATGTGAGCAGTAAACCTCAACCACCCCATGGATATAAACCGGCACACGGCACAGGCTCAGTCCGATTGAAGTGCCTTAATTACCCACTAAACCACCGTTGTTGCTACTTCGTAAAACTCCAGAACAGTAGGTTGTGATCAGATTTGAAACATCCACTGAAAACATCCTGGTACTCAAAGCTATAAATGCCCTCACTGCATTTGTCAACTTCTGGACTTACACCCAAATCCCTGAATATGTAAAAGAAAGTACAGTACTGTAATCATTATCCCCGTACACAAACCAGAAAACCCATCCGATCATGCCACATCATACACACCAAAATCACTTCTTTGCACACCATCCAGAATCATGGAAAGGTTAGCTTTGAAGATTATCATCCCCACATCCCTCATTCTGACTCCCAAAATGGATTCCAGCCTAAGCACTCAACCACCACCTGCCCTTCCAAATTAACTTTCTCATCCTTGTTTACTTCAACAAAGAAACCACCACCATTAAGAACCACCTTAGCTGCTATAGATATAAACAAAGCTTTTGACAGAGTACCAAAGGACACTCCAATAAATAAAATCTTGGACACAACCTTGGAAGAAGAAAAAAAAAAGGCTGAACAGCTTCTTCACTGGTAGACAAGCCCAGATACTCTACCAGAACTGAATTTTCAAAATTCAGAATACTACTTTGAAAGTTCAATCCTTTTCTCTCACAATTCAACCTTCTCCTCCACGACCTGCCAGCCTCTCCTCCATCAGTAACAATATAGTCCTATGCTGATGACTTGGCAGTAATTTCACAGCACTCTGAATCTCAGTATGTAGCAGCCCAGCTTCAAATATACTTCAACTCACCAGAAAACTGGCTAAGACAAAACAGAATGACTGTCTCACCAACTAAATTAACAATCACCTTTGCTCAGTCAACCATCACTCTGGCCAGACCTGAATTTGATAGTGGTATGGTATGCATAAACATTAAATGTGACATTCCACATTTGTGCAATAGCCGCACTCCACAAGTGGATTCCACGGTTTCTCAGCATGTTTAGTCACAGTTGTGGAATGGGGATGTCGTTGGTGTTGCTGTTGTGAAATTAGTAAGCATGACTGTATGATGAGTTTCATAGTACAGTACTGTATATCATTATCCCATTTGTATCTGAAAATGACTGTGAAGAACCTTCTTGCACTTCACATAATTTCCCCAGTACATTATGGCATTACAAGACCGCACAGATGTGGCACCCTACAAATGTGAATTCCACATTTTCGTTTAAGCCTATTGATTGGCGTCAGGTGCTACTCAAGGTATCCACATTTTTGTTTATGAACTATGAATCCCACCCACATCGTACTGTTTTTAACCATCCACTCCCACTGGAAAGACACCCCAGAATTCTCAGCTTACAAGTAGCATCGGTGCAAGTCCATCTTGAAAACTTGATGCCTTGGAGACACTCATAAGCCTTACTTTTGGAGAACAGAATGAACCTCTGAGAACTACATGGCAGCACATCTGCACACACCAAGGAACATCAGAACAACACACAGCACACTATATCATACACAAATACTGTCATCTCTCCCCCCTCGCCTTCCTCAGACCAGCTTCCAGAAGCATATCCATACTCAAATCACTTGCCGCTCCATACAGTCACTTAAAGACAACACACGCCTGCATGCATGGCCTCCTGATATCCACCCTTCTGAATCTTATCTCTTTTGTGAGAGGGCCCACCTGGCCAGGCTGAGATGTGGGCATCATCCAGCCCTCTTGAGTTATCAGAAGAGGCTGGATGACTCCGTCGCTGATGCCTGTCCAGGATGAAACACAGTACCCCATACTATTAAGCACATTATGGAAGACTGCATTGCACACAATCACCTACACCAACAACACATCATACACTTCTTGAGAGCTCTGTGGGAAAGCCCAGTCTCAGCCGTGGCCTTCCTTAAGGACTTGGGGCTGTTCGGACAGACTGCCCAGGGAACAACTACTGCAACTACTACCACATGCACCACACCATCACAATACAGATAATCCTTTGACATAACCACAACAAAAGACCTCCGGGAGAATCCAGTTGAAGTTGCCTGTTTCCTGTGGTCCAAAGTTCAGAACGAGATGAGTCTGGGGTTGAAAGGACAACAACAACTAGTGAACCATCCCTTTACTTATGTTAACTTAAGTAGTAGCTGGAATACTGTTATCTTTTAAGATTTTGTATTTCATTTTGTCCGGAATACTGTTATCTTTTAAGATTTTGAATTTCATTTTGTCCATGTTTTTGTACCATACAGGATAAAGATCAAATGAAGTTCAGCTTTGTTTTATTTAAAGATCCATTCTGCCTTGCTGACATTTTGCTTAGTCAGTTTCTTGCATGTGTCATTAAGTATTTAAAGGTGCAGTAACAATACTGGCTGAAAGTTTATTGTTAGCTGAAATGTCTCAAAGAAAGCCACTACTCAAAATCCATATACATTATATACATACCCACATACATATAAACACACAATGTAGTTATAAAAATACATGTAATAGTTGTTACAAAAATACATACATAAAACAATGTTCATCATTATCAACTGGACCTCCTTTCCCATCCTAGGGCATGGTGATAAGTAGCAACGTCCAGATAGTCCAAGTTTGCCCACTCCAATGGGGCATGATTCCATTTACTAATCATTCGAGCCCCGGGAATCCCGGCTAAATCTGATACGCAAAAAACTTTCACCACACTTCACATAAACGTATCCAATAGTGTTAGTACAAGAATATATCCCCACATAATTCATAATGCTAAGTAAAAGTGTAATTTACTGTCTTACACCCCATGATGGCCTTAAGAGAGAGATCTTCATGTTGTGGCACTAAAATAACTAGGTGACTCCCCTGCCCAGGTATAAAAACATCTTTTAACTCCCTCCCTGTCCCCAAAAGGAGGATGGTGGACCGGAACCTGGGGCTACAATTATACTACCAAGTCCCTTGGAATCCGATGATATTCTTTAGTCTATTCTAGCTCCCTCCAGATGACACATATGCAGTTCAGGAGAGACTTTTTAAACTGGAGAGGCAGATACAGCCTTATTAAACCCTTTCACTACTGCAGAGGAGGTGGAGAGGAACCTGGGCTACAATCACACTACTACTAAACCCCTTGGAATCTGATGATATTCTTTAGTTTATTCTTGCTCTCTCTACATGACACATATGCAGTTCAGGGGAGACTTTTTAATCTGGAGAGGAAGATACAGCCTTATTAAACCCTTTCACTGCTACAGCGCAGCTGGACAGGGAAGCCTTTGTATGGTGGCACTGATATTACTGGGCAGCTCACCTGTCTGGGTATACAAAGAATGGCCATGTCAACCTGCAGTCCACGTGATTCACATTACACATGAAACTGGGATTACAACTACTACCACAACAGTTCTCTTACCTTAACTTGGATCAGATGTTGTCTATTTGCAGTTTATTTCACGTAGCTCAGTGGTGGCATAAGACAGTACTGTAGCTCTTTCCTCTTTTTGTAATATTTCTTTGTGACTAGCACCACATTACCTCTTGTTACAACTAAGTATTTAAAATGGAAAGGTGACAATTTTAGGGCAAGTCAGAGTAAATGGGTACCGTATATTACGCCTCAGTGTTCCCCCTTATGTTGTGAATATCACTTTAATATCAACATGTGGAGAGGACTGAAAATGAAAGACTGATTAGAAGAGTGTTAGTGAGGTGGAGGAGGAAAGAAGCAGGAAACCAAGGATGGGATGAAGGGACAGAGTTAAGAGATATAATATGAGATAGGGAGGTGTGAGTTGGAAAGGGAGAGAAGGAAGGAGACCAAGGATAAGATGGATGGATGGAGTAGAAAGATATTGGTGAGAAGAGCGTGTGAGCTGGAGGGACAGCAGCCAAGTAGCAAAGGTCAAGGCACTAAAGAGGCACTTCATTTGTGGGCCACCCCATATGGAATTATGGCACGGGAAATAGACAGACTGATAGATAAAATGATAGAATATTAACATTTGCATCAATAACACACAAGGTTACTGAGGTGCAATGTACAGAATAAATCACTAGGGAACAGACATTAAGAACTCTTCAGAGCCACTCAAAATATGCTCCATACACCCACTCAGACAACACTGACACTCCTCCAACAGGGGTGTTCTAACCACAACACCTCTGCCCCCTTCCTCTACTCCTGCTTCTTCTCGCCTTCTTTCAAGACATTCTTGCCATCCCGCAGCTTCATGATATACCCAACTACACTGAGGCTGACAAGGCTGGAAAAAAAGAATATCATCATCACCACCTTAATCACCATCATCACTGTTATCACCATATTTATAATCATCATCACTGTAATCATCATCATCATCACTGTATCACCATGTTTATCATCACCACCATCACTGTAATCATCATCATCATCATCACTGTTATCACCATATTTATCATCATCATCACTGTTATCACCATATTTATCACCATCATCACTGTAATCATCATCATCACCTATACCAGCAGTTCCCAAACTTTTCTAGGACATTCCTCACTTTTGCCAAAGAATCTCTGATGATTTCCCCTCCCTCACAACTCCCAAACGGGGGAATTCCCCACCTTTGTGAGTACATTTGAAATAACTTTAGATTCTAGAGTTATAAGTCTCTTCTACTTTATATGCAATGGCAAGAAATCTAGCGGTATTATGGAGATTTTTTTTTTTTTTTTTATGAAGTTTTGGGAATACAGTATCTAAGATTCTGTGCTGTTATGTAGCATGACAATTTCTGAGGACCAAAATTCTGAAATTACTCTCCAAAAGCACAACTTAAAAGGCATTTGACCATAGATACCTATCAAATCTACGGCCAACACACCAAAAAGACTAATTTGGGCAATTTGACCTTAACTGTTTATTTCCTGCCTGGAATGTCCAAATTTCCCCCAGGGGGTAATTCCCTTCCCCTCATCTGGAAACCCTTGATCTATACACTGACCAAACCTTTTGCAGCCAGCAGTGAACCTGACTCCACCTTGCTTGTTTGTTTTAAATGTTTGATGACATCAGTCAAAGGACTGTTGGAGTTACCTAAGGTGCTGATATAGACAGGGTACGGTATTCCTGATGAGGCCAACCTAACACTGAATAAACTAGGTCTCCCTACTCTGTACTAGGGTCTTTCCTTTACAAACTGACACAGCCTTTATTCCAGTCACAAGAGAAAATATTACTTGAGACAGTTTCTGTAGCATTTAAATGCTAGGATTTCTCTCATTTGTACTGTATCTGGAAGCCTGGCACCCAACTGTACCAATGGGGGAAAAAAAAAAAAAAAAAAAAAAAAAAATTGGTTACTGGGCACAGTGTTGAAGCCCTCTACTCCTTGGCTTTGTCACAGCTGTACCAAACACTTAGGAGTTAGCCTGATTAAAATACCAAAGTGTACTAACAGCAGAGAAAGGAGTGCTCAAATTAGTTTTTCAACCCCTTTACTTGGACTTCTCCCACTTGTACCAAACCCTCTGGTGTTAGTCTGAATAAAATGCTTAAGTGTAGCATAACAGTACCAAGAGCACAGAATGGGATACTCAAGTCAGTTTCTGATGCCCACTAATGCTCAGATTTCTATCAGTTGTATTATGGGATGGAAGGGTATGTGAGATGGCGAGAGGGAAACTGCAGGGGACAAAGTGATGTGGAGGCAAGGGGTATGGCTACAGGTAGACAGATAGACAGATAGAAAGATAGAGTGACAGACAGCATTAGCCTAATTAAAATGCCATAGTGTACCAACCACCACGTTGTAATGGCTGGGAAATATTGTGTGGCATATACGAGTAGCAGAACAGGCTGCTCGGAGATCCACACTTCATTCAGTTGGTTGGCCAGGCTGACGGCAAACAGATCGGCGCAACGTTCACTTGACATCAAACGCCCGACCCTTGACTCTCCCACTACCTGTTGAAGGGGAGGACGAAAATCAGAAGGAAACAAAGGGGGAAAAAACTTACTGTAAATTACCCAGGTTCTTGCTTTCTGGACTCTATCTCATCCTATCCCTAAGCGGGAAAAAGGTCCGGATGATGACAGTGATGGTGATGACAACAATGATGATGACAATGATGATGAGGTTGATGATGATAGTTATGATGATGATGATGATGAATGATGATGGTGATAATGATCATGATAATGAAAGAGTTCAATCTCAGGCTGGGGCAGTGAACAGTCCGATGATCTGAATTCAGTTAAATCATTCTAACCTAATCTAGATGAGTCACAAAAACACCCCTGCTATTACCCTGGCAAAATAAACAAATACAGCAAATAAATACAATAAATAAATAAAAATGAATATAAAAACTGCTGGCTTCCCATTCTTCAACCCCCTTCCAACATTCTTCATTTGCCACTGACACATAATCAGCCACCACATTCCTTCATAACCCAGCCACTATACCACCACCATCCTGCTCTCGTCATTTCCATTCACCTATTTCTTCACAACAGCCATCATTTCTTTTAAAGTCATCATTTACCTATTTCTTCTCTCTCTATAATTCTCGTCATATACTTAAACAGAATATCAAATGGCACAATGGGTTACAATTAAGAACTCCAATACAGTTATATGTAAGAACCAATTGCTAAAATAATTACTGGAAATGTTCCACAATACTCGGGTTTTTTCCAGCTGATAATCCACTTTTGTGAATGTGGCACCTGCGCACTCCTGCTGCGTGATTGGTTGGTTTCAATTTCATGCCTGAAGTATCATATTTACCAAAAACAATTGTACCTTATATCCCAATTCCCATAAAAGCATTTTGCATTGTCATTGTACTATACAAACAGACATGAAACGAGTATTTATTTGTGCTTCACCCAAAGAGACAATGAATTTGAGGAAGTTGAATTTGAACTGAAATATTTTTTGTTGTAAAAGGTACAGAGTTGTTGCATCTCTAATAAATAAATAAATATATATACTTATGGATATACAGTATATACTTACGGATAATATGGATGAAGGTATTGAAGCAATGGAGTAGGTGTGATTCATAATAAAGTCTGACATCTTGCGAGACAAGACAACTTGTTTTTCCCGCCTGGCTGTCTCTCTGTGTCCCCCCTCCCCTTCCTCTGTAGGGACTGTTCCATTCACCTCCCCACTTCCACCATTTTACCACCGACAAAACCGCAAATTTACTTAGAATGGTACTATTGTCTAATGTAACAAGTGCCTAAGTATTAAGGTACCTTTTGCACATACCCAGCCAAATGCTTTTTTTTTTTTTTTTTTTTTTTTTTTTTTTTTTTAAATATAGGGATATGCACTCACTCGATGTACTGCTGCTGTCGGTGTCTGCCCTTCCTCTCCTCCATCCTTCTTTCCTTCCATCCTCTTCTGTCTTCCTTTCCTTCATTCTTTCCTAGTCCTTCTGCCTACAGGTAACTTTACACTCCCTCTTCTGTTTTTCTTTCCTTCATTCTTTTCTCTTGTTTCTGCCTGTGGGTGACTCTACACCGAGTGACAAGCAAAACGGTTTCCTGTACACCAGGAAACTATTTACTACGCTGAGTGGTAACCATATAACCAAATTGTGGCGCATGGTGGTTTAGTGGGTAATTATTACGCTCCAATCGGATTGAGCCCGTGAAGGTTTATATCCAAGGGATGGTTGGGGTTGACTGCTCATGTAATGCCATTCAGGGATGAGTGAGGCTGGTCACTCTCATCTTAAATGTCGGGACCAACTGCCTAGCCCCGGGCTCCTACGCTCCTCATGAGGCAATGTAGGATTTGGATGATGATGATGATGATGATGAGATGCAACAACTCTGTACCATTTACAACAAAAAATACTTCAATTCAAATTCACTGTCTGTTTGGGTGAAGCACAGATACATACTCGTTTGATGTCTGTTTGTATAAACATGACAATGCAAAACAGCTTTTATCAGAATTGGGATATAAGGTACAGCTGTTTTTGGTAAACATGATACTTCAGGCATGAAACTGAAACCAACCAATCATGCAGCAGGAGTGTGCAGGTGCCACATTCACAAACGTGGATTATCAACTGGAAAAATATAAAGCATAAATGGTAAGATGTCTGACCTCGCCGGGTTTCTCGGTGAAGCTGATGTTGAGTATGTTTGACTCCACAGGCCCAGGGCACACCATAGTCACCCTCAAACCAGACCCGGCCTTCTCCAACCTCAGGCAATCAAAGTAACCCTTCAAACAAGAAACAATTAGTGCTTACCCAATCAAAGAAATATTCAAAATAACTATATACACCCACCAAATAATTACCTAAGCTTAATGAGACTTTTTGAAAATAATCCACAAATACCAGATTTAAAAAACTGTGATTGGCCAACTTCCTTAATGGTACTTTTTCTTCATCAACTGTACAGATGTAGTGGATGGGTGTACTGTACTTGTAGCGCATGTTTGGAGCCAGTGTAGGATGTTGACATGGGCACCCCAACCTTCCCTGCCACGCTTGATGTCACTGCCACATGCCCACTGCCTCTGAAATTAACACATAAGGTAGTCTAAAGGGTAGCTGGGATTTCTACTCATATACTGCTGCTCTAAGGAAAGTACATGGCAGCTCTCATCTTAAATGCCTGGAGTAGTCTGGCATTGTGCTCCTAAGTTCTTGATAGGGTGGGATCATAGTGTGACCTCAAGGACTGGAGCCTTTATAAATGATATGATATGACAGATACAGACAGACTTATAAATACAGTAAGTCAGACAGGCAGGTCGACTGGACAGAGACAGGCAGATACAGACAGACACAGAACAATCCTGTATTATTCACACACTGGTGAGATAGTGGCTGGGGCAGGTCATTCACAGCCTACAATACTTAGCCCATTTCCTCACATAACTCCTTTACTTCTACCATCCCAAGATTACAGTACAATCAAACCTCGACTGAAGGGAATTAATGGGGAATCAACTTGTCCCTAACTTGAAAATGTCCCATAATTGAAAATGTCTATTGTTTTACCACATATAAAGACAATCTTATTATGAAATGCAATTATTGTTTCATTTATCTTACTTATTTATATGATTATGAATATTATTTTACGGGTACTATATAAAGAAACATTAATGTGTATAACCTAGACATATCATTTTTGAATGGTCGTCCACATGTCAGGTAGAATATGGAGTCCCTTAAATCCGAGATCCCTTAAATGGAGGTCCCTTAAATCAAGGTTTGAGTGTATTTCAATCAGCTTGGGAGAGTTTTCTGAGCTGGAGAACTTAGATGTAACATTTAAAACCATATCATTACAAAGATGTTCATTTGTTTTTCATTGTATTTCATTATTTTTCATCCATTATCCAAATCCAACCTGCTCCATATGAACAGAAGCATACGGGGGAGGTGGTGGCTGTGGCTGAATCGGTAGAGAGGCGGCCTGCAGTCCTGATGGACCCAGGTTCGAATCCTGGCTGGGGCAGGGAACAGTTTAAGGATTTGAATTTCATAAAAGCAGACTTTCCTGATCTACCAGATGACCCGCCGACATGTCATAAAAGTACCCCCGCTAATACCAATACACCAGTCCTGTATGAGACAACCCTAGCATGTATTCAATATGGACGGTGGGTGTTAGCGCCGAAGTGGTGACATGTAGAGAGGTGTATGGTATGTAGGAGGACTACTGGGCCTTCAGAGCAGGCTGTGAAGCCTACGCCCAGAGTTGGACACACACACACACACACACACACACACACAAAAAGGCTACTCAGTCCACACATTTAAGGTAAGGGTGACCAGCCTCAATCATCCCTGAGTGGCATTATGTAAGCAATTCGAAATTGCCTCTCTGGATGGAACAATCTTGCAAACTTCTGTCCTTTGGTTTCTCCTTCCTTGCATTACAAAAAAGTAAAAAATAAATAAATAAATAAACTCTAACCACTCCATACAAGCTCCATCTGTTTATTAAAAAAAAAAAAAAAAAAAAAAAAAAAAAAAAAGTTACAGTAACCCATTAGTTATTATGGCTTGTGTGGTGCAATGAAGGCCTTGATAAGAAACAGAGGCTTGAGTGTTGCAGCTGCACGAGGCTTACATGAGGGAATGTTAGTGCCAACTTTAACATATGGATGTGAGACTATGGTGTGGCATGAAAATGAAAAGTCAGGAGTAAGAGCAATGGAGATGGGACTGCTGAGGAATGTATGTGGAGTACAGAGGGTGGATAGGATAAGAAATAAATGTAATGTGATTCGTGAAAGATGTGGAGTGAGGAAGTCGGTGGACACCAGAATCCAAGAAAGTGTACTGAGATGGTATGGTCATGTGGAGAGAATGGATAACAATAGAGTGGTGAAAAGGGTATATATGAGCGAATTTGAAGGAGGGAGGAGGCAAGGTTGACCAAGGAGAAGGTGGAGAGATATGGTGGATGACTGTGTGAGGAAGTGAGGCTTGGAAGTCGGTGAGGCTTGGCAACTGACAAGAGATCGAGCTGGCTGGATGAATATTGTGACGAGAAGTGCATGACCAGGGATTTGGCACCCCTTTTTAACATGGCAGCATCCAGACTGACTCAATCAGATATGTGTATGTGAAACTACAGAGTGTGGTGAATGTTTTTGGCGTATCTGATAGAGCCAAGATTCCGGGGGCTTGAATGATGAGTGAATGGAAGCGTGGCCCATTGGATTGGGCAAATTTGGGCTGTCTGGACACTGCTACTCTTCACCCTGCCCTAGGGAGGGAAAGGAGGTGAGGATGATGATGATGTATTTCATTTAGCTCAACATACATTACAGTTTTATTCTCTCCCTCCCCACCTCCTCACTCTCTCTCTCTCTCTCACCTCTGCAGGAAGTACTTGATGACCATCCTGGAGAGTGCGATGAGTGAGAACACATTGAGGTCAAACAGTTCCCTGTCCACCTGCAGATCTATGCGTTCCCACCGCCCCCTCTGCGTTCGACCTGCATTGTTCACGAGTATGTCCAGCTGTAAGGGTAAACAAATAATTAAATACAGTAGTAGTAGTAGTAGTGATGGTAGTAGTAGTAGTAGTAGTGCTATAGTAGTTTGGTTCCCACATTCATATTTCTTCACCCAGTCAACAAGGCACTATAGAAGGATGCATATCACCCCTTTATTTGGTTATATTGTTATTAACCAGCATTATGAATGGTTTTTCAGGTAACAGGAAACCATTAGGCTTGTTACTAAGTACAGAGTCACCTATGAAGAAGTAGGCAGCACTACATACAGCAAGTGGATTATGGTCACTAACATCTACAACATTCAGTACAAGTAAGCAAGTGAGATTTGAAAGTTAACAAGGCCAGCTAGAAAACTAATGGAGGACTGACTACATTAAAGAGAGTACAGTAAATGTAAGAAAGTGAGGTTTGAAAGTTGATAAGGCTGGCTAGAACTGACAAGAGATGAAGTTGGGTGGATGAATAATGTATATGGAGGAGCACATGACAATGGTCCAGCACTCCTTTTTAATTTGATGTTTATAGACTATCACAAAGGGACACATGTAAGTTAACATGGGGCCTATTTTGGTGGGGTCAATGGGGATCGAATTAGGATCAAGGCAGATTACTGATCCAGAAGGGTCACACCAAAACAGTCCAGCAGTTTCGGATCGGCTTGTCCTATTGCGATGGCGACAACTAGTGCCCCACACGAGTGTAAACAAAACGATGGCGGTTGAAAGTTCAGACTAGGATGATTTGGTCAGCAGTAATTCTGCTCTCATTTTCAGCAATACGGTCCCATTACTGATAGAACCAGGCACAGTAGAGCCCCTCATACCCACCTTAGTAACTGGCAGTAGCATTTTATCAGTATATTATTCCATCCTTCTTTCCTTCCATCCTCATCTGTCTTTCTTTCCTTCATTCTTTCCTCGTCTTTCTGCCTACGGGTGACTTTACTCTCTCTTCTGTCTTATTTCTTTCATTCTTTCCTCTTCCTTCTGCTTGTAGGTGACTCTACACTGAGTGACAAGCCAAATGGTTTCCTGTACACCAGGAAACCATTTACAACACTAGGTGGTAACCATATAACCAAATTTTGGCGCCTGGTGGTTTAGTGGGTAATTATGGTATTTACTGCGTTCTAATCGGATTAAGGCATTGAAGGTTTATATCCAAGGGTTGGTTGGGTTTATTGCTCATGTAATGCCACTCAAGGATGAGTGAGGCTGGTCACTCTCATCTTAAATGTCAGGACCAATCTCCTTAGTCCCGGACTCCTACACTCCTCATGGAGCAACGTAGGATTGGATAATGGATGGATGGATATTATGTAAAAAAAAAAAAAAAAAAAAAAAAGTAAATACAGTACTTACAATGTAGCAGCTGTCACTATATTTGTTTTGGTGTGATGTCAAAATCCAGGAACGCCCAGCTCAGTCAACCTCAGGGAGGTGGACTGCCTCAGATCGATCTGGGATCATATTTCACTCCAATCCAGAACTAGGACTGTGCCTCACCAAAACAGGATCAGCTGTTGGGATCGACTCTATCCCGATCTAGGATTAAACTTTCTCTTGCCAAAATGTGCCAAAGGGTAGCTAGAGAATGGACTGGGGATCAAGTTAGCTAAATAAATTATGTATAGGAAAGCACATGACAAGGCAACTTGACAGTGGATGGACTGATTCTATGTGGTGGGTGCATGTTAGTGTATCCATTGAAAAAAATACCTGTCCAAAGTGTGCCAGGATTTGGTCGAAGGTGGACTGGTGTTTGCTGTAGTTGGTCATGTCCAGCGGCACTACCAATACATCATTCTCACCCACACCTCCAGTTGCTGCAATACAAGGATGAACCATTGAGGACATCAGAAAATAAAGTGAGGTGATTAGGCAGCTTGATTCGGGTATTACATGAAATCCAGAGGAGATGATTAAGATGTACCCTCTCTGAAAAAAGTATCAGCACCCTTTTAGTGTGTGGCATAATGATACACAGACGATGATTTACGGGAAATGACACTAAATTATTGGTACTGTGGTTGTGACAGAGTTGCCAGTTGGTAATATTTAACTTCACACCCTCATACGGTATTGCATTATAATGGGCATTTTGAATTTTGGTGAATTAAACAGGCATGTCCACACTAACGACTGAACCAGAGACAAAGCATTTCACATCCTACCGACCCCAGGGTGCCAATACTTTCTTTATCGAGGGTACAATCAATTAAAAATAATCGGCCCTCTTACTGCATATATCATTCTGAAACCTGGATGAAACAGTACAGTATATCAAACCACCCACGTCTGTGTCCCACAACTCACCAACACACTGCTTTTTCACTTCCTCCAGTTTTTCGGCTGTGCGTGCAGACAATGCCAGTTTGACACCAGACCGGGCTAGTCTCACGGCCAATGCAGCTCCAATTCCAGTCGAAGCGCCCGTTATCCACACTACCTGTCCTTTCAGGCTCTCTGAGTGGTGGAAAGAAAAGGGTTGGATGGAAATAAAAACACACAATCATCATTCTGACTTCATTTCCTAACTAAGGATGGGGCTCCCATCCTTCCTGTCACTTTTTCTTCCTATTCTTTATACTTCAGGTGGCTACACACTGACTGATGAGCTTAATGGTTTCCTGTAACCCAGGAAACCATTTACAATGCTGGGTGGTAACTTGTGATTGTTTCTTATCTGCAGTTGATGAGCCTGCTCAGCCAGACAGACTGGGGTAACTCAACATCACCAACAATAATGATGTCATTTTTTTATTACTTTTGTCATCACCAGGTAATTTTATTCACCTGTAGAGAAATTTCTAATTAAAGAAGTTAGATACAGCCTACACTAACCCCTTCATTATGCTGGGAAGAGCGATGGGGGCTCCTTACACTGACATCAGACAGGGCAAACTAAAATACATCCTCAGGCCAAATGGTGACCATTCTACACATAGGGCACTACATAACTGAAAAATATCTGACTGCTCCAGGGAAGAACAGCACACTCAGTAAATAAGCCACACATTCAGTCACTCACCACCATTCACGCCCCAAGTGAAAAGAAGAAGAGAGATTGTTGCTGGTCCCTCCTCAGCTGAATAAAACTGTCGAGAAGTACAAATAACACGGCAATTTCCCCTTCAATCCATTTTCACTTAGCACTTTTCACTGTAAAGCTGTTAACTGACAGCAAAATACCAGTAGTAGCTGCAAACCCCAGCTCAGCTGAACATGAACCCAGTGGACTGCAGGCTTAATTTCTCCACTTGCAGTCCACAGTTCTCACTTCATGGGATGGAAAAGTAACTGACAGATATTTGTATACCAGGTAGTTGAGCCCCCTGGTTATATCAGTGCACCACATGAAGCCATCCCTCTCCACCACCTGGTAATGAACATGGATACATACTTCACATAACACACCCTTTTTTACATTATTTAGCAGTCAGAATGTTCAATGAAGCATCAGGTTTGACATGTCACACTATTCATCTATCTATAGCCAGACGACTCAATCCAATAGGGAGAGGTCAAGATAACTCTGCTGCGGGTGGATCCGTTTTTATGAGTATCGCTATACGAGAAACAAATAATACAAGAATGGAAAATTTAGACCCAAATTTGGTGATACAAGGAGGGTCAGTTAACCCTGCCCTATTTTTCCTACAAGTTACATACTCCATTACAGTAAAAGTCCAATTTTTCGGCATCCAATTCCCCGGCAAATCTGACATTTCGGCAGTTCTGAGAAATAGTCCCATTTACCAAAATCTCTGATCGTTCGGCAGATTTTCCGATTTTTTTCGTCAGTCTTGAAATTCTCCATGAGGCTCGCCAGCTAGCTACCCGCCTTTACCCGCCTTAGTGAGTGAGATAGTGGAAGTGATGGAACGAGTCTACCACTGCCATGAAGCTCAGAGGCTAGCTCTTTCTCCCATAGCATAAAGAAAGGACAATCATGTAGTGAGTCTAGCATGGAAAAGAGAATCTGTTTCGCCATTCTTCCGAGTTGTTGCCGTGCTGCTGCCAACTTCTCTCGATTCTTCTGTGTGCTTTGTGAACTTCGTACCGAAGCAACAGGGAGAAGAGTCCTTAGAGCCTGTTGCAGGACCCTCTACTGCTGGGGACTTCTTCCAGCAGTAGCAGACTCCAATCAACCCCTTCTATTGTACATATGTAAATAAGGAACCTACTATAAGTTTAGGTAAGTGCATGTGAACTTGTAGGCCTACTGTACCATTACATTTATATACAGTATGTTCACTAATTTCTTTATTTTTCATATTCATGTATAGTACTGTATTCATTACAGTATTGTACAGTATCAAACAGTATACAGTACTCTCTCCAAACACATTTGTAATGATATGAGTAGTGATGATAGTGTTCACTGAAACATATAAGGTACTGAGTGGGTAGGGTTTTTGATAATTCGGCAATTTTGATTTTTCGGCACTTGCCTGGTCCCATAGATGCCGAAAAATCGAACTTCTACTGTACTGTATATGAGTTTTGCAACCTTTTTTTCTTGTTTTTCTTTTTTTTTTTTTTTACTGCTAAATGAGTATCCCTATCCAAGCAGTCCTCCATTAACATATCCCAATCATTTAACGGGACCTGCCTATACTCTATTTAATTTAGCTTAGAATGCCTCACAGAAGCCTAAGGGTCTTAATACTGTGACCATGACCCTCTCATGGTTGAGAGAACTCTATTAGTCTATTTCAAAATTCCCAGCATGTATTAAATGATGTTACTTAGCTGAGTGAGTCATACATTTTTGTTTTCATTATAAAGGCTCCAACATGCTTGCATGCATTAGCCTCTGTCACCTACAGCTGGCTCTCCATGCTGCTTGATCTCTGGCAGCCTCCCTGTTCACTCCCTTATCCCTGAGGTCACACTCTATGACCTCCTCCCAGGCCTTTTTCGGTCTGCCTCTTCCAGCCCTACCCCCAAGGTTCACACTTCTCACTTTCTGCATCCATTTTTTTTTTTACTCTGGGCATAGGCTTTACAGCCCAATACCAAGGGCCAGTAGTCCTCCTATGTCCATACACCTCCACATGTCACCACTTCAGTGCTAACACTCACCATCCATACTGAATACATGCTAGGGCTGTCTCATAATGGACTGGTGTATTGGTATTAGTGGAAGTATTTGTACGACATGTCGGCGGGTCATCTAGTAGATCAGTAAAGTCTACTTTAATGAAATTCAAATCCTTAAACTGTTTCCTCCCCCAGCTGGGATTCGTACCTGGGTTCAACAGGACTGCAGGCCAACTCTCTACTGATTCGGCTACTGCCTCCCATCCTCTCCATATGCCCAAGCCATCGCAATCTATCCCTTCTCATCACAACACCCATACACTCCAGTCCCATCCTTTCTTTTAACTCTTCAGTTGTACGAGATGAGTGTTAAATCAGTTAAATGTTACTCACCGACAGGTTTGCCAAAGTGCTCGTAAAACCATAAGGTCAGATCACAGTCAGCGGGTATTATGACGAACCTGGAATGATGATAATAGGTGAGAGAGAGGGACAGAATACTGTACTACACTATTACTACTACTACTACTATTAATACTACTAATAATAATACAGCTACCAAGATACATAAGGTCATTAAGTCGACTTTTCAATAGTCATTCTACTTTATATTCCATCTTATTTCCATCTCCAGTGGATCACTTATATGACTGCTACGTTCCCTATGTCCAATGTACAATCAACCGTTATCCGATCAATTTTCCATGAACGTAACCCCATCATATAGTGAAGTTGGCCTATACACTCAAAAAATATATAAATAAATAAAAATAATAATATAATAATCTTTACACAGGTGACCAATACTTTCACACTAAGCGCTGCTGCATAGCATTTTTTTTTCATTAGGTGAACATTTCTGAATGAACTAGTAACTTCATATGCTGCATAACGTTCTTTCTTCATGTCATGCTGATTAAATTACTGGCCATGTACAGCTATAAGCAGTTACTATAGACTATTTTCATGCATTTTGTTCTGTTTCAAACTGTAGGATGTAAGGCTGTACAGATAATTTTTTGATCGAGTGTACATACGGTCCATACATACCTTATGATAGCCAGGACAGCAAGTAATTTGGCAGCACACATGAGGGAGAAGCAGCCAAACAGCAGCTGACACCCCACCACCACACCAGCTGACACATAGAACCAGTCAATCATCCTGACGCGTTACAAGGCCAATCACAGCTCTGGAAAACAATGGTAAATTAACAACCTGTCATCATCATCGCCATCATCGTCATCATCTTTGTCACCACCACCACTACTACTGCTATCCTCTTCCCACTGAGTCTGGGGTTGTATTTTTATTTTTTTTATTTTTTTAAAGACCTGCCATATCCTGCTGATTGTAGTCAGCATTGGGCAGACTGTTAAAAGTGGATGGGTGAGATATAACACACACAGGCACCTTCAATATGTGAGGCCTTTCATTACAGACAAGAAATCATCATCACCATCCACTCAAATAACTCATCACCAAAATTCATCATCATCACCATCCACTCATAAATAACTCATTACCAAAATTCACCATCATCACCATCCACTCATACATAACTCATCACCATCATCACCATCCATTCATAAACAACTCTTCACCTGAAATCACCATCATCACCATCCACTCATAAATAACTCATCAGCAGTTTAATTATCAACAAACCATCCTTACCTAGTCACAAATATCACTCTGCCATCACAGTACAGTCTATAGTTCTTTCCCATTAACTTGGCCTGTTTTTTCATCCTTTTTCAACTTATTTCACATATATCAATGGCAAATGAAGACAATCGTAGGGCTCTACATCATTCCTGCAGCATATCTTTTATTTGCCCCCATACCCTTTTACTCTAATCTGACCTAAAACTGCCATCTTCACCTTGAATGTTGAGTTGTAACGAGATTAACACTACTGTATGATGCTATAATACAGTAGTGCCATGGAAAGGACATAGAGTCACAGTATTGTCTTATTTGGCCACTAAATGACATGCAATAAGGACAAAAATGTGGGCCAAGTTTAGGCAAAAGGACTACCGGTATAGCATCATATTTTAGTGTTAATCTATTCAATTGTTACAACTCAGCATTCAAGATGGAGAAATGACAGTTTTGGACCAAGTAATGAGTAAAATGGGTACAATTCACCTTAACTACCTCCCCCCTGTAACACCCTCGTCTTACTGAAAACAAACTCTCATCCATCCATTATCCAATTCTAAGTTGCCCCATAAGAAGTATAGAAGCCTGGGCTAGGCAAGTTGGTCTTGACATTTAAGATCAGAGTGACCAGCTTCACGCATCCCTTAGTGGCACTGAGTAAGCAATAAACCCCAACCGCCCCTTGGATATAAACTTTCACTGGCTCAATCCGATTGAGTGCCGTAATTACCCACTAAACCACCAGGCGCCAAAATCTGGTTATATGATTACCACCGAGCTTAGTAAATGGTTTCCTGGTGTACAGGGAACCATTTGGCTTGTCACTCAGCGTAGAGTCACCCACAGGCAGAAGGAAGAGGAAAGAATGAAGGAAAGAAAGACAAAAGAGCGAGTGTACAGTCACCTATAGGCAGAAAACAAACTCTCACATCCAGTATTTCACCTTGATATCTCAATAAATCAATTCACCTCACTCTACCCTCTCACCTTACATACCTCACTCTTACAATACACTCTACCCTCTCACCTCACGTACCCCATTCTGACAACACTCTCTACCCTCTCATCTCACGTACCCCACTCTAACAACACACTCACTATGATGTATCCCCTACCACTTACATATGGTACTCATTTACTCTCTCTCTCTCTCTCATTATGTTTAACCTTATGCTCAACTGTGTCTCTCGTGCTCTCTCCCTCTCTCTTTAACATTACTCCTTCACTTGATCACGTCTCTTTTTTACTTACCTCCATATCACTTCCTTCAACTCTTCCCTCCTCACTTCTTCACTTACACTTCACTCTCCACTTCCTCACTTGCCTACACTTCACTCTCCACTTCTTCACTAGCTGACACTTCACTCCCCACTTCTTCACTTGCCTACACTTCACTCCCCACTTCTTCACTTGCCTACACTTCACTCCCCACTTCTTCACTTGCCTACACTTCACTCCCCACTTCTTCACTTACACTTCACTCCCCACTTCTTCACTTGCCTACACTTCACTCCCCACTTCTTCACTTGCCTACACTTCACTCCCCACTTCTTCACTTGCCTACACTTCACTCCCCACTTCTTCACTTGCCTACACTTCACTCCCCACTTCTTCACTTGCTTACACTTCACCCCCCACTTCTTCCACACTCGTCCAACCCCTTCACTTCTTTCACTACCCACTTCTTCACTTTTTTCACTACCCACTTCTTTCACTATGCACCTCTTCACTTCTTTCACTACCCACTTCTTCACTTCTTTCACTACCCACTTCTTTACTTCTTTCACTACCCACTTCTTCACTTCTTTCACTACCCACTTCTTCACTTCTTTCACTACCCACTTCTTTACTTCTTTCACTACCCACTTCTTTACTTCTTTCACTACCCACTTCTTTACTTCTTTCACTACCCACTTCTTCCACTATGCACCTCTTCACTTCTTTCACTACCCACTTCTTCACTTTTTTCACTACCCACTTCTTTCACTATGCACCTCTTCACTTCTTTCACTACCCACTTCTTCACTTCTTTCACTACCCACTTCTTCACTTCTTTCACTACCCACTTCTTCACTTCTTTCACTACCCACTTCTTCACTTCTTTCACTACCCACTTCTTTACTTCTTTCACTACCCACTTCTTCACTCCTTTCACTACACACTCCTTCACTCCTTTCACTAACTTCTTCACTTCTTTCACTATCCACTTCTTCACTTCTTTCACTATCCACTTCTTCACTTCTTTCACTATCCACTTCTTCACTAACTTCTTCACTTCTTTCACTATCCACTTCTTTCACTACCCACTTCTTCACTTCTTTCACTACCCACTTCTCCACTTTCACTATACACCACTTCTTTCACTTCCCACTTCTTCACTTCTTTCACTACCCACTTCTTAACTACCCACTTCTTTCACTACACACTTCTTCACTCCTTTCACTACACACCTCTTCACTTCATTCACTTCCCACTTCTTCACTTGCCTCCTTCTCTCTTAGCTCCTGTCCTGAATTTTAAAAGAGAACTGCTTATCACACTGGACTCTGCTCTCTCCTCTCTGACAATCTACGTATCTTGTATCACCTGACAATATTTTTTCCAGGGTTGTACTTTACTTTGCCTGTCAACACATGATCTGATGACGCAGAGAGGTGCCTTCATGTGGTGGCACTGGTATAACTGTGTGATGGAGCTGCCTGGCTATACAAACATCCCTCAACTACTTCCCTATCCCCCAAAGGAGGATGGTGAACTGCAGGAGGAAGGCAATGTCAGCTTGCAGTCCCCCTGGGTTAGCATTTCCGATGAACCTGGGACTGCTGCTACTACTACCACTACTGTTACCACCACCACCACCTCTACTGTTACTATTCTTTGTCTACACATCATTTCATTGTGACTGTTTTCTTTTTTTTGCTTTTTTTTTCACAGGATGGGTTAGATACAACCTTAGTTAATCCCCTAAATATCAAGGGTCTATCCAAAGCCTAATATAATCGTCAAAAGTATAAAAAAAAAATACAGGTATATCAGAATGAGAAGATATCACAGAGATAGCATTGATAATTACATGGAAATTTTATTCTAGCTACCCCTTCCAGGATGCAGTGGCAGGCAACATGTAGTAGTAGTACTAGCAGGGGAACACTGTGGACTGCAGGCTTAAATTGCCCTCATCGTACAGTTTACCATTCTCCTTTCTGAGGATAGGGAGCCGAGGGACTTCTGTACAACCAGGCAGAGGAATCACCTAGTTACATGAGTGCAACCGCATGAAGGCATCCCCCTCTCTTCCAACAGACAGATATAGATAGATGGATAGACAGATGGATGGATAGATAGACAGACAGACAGAGAGATGGATAAATAGATACAGATGGATAGACAGATATAGATGGATAAATAGATACAGATGGATAGACAGATATAGATGGATAGATATTAACAGATGGATAAGACAAATAGATAGACAGACAGACAGATGGATACTCGGCAATACACCCTTGACTTAAGAACTGCCTTTTTTTTATGGCCTGGGTCCTCTAAGTCAGACTATGAGGTAGAATATGATGTTATATTTTCAAACACATACCCTGAGGACCATCTTAACTGGCTAATATGGAAGGGTAAAGATGAATATACTCCGTTTCCTTTAACCTGGTCAAAACTTCACTTCTTTAATCCTAAGCTTAGCAATGAGATAAACACTAGAATATGATGCTAGGGGCAAAGTAGGATTGGACGATGAATGAATGAATATGATGCTACACTGTGTTGTCTCCACTGTTACTTGGTCTAAAGCTCCCACCTCTCCATGCTCAATGCTAAGCTGTGAGAAGAAATTTGGACTAGAATATGATGATTAACTCTATCTAACATGGCCTAAAACTCCCATCAATTGTTTTTCAATCTTGAATGCTGAGCTGTGACAAGAGACTAACACTACAATATGATGCTAGTCACACACACACACACACACACACACACACACACACACAAAAGGTTAAGGAAAGGATGTAGAGCCTCAGGAAACAAGTTGCAAAATTATAAAAAATACCTCAGCCAGGTTTATGTGAACGGACTAAAGGGAAATGGTTAGAGAGACTAATGTGAAGGAATAAGACAAAGTGAAGAGAATTATTACACAGGTAGTCAGAGGGGATAGCCACGGATGAGATGGAGGGATGCGAGTGGAGAGGTATAAGAGAGAGTGGGGGGGGGGGGGAGCTTGGAGCAGGGCTATGAAATGGCGGGAGACAGTGCGACATGGAGGCGATTTGTCTGTGGCCACCACTTATAGGATTAAGGCATCTGGCACTAGACAGATAGATGAAGATAGAAGAGAATTATTTTATAGGTTGTCAATCTGTTTTCATGTGATGGAACTGGGCCATTCTAAAAACTTGCATTCTGTCACCATTGCAGGAAATTCAATGAGCCTTGGTTATGATGTAGGAATGAGTGTCCTTGGTTACTAGTCAAATTTATACTCCAATCTCATTACACTTGGCCCTTCGAAGCTGAAAAGGATTACACATCTTTGTCAAACGAAAACAAGTCAACTATAAAGAGAGACTCACTACTGGACTGGCATAGTGGTATCTCTCTCCCTCTCTCTAAAATGGCACTGGTGGGTGATGCAAAAGATTAGTTAATACTGTTTTAATGTAATTCAAATCATTAGCCTGCTCCCTGGATGGCATAAACAATGAATTACACCAGGAGAGATAGGGAAGACAACAAGCTAAGATAAAACTCTCTTCCCCGTGAATGATAAAGATAAGGTGGCAGCTGTTGATAATACTAAATATAACTGTTGTTGCTGTGAACATGCTACTGAGGACATGAACCCAGTGGACGGCAGGCCGATGTTACACTCTTTCTCTGGTCCATCACATATGACTAACTAGCAGGTGTTTGCAAAGTGCAGTTCAAAAATATAATCTATGTGCAGCTTAAAAAATAGTGCAGTATGATTACATGGCTAACTTCATGAGGCATCATGATAATTCTCACCTTTCTGTGCGTTACTTTCCCTTCAGTATGGTCATGCATTTTCTCTTAAAACATGGCCAATTTCCATACATAATAAAAGTTGAGTTGCTGCAGAGGGATGCCTTCATATGGTTGCACTGATATAACCTGGTCACTCAAATGCCTGGTTATATAAATGTTCATTAGCTACTTCCCTATCCCCTGAAAGGAGAAGGGTAAACTGCAGAAGATCAGCTTAAGTCTGCAGTTCATCAGGTTTATATTTTAGATGAACCTGGGGCTACCACTACTAAAAAGCCAAGTGAATTTTCTTCAAAGGTAGCAGAGGCAACTAGTCCTTGAAAACACTATACTCTGTCCACTTCATATATATGTTATATATGCCTACGGTGTCCCAGGAGGAAAGAGCATAGCTTTGGGAAATAACAGAAGTGGCAATTCTGAGCAAGAAATGTATCTATCTATCTATCTATTGCCAGACGCCATAATCCCGTAAGGGGTGGCCATTTGACTTTGAGTTATTGGTTTTACAGGGAGGGGCACTAACCCTCCACCAACCCACTTGTTGACACGTAGGGAGCACGTATGAGTTGATTATATGGTTACCACTGAGCAAGAAATGCTATATGAAAAACAGTCCAAATATTAACCATTCTGGAGCTGCAATTACTTATGACGTTATAGGTAGAAATGGTCTTCCTCATAATTAACCCATAAGGTCATCAGTAACTGCTGCCCCATAACAGCTGAGATTTAGAACTATGCTGATACAACTTTTGCTTTTTTTTTTTCCCCTTATAATTCCCTCATCTATCATTTCCCAATCTTCTGCCTTTCCCTCCCATGACACCCTGTATATCCCCCAATCCCTTTTCTGACCCAAGAGATGCACACAGGTCTGGGGTGAGGCTACACAGTCCCAGCAATTAACGAGAGAGTGACCAGCCACTCTTGCCCATGAGTGGCAGAGTAAACAATTCCCAACTATCCAACAGATGCCTTAATCCACTGAAACAGCAGGTGTCCACTTGGTTACCAGTACATCCAACACAGTAAACAAACTACATAAAGCCATCCACTCAAACCTGGAATAAAATATGATGCTCCCTCTCGGTAAGAATGTTAACACTGACAGTTTTTAAAATATCTGGTGTCTTAAGTTTAAACAAAGTAAAGCTGTCTAAAAAAAAAAAAAAAAAAAAAAAGTAGCCAAAGCACAGCCAATGGTTAATGAATGATACTTAAGTGGGTGCACAATTGAGTTTTGTGGATAGAAAGCCAAATGAGGAAGTGAAGGAGCACTGTGGTGTTGAAGCGGATGTGCTAGCAAGCATTAAAAGATACCCAGAGATCATTTGGCCATGTGGAGAAGATGGAGAGGGAGACTGACTATGAGAATGTATGAGTGAAGTAGAGGGGGAGACCAAGGATAAGATGGAGTGACAGAGTGGAGAGGAATATGAGATGGCATTGTAAATTGGTAAGAGGGTAAACTGATGGGAGAGGACAGGACAGACTAGAAGGCAATTTGACTGTGGCCACCCCTCAGGGAATTATGGCAGTGGACAATAGACAGAATTTTGATAATGGTCTATATTCAATAAAATTAACATCAAACATTTCTGTACCTTTTAACACCCATTACTAGAAGATATAATAGGGCAACAATGTGCAGTGCAAAAATAAAATACTGAATGTCAAGTAGTCTGATATTCATTAGGATCAAAATGAGGTTCTGGAGAGATGCCTTCATGTGTTGGCACCAATACAGCTGGGTGGCTCCACTGTCATGCTATAAAAATGTCCCTCAGTTCCCTCCCTATCCCTCAGGAGGATAGTTTTTTTTTTTTTTTTAATGCAAGGAAGAAGGAACCAAAGGCCATGAGCCCGCAATAAGAGTTCCCTCCAAGAGAAAAACAAAATACAAGAGAGAGCCAAATTCAAGATCCATTCATTTAGATATGACTGGACACACTGCGTTTGAAAGACTGGAGATCATAGGCAGCAGGAAATACAGACAGAGGGAAACAGTTCCAGAGTTGACCTGTTGCATAAATGAAGGACTGGGAGTAACGGTTAACTCTTGCATTAGAGAGTTGGACAGAAAAAGGATGAGAGTTTGCCGCTAGATGGGTGCTACGTGCCCGTCGTAGAGGTGGAGGAATGCGTGCAGACAGTTCAGAGGAGCAGCGACTAACCCGAGGCGTCCCGTCGACATATGGGTACGTTGCAACATTTTGCATTTGCCAGTCCCAACGACGTACTGGTACGTCATGCAACTGCAAGGTCCCTAATTTGCACAATTTTCAATTTTCGCACGTGATTTTTCATACGTATACACGGGACACCTTCCTCTATTCCTCTACAAGATGCCAAGCAGGAACAATGCCTTACACCCCATAACCTCCCCCTCCCCCCAACACGCCATTATCTCAGCAATTCACCTGTTACCAGTGACCTGGCCAATAAAGACATTCAGGGCCAGAGTGATTCCCCAATCGATGACAATGTGGAGGACAAAGTTTACATAGCATTAGAGGAAGAAACAGTCAGAAATGATCAGGTAATGTGGCAAAAGGTCAGGCATGGTGATGAGTTACTTAGTGAAACAATGCTTATAATGCCTATATTACTGTTTGGAAACCAATATACTCTCATACTACATATAAATTTGTACCAAGTAAATAAATAAATACCGTTTATGAGTGGTGTGAAATAGTTACCCTCCCATAGAACTCGTTTTCTTTGGTGCCAGCCTGTTAGAAAACCCAGTAAGGTAAGGAGGTACTGCTACCTGGATCGAGTATTTTAAACCTCAGGTGAGCGATTTCTCTATGAAATTTCGATGTTTCTCACCAAAAGCGGAGGTTTTAGCAAAAAAAAAAAAAAAAAAAAAAAAAAAAAAAAAAAATCGAAAATACCTCGGGATTGGGGGGTGTCAGAGGTGCGAAATAGCTCGGGACGTGACGGGTTAAAGTAGCGATAGAAAAGAGATAAAGATGCAACAGTGCGGCGAAGAGACAGAGATTGAAGGGAGTCAGTAAGAGGAGGAGAGTTATTGAGACGAAAAGCCTTTAACTCCACCCTATTGAGAAGAGCTGTATGTGGGGAGCCTCCTCACACATGAAAGTTGTACTCCACACAGGGGCAGATAAAACCCCTGTATAGAGTCAAGAATTGTGCAGGGGTAAAGAAGAACGAAGTTGGCTTAGCACACCCAATCTCTTGGAAGCAGATTTTACAAGAGATGTAATATGATCTTTCCAAGATAAGTCCCAAGTAAATGAAACCCCAAGCATGTTCAAGGATGATGCAGGATTAGGCTGAATATTATTAAACATTAGTGGGTATACCTGTGGAAGATTTTGATGGATTGATAGGTGTAAGAACTGAGTCTCAGATACATTAAAAACAACAAGATTATTTTTACCCCAGTCAGAGATACGAGCCAAGTCTGACATTAGGTGTGCCATGGCCTCATCCCTTGTTTGTTGAAGTAACTGCTGAGATGGGCGTTGCTAATCTTTCTGTGTTCAGCCAGATGTTTCTGGGTGGGCAGGCCTGATGCTGGACTGGCAGCTGATGAATTTTCCATGATACTGTGATGTGATTCATATCAAAATGTAACTTCATAGAGTAATTTCTGTGAATCAAATTGCATCCAAATGCCAGTTAAAGAGATATCTTTTAAGATATGATTTGTGTTGCTGTGAAATTTCAGGAAGACATTTTCATGGTGCGAATTGTGTCATAGTGCACAAAGGGGTTCAAGTATTAGTGAGATGTTGTTTTGGAACTATCGCTATATTGCTACACTCTGCAGAGTAACTTGATCTACATAAGCAGATTACATTCTCTTGGTTCACTTTGCTGAAGAAGGTAACTCTGCTGCCTACACTACCTTAACCTTGAATGATTAAAATGTGCAGTAACTGGCTATTACGTATCACACTATACAGGAAAGCTATCATGAATATTATTTACAATTGTAATTTTCCCTTCAATAAGCTATACCCAACTTATCAATGTGATACCAGGATTTTAAACATCTGTGGCAGTGCATAGCCTCATTTTGAAGCTATCCAGTATACAACCTACAGTAGTCAATTTTAAACACAAACTGTGGCAAATGGTTGCTTGCCATGTTTGACTTTCAGGTCAGTTCATCCCATGTAACCTTATCTAACTTAACCTAACCTTATTTAATTTAACCTATCCTAGCCTAACCAGAACGACTTGGACAAACAGGTTTTGAATATGAATTCACCTGTTGTTCCCATTAGGATGTAACTGCTGGTGCCAACAGACATTACTTTTGTGCTTTTAAGGACCCCATACACTGTCAATCATAACAGCAATTGTCGTCATTGTGGTTTTGGTCATACACTACTAATGAGACTGTGCAATCTTCAGGTATTCATTTTCACCTTATAAAGTTGAGTATAGTACTGAGGCTACATGCTTTGCAATAATTCTTGCTCCAAGACAGTGTCATAGCCATAGGAGTGGCCATGGTGGCACTGGCCACCCATGAAAATGCCTTGCCACCCCAGTGGCCACAAAAAATTTCCAAAGAAATATCACTTGCCTCATCAAAAATTTTTCTTGGGCCACCCCATAACTAGACTTGGCTACCCTTTGGATGCCCTATTTTTAAAAACAAGAGTTACACCTGTGCTCTAAAGGCTATAAAACCCAAGATGAAATGGAAAAGAAGAATGTAGATGAAGAGACTGACAAGAAAAGACTAAAATTCACACAAGTTCTTTTTACAGGACTATGACTGCACCATCATTCCCATACACTGTCAGGCATGGCTGTACATGCATCATACTGACAAGAAAATATCAAACCACGTTGGATACTTTAATCATAAGCACAAGCCTTCAATCATGCACATACACAATGGTTATGTCTGCACAGTCAAGCATGGCCATGTATGGGCCTGAGTAACATATTAGTTATTTTTGTAAAATTTGGGTATCATACCTGATTTACACAGATATGAAACTTAATTCTTGTCATAAAATTTCTAGCATTCATTAATGGGAGCTTTCCTGTTTTTGTCTGCAACACACTAAACTACTTATTAAAAATACCCTAGGTACGGTAATATTTCAACACAATTTACTTTCACCACTAGCATAACTCACAGGGAATAAAAGTCAAGAATGCAAGGTAAATTGAATGACAAAAGGAAATCCCCAAATTCCATGGCTGTCCAAAAGCATAAATTGACCAATCACTGGCAGCTGCAATAAAGCATCTAATAATAATAATAATACTCATAATAATAAAAAATAATAATTAACGTAATAAGAACATCTTTGGGTTAAATGGATAATTATACTGTAGTTCCAACCCAATATTTTTCTAAAGCCAGATGTCAATCCCATAAGGGGAGGCCATTTGTCTTTGAGTTAATTGCTTTACGGGGAGGGGCACTATCCGTCCACCAACCAACATGCTGACACGTAAGGAACACCTATGGGTTGGTTATATGGTTACCACCCAGTGCTGTAAATAGTTTCCTGGCTTGCAGGAATCCATTAGGCTTATCACTCAATGTAAAGCCACGTGAAAGAAACGATGAGTAATAAAGTGACAGGAAAGATGGGAGAAATAGGAAGAGAGGAGAGCAGACACAGAAAAAGGATGATAAAGGTGAAGGAAAAAGTAGGCAGCATATTGTAATAATAATCTTCATTTCAGTGGTTTCAAATGACAGTGTGATACATTAACCTACATTACTATGGTTCCAGTGCACAATGTGATGGTCGGGCCACTAAGTTATGGCCTGTCATAAACGAATTAATTCATAATATTGGCTCAAATACAACAGGAAAACCAATCCACATCCACGAAGGGCAGACCAACCTTTAGTTTTGCTCTCTTTTTGCCTCTTCGGCCTGTTAAATACGAAACAGTTAATAAATAATGGGTGAAAGTGATGAAATAATAGAACAAAACTAATCTCACCCCCAATCATAGAAGAATCTTGTCGCTTTTCCTTCTGCTTTCACTGTGCCTCCTTGGCCTTGCTTGCCTTCTTCGTCCGTACATTGAATAATTCGGTATAAGAGCAATTTCGTTCCGAGATATTGTTTTATGGTGCTTTCTTTAATATTAGTTTCTCGGTGTGAACGAAAAAAAGCATTCGGTTTATTTATATTTAAACCGAATTAGCATTAATACGTAATTAAAAATCCGACATCGCTATTGGGCTAAGCATTTTTTTTTTCTTTAGTGGACTTTCATACGATTTTTTTCTTAATTATTATTATTACACTCAGTTCGCGCCAATTTCTTTATTTTGAATGATAAGTTTTGACTGTTTAAAATTTGACAAGAGATTTACAGCGACATGATGCAAGTCACGAAGACGTGCGCGACTGGGTGTTCCGCAGTGGTAGAGGTTTTTGCCCACATCCTCCTGCGTCCAGTGGGGCATGATTCTTGTATGGATTGGATTGATGCAAAATTCCTGCTCGCGCCAGCAAAGCATTTGGTGTTAACGCGGCCTTGCAGGAGTTGACCGGTGCAGCGAGATGTCCAGCCAATGATAAGTCTCTTATTTTTACTTACTTCTGGCTACTTCCCTACCCATCTCTGCCTGCCTACCTACCTACTCATTACCCTACCAATAGATTTTTTTTTTTTTTTAAATCTCCAGTGGCTTCCTTCATTCCCCTGGGCCCATATGCGGGAGGACACCATAGTGGCGGGTGAGGATGGGGCGCCTTTTAAACGTTACCCTCAAAACTCGATTACTTCTTCGGATTCGTCTGAGAAGGAATGCATAATTTAATGTGTAGCTATGAAAGTCTTCTACAGCTAGTTTCAGCGTAATGTTGGATGTATTAACGATGAAGGCACTGACTTGACCTTAGTACATATGGAATAATCACATTACATATTAGGAAACCTTCCTTTTCAACTTCTGTATAAGTACGCATATTATATTATTAAAATTCTTGTTTCCTTTTGAAGCCTGGCTGAGGTGATGGTTAGGCATTAAGAAGTTCCGTACAGTTTCGTTTGGTATTACCCAGACACCATATTGATGACGTATGCATTGCGAGCCAAACCTTCGCCGGGTGGGGGTGCTTTGCGCTGTTTCTTCGTTGCCTGTAACTTCATTTTCGGTATTTCATTATACTTTAGTAGCAGATTTGTGCCATTTATACCTAGCATGTCAGAGTGTGCAGTAATGCAGCTTAGAAGTGGGACTGAGAGGCTAGAATAGATATTGCAGGCAAACAACTTGGCCGTGCGAGTCTACCCCGACGCCATTAGCCGAGTGGCTATCAGGATTTCGTAGTACCTCTTCCATAATGAGTTATTCTGCAATTTGTACTTCAGTATTCACTTTTTTTTTGTATTATTGATGCAAAATGCCTTGACAACGAATGAAAGTTAAGGTGTAATAAACAAACATCGTTTAGGAAGAGGTGGTACGAAGCCAAATAATGTCGAACATTTGTGGCAGGGCCAGATTAACCTCGGGGGATCCCGAAACCGGGGTGGGGACCATCATATGAAGGTTTTAATGACCATCATTAGATATTGTATGATGCCAACTGATGTAATTTTCATATTATCCATTTATTGATCGAAACTAGGAGAGCTCCCATGCATAAAGTTGTATTTATTCTCATTAAACTAGAACGTAATTATCATTGTGTTTGCTTCTAACAGTAGCGGAACTGCATAGTATTGATATGAGCAACCTCACCAGGTACCATACAAACAGTGGGAAGCATCCTCATATTGGACTGTCTGGTAACAGTTAGTCCGTTGCAAATCATTCATCCCAACATACCTGACCAAATATGACCTGACAACCAAATAAAACTGGAATGAGTTGGGGATGAATGAGTTTTGAGTCAGAAGCATCATAAAACCTAACTTTGTACTCTCAAGTAACATATTATTTTTGCATGATTTGAGTATAATATTTGTAAATGTTATTTCCACAGAATCTGGATGCCCTAAATGAATTTAGAATTATGATCGATGATCAGTCGCAAAATTTTCATCAGTTAATGGGTGCTTGGAAGTTTATTTATTATTATTATTAAGGTTACGGTATTTATTTATTTTTTTGTCTACAGTGATCCCTTAGTGATTTTTATTACTGCAGGATGAAATATGCTCATCTGTTATTGTGCATTTTTCTGCACAAAATTCTCATTATTGTGCACTTGAACTGGTTTCTACCCCTAGTATAGTAGTCAGTCCCAGGTGGTGGAGACCACTATAGTGGATATCACACGGGAACCCGTGAATTTTTTGTGTAGCACAAAATGGACGTCCAAACTGAGCTTGGACGTACGTACTCTTATCACACGGTAGACGTTGACGGCCACCTTCTTCCTCTTTATCAAGTTTACACAACTGGGAGGTCACTTGTTCCATCTCCCTAGCAGACGACATGTTATCAACAACAATGTACGTGAACCAGCTAGTAACTTTTGCAGTGGGTATTTTCCTAAAACATGAAAACATAGTCGTGTAAGAAGATTATACAAACTTTATGAACAGTATTGAATTAATCATAAGATAGCAGACAGCACACATTACTTGGCCACAACTACAGATAAACTCTGTAGAGAAGAAGGAAACTACGGAGTCATGGACTTCCACGAATGGGTCTGGTGGCCTTCTACCTGTGGACGTCCATAACCTTCGCGCAGCAGAAAATTTGTACGTCCACGAGTCCCTGTGTGATAGCCCCTTGATGCTCCACCCCCAATCTCAGAACCCTTTCCCTCAAGCCCATCTCTGGTTGCAACATCATGTGCGTTTCCTCCTTATTGTACTTTTTTCATCACTTTCTATTAACCAAACTCCTGTATTTCTGATACCATAACACTGTGTACCGGTATGTATTTAGTGGGTCTGAGTTATTGTTAAAGGGGACATTTGGGTTCGCAGTTGGGATGCCTGGTACCTGTAAGGATAAATATCAGAGGTTCTGTGCTTTTGTTATTGCACAGTTTCCTTTGAACCATGCTTGGTATCAGTTATGTGCAATAGCCAAGGGATCACTGTATATGGTCTTGGTCTGAGAGTCACAGTTGGTTCAGTGAATTGGTGCTTTTTCAGAGTGCCGTATCATGTCAAAAAATGAGCAATGGAGAAAGGGTCTTTGTAAGAGGGTAAGAGAGGTGGGGTTACTGTACAATGTTCCCGACCTCTCCCACTCATCGCCACCCCCTGTACTGTATGAAATCTCATTTGCCAAGCTTTGTCTTTGTCCAAAAACTCTTACCAAAAACACATCTGTTCCCAAACTCCACCATCATCATACTCAACCTAGCAAGAACAGTACAGGTCTTACTAGGTCCCATGCATGCATTCCCCCAATTTACCCCCCACACACACACACACATCACCACATCCGTTGTCTCTGCCTTCTGAGTTTCTCGAGGGTAATGGTTGGACACTTCGCCACACCTGTTGTTCTTTCAGCCATTTGTGTTACCTTCACAGGCAACATGTTCAGTTTATGTATCCTTCCATCTCACTCAAAGTCATCCCTAAAGGCACTCCATACTGGACCTCTTAACTGTCTGCATTCCTTCCTTTTTTTTATTCCTCCCTTTCACTGGCATAGTCATCACTATCACATTTTGAGTGCTCATCAAGTCTGTCCTTTCCCCATCAGTCCACATATAGTTTACATGTTTCACAGCATTTTCATTGACCAACACAGTCAGTAATTGATTCACTCCTCTTTCCAGTCCATATTACATGTCCCTCTGCAGTTGTTACATTCAGTTTCTCAAGGTCAATATCCTCAGCAAAGTCCATTACCAGATTTCCATTCACATTTACTTCGCCTATAGTAGCCGCAGCGAGAAATGAACGCTGTGGTGGGGCAGCCGGGATGACCGGGGATTCCCCCACTGTAGCCATATCTACATGTCACCGACCATTGGCCACCGCTGCAGCCCCGCTCCATGATCCTTACCCTGTGTCTCTGGCTTTCTCTTTCTCGGGTTCTATATAAACTGGTGTATTTCCGAAACTAATTATGAAATTATTATGACTTTTGTTCCACACCACCACTGAGGTAAAAATCAAGGAGAGTTTTCTGTATAAAGGTTTCCCCCCCCTCCTAAATGTGGCATATGAGCGGGGGAGTGCGGCCTTGCCGATACCTCCGCCTGACCTATAATTATACACTCGCCTGAACTGACCTGCCCTCAGACAAGGGGGGGGAAACCTTTATACAGAAAACTCTCCTTGATTTTTACCTCAGTGGTGGTGTGGAACAAAAGTCATAATAATTTCATAATTAGTTTCGGAAATACACCAGTTTATATAGAAACCGAGAGAGAAAGAGAAAGCCAGAGACACAGGGTAAGGATCATGGAGCGGGGCTGCAACGGTGGCCGATGGTCGGTGACATCCTACCTCTATGGTCGGTGACATGTGGATATGGCTACAGTGGGGGAATCCCCGGATGACCGGCTGCCCCACCACAGCGTTCATTTCTCGCTGCGGCTACTATAGGATTTCAGTATGACCAGTCACATCCCCCATTACAGTCACTTGCTCATGCCTGTTTCCGGCTAGCAGTCTGCCTGTTATACAGTACAGTACTTCCTCTCCATTCTGTCTTTTACTCACTCCTTCCACTGTCATGTTGTAATGACCTAACTGAAAATTAACAAATTAATCACACTGTCCTGGCCGAGATTCGATCTCAGGCCCTCGCACTTGATAGGTGCGCACGTTACCGGTACCACTGAGCCAAAGAGAGGATCCCCACTGTGCCTCTAGGCAATGCAGGCTTTTATACACCCCATTACATCATTTTCTTCTCCCCTTGGTGATTAATTTGGTCAGTTTCGAGCACACGTGGCCCTTGTGCGTCATAGGCGTGCATGTTACCACTGAGCCAAAGAGAAGTTCCCCACTTTACCGCTAGGCAATGCGGGCTTTTATATACCCCATTACAACGTAACGCAGCAGAATTATCTCTTGCTTTCCTTTCACCTTGTTGTTCAGGTTCACTGCCATTACTGTGTATCCATTCTCTTTTCAGAATCACATAACTTTACCTCCTCCACATCCAAAACCACCTCCTCACAAGGATTGCAACACCCTCACCCATTTTCTTGCAGTTACTCTGTCCCTTTCCAGTCATTCTACAATGCTCACCACTCATTTCCATTCTCTCTCGTAACTGCGTCTCCGTCAAGTTACATTTATATCCCAGTCTCATTAAATTACCCACATCCTCTAATTTCCCTAAAAACACATATATACAGCCAAATCATATACACCATCTCTAAATCCTTGTGTGTTGTTATTTCCAGCTCCCCGTGTCCACTTCCCAGTTTTGTCTCCTCAGCATCCTTTCCATGGTAATATCCATTTCACCAGTCTCTCATATCTCTTCGTCATCCAGACATGTTGCTAGTTAGCTTGGTGTCCATATCCAGGAAGCTTACCCCTACATCACCCTCTTTCATTAGCTGTGCTTTCAGATCACAGAGCTCTGCCTGTATATGCTTGTTCACAGCCTTCCTTACTCTCTCATAGCTCATGGGCACACTTGATTGCCTCAATGCTCCTACCTGTGCTACCTGCAGTTTGTTTTTATTTTACTTTATTTCCATCACACCTTGCAGGATTTCTCTACAGACTCTTCCACGCCATATTCCATGAGCCCAATTCCCCCGCCTTGGATGATTAAAGACTTGCATCCATTTCCCCTGCACACTTTTTGGCATCACCCATTACTTTTATACCCCTTCACTTTGAACATTTCTACTCCCTTTTTGAAACAGTCTCACATGCTTCAGTTTGTTTACTAGGCTATCCCCAACTGTTACCCATGATTTCCTTCTTCCAGCCATCCCTGTGTTTGTTGGTCTTTCCTTCACCACCTCATTCACTACTCACACTTCCTCTTGAGTATCAGTTTGAGCACTTGTTTCTTGATGTACCTGTTCCTGTTTTCTCTGCTTTTCTCTTTCATCCAGAGCGACTGTCCTGACTCCAAACCCACTTAGTTCTCTTCATCCAATATTTGTTTACACTTTTGGAGCTGTTCTGCCAACTCCTCACATCTCCCTAACCCCCTATTTTCAACTTCCAGGGTCTTGCGCTTTTTGTCCAGGCATGCCTTGCAGATATTATTTCTCTTACATCTTGCCTGCCCTGACCCTCTACACCCATAGGTTTGGTGTTATATCATTTCTCACATTCAGAGGAACGTTGATGCATGCAAGCATGTTGGAGCCATTATAAATGATATGAATAAATAGCACTCAACTATCATTCTCTCTGTATTCTTCTCCTCCTTGTTCCCTGCATTCCATCTCTTTGCCATCTTTCTACACACTCTGTTATCCATCCCCAAAGACATACACAGAAGACTACTGCTTGGCTGGTTTTTGCCTCTTAGGGTCCTCTTCTCTAAGATAATATAGGGAAAATAACAACAGCTCGCGTACATCCTCTGCCCTCCGCACCAGGTCTGGGCTGTGCCCCAGTTTTCTGATAAATGGGGGGGTCCTTCAAGGGTGGGGGTCCAGGGCTGCAGCATGGTTGGCCTAGTGGTTATTCTGCCCATGATGGCCATCATTAGCTTTTGTATGATGCCAACTGCTGTAAATTTTCATCGGTTATCCGTTCATTTTTTTTTTAGTTTATTTTTAATTATTTTTTTTTATGGGGGCTCCTTCAAGGGTAGAGGCCCAAGGCATTGCCAACTATGCCTATTGAGTTATCTGGCACTGATTTGTGATTGTCATATCTATGTAAATATATGTACAACTGTACAAAAAAGTATCGTTACGACATTGTGCTAAACGATATGAAAAACGACGATGGTTTAGGAACAGGCAGGGGGCTAGGAAACTGTTGGTACCCCTGTGTATCCAACAGAGTTGGTTATGCATGGGATACAAGAGGCATTTCCTGTGTTTAAGGCAATAAATGTGTCTGTGAATGTATCAGCCCTTTGGAAATAACAGCCATCGTAGTGTTCGTTACCTATGTATTAGACTCCTGAGTAACGATACTTTTTTGTACACCAGTACAAGTTCAACATTTTTGTTCTTTCTCATGTCAGCTCTGTCATATCTGTGATTAATTATGCCTTTCTCTTTCAGAGGAATTTGTTTGGCAGCTGCTGATTTTTGAAGGGGACCACTCACTGGATGCAGTAACAAGCAGCAGAGATGTTGACACTGATGGCTGGTGTTTTGTGTAAGCTTCCTCAGTCACATCAAAGGTTGGTAATTTATATACCTTCTTGCCTGCATTCCTCCCTCCCTCCCAGCCTCACTTTCACTCTTCTCCCTCCCCGCCTGCTGCACTGCCTCCTTCCCTTCTTCACTCCCCCTCTGCCTGCTGCACCATCTCCTTCCCTTCTTCACTCCATCCCTGCCTCCTCACCTCTTGTAAATTTGTAAAGATTTTGTAAAGTAGCTCAGTAAAGAGAGAGAATGTGTGTGTGTGTGTGTGTGTTTTGACTGATTGTTGATTGCTTTTTTGTGTGTGATGTTCTGTACAAATGTATGTGGAATAACTATCTTAGAGAAAGTAAGGGCTAAATAAGGGTGCCTGGTGAGCGATGAACAAGGTGGCTTTAGGAGCGGTAGAGGATGTGTGGATCAGATTTGCAGTGAGGCAGGTAATGGAGAAGGCATGTGAGAATAACCAGGTATATATAGCACTTATGGATCTGGAAGAAGCATATGACAGGGTAAACAGAGAGGAAGGTTTTAGTTGTGTATGATATAAATGATAAGCCGTTGAGTACCTTCTGGAGCTTTTATACCGTAATGGTAGTGAAGTGCATGTAAGAGTTGGTGGACATATAAGTGAATGGTTTTAAGATGAGTGTTGGTGTGAGACATGGTTGTGTATTGTCCTCATGTCTCCTCGGTATGTATATCTATGCTAGTGGCTCAGAATCATCATTGGTTTGAGATAGGGTTGTTTGATGTCCCCATAGCCATTCAACATATATAAAGGTTGTGTAATAGAGGTAAAATCACAAGTAATGGAGAGAAGGACAGTGTTGGTAATGAATGGTGAGGGCCGGAGTATCTCAGATCCGATGTGTACAAAAGATTCAGTACGGCACTCTTGCAAAAAGCGTACAGGAGGTAAGTACAGACTAGTCCAGAGTTTTGTAGGTGTCTGTGATGTCATGCCTTGAAAGTTAATGTAAATATGAGTAAAGTGATGGGTGTTGAGAGAAACAGTTACTCGCAGTGTGATGTTACAGTGAATGGAGAAAGACGAATTGGTGAGAGTGAAGTGCCTGGGTGTAGTGATAGAAAAGGGAGGTAAATGTGAAAAGAAATGGCAAGTAGAGTGGCACTGGGAAGGAAAGTGGCAGTTTCTATGAAGGCCTTGATAAGAAGCAGAGGTCTTAGTGTGGCACCTGTGAGAGTCCTGCATGAAGGAGTTTTAGTGCCTACTCTTAAGTCTTTAACATATGGATGTGAGACTATGATATGGCATGAAAATTAATAGCCAAGCGTAAGAGTAGTGGAGGTGGGACTGTTGAGAAAAAGTTTGTGGAGAGTGGGCAGTGGATAAGATCAGGAATAATGTGATTCATGAAAGATGAAGAGAAAAGAAGTCTGTGGATGCCAGAGGTGAAGTGTTTGCGTAGATGGTATGGGCACATGGAGAGAGTGGGTGAATAGAGAAAAGGGTATATTTGGGTGAGTTTGAAGATGGGAGGAGATGTGGTAGGTCATCATCATCAGTAGGCTTATCAACATCATCATTATTGACTATGCCGAACTATTTTGACTTAACCCGTCATGTCCCAACCGATTTTCCACCACTGACTCCCCTCAGTCCTGACCAATTTTGGAAAAAAAAAAGTTTTTGGCTCGAACCTCTCCTTTTGGTGAGAAACATTGAAAATTCATAGAGAAATCGCTCACCTGAGGTTTAAAATACTCGATACAGGTAGCAGTACCTCCTTACCTTACTGGATTTTCTATCAGGCTGGCTCTAAAGAAAACGAGTTCATTGGGAGGGTAACTATTCCGCACCACTCATAAACGGTATTTATTTATTTATTTGGTACGAATTTATATGTAGTACGAGAGTATATTGGTTTTCAAACAGTTATATAGGCATTATAAGCATTGTTTCACTCACTAACTCATCAACATACCTGATCTTTTTTGGCGACATTACCTGATCATCATTTCTGATTGTTTCTTCCTCTAATGCTTTGTAAACTTGGTCTTCCACATTGTCATCGATTGGGGAATCACTCTGGCCCTGAATGTCTTTATTGGCCAGATCACTGGTAACAGGTGAATTGCCGAGACAATGGCGTGCTGGGGGGAGGAGGTCATGTGGGGTAAGGCATTGTCCCTGCCTGGCATCTTGTAGAGGAATATAGGAAGGTGTCCTGTGTATACGTACCAAAAATCACGCACAAAAATTGAAAATTGTGCAAATTATGAACCTTGCAATTGTGGTGTTGATGTGGATGTGATAGGAAGCGTTATGAGGAACACACTGAGGTGATTTGGCCATGTGGAGAGGATGGAGGGTGAAAGACTGACGAAGAGAGTGTATGTGAGTGAGGGAGGGGGAGGCCGAGGATGAGATTGAGGGATGGGGTGGAGAGGTATATGAGAGAGGGGGGTATGAGTTGGGAGCAGGGCAGTGAAATGGCGGGGGACAGGCCGACTTGGAGGCGATTTGTTTGTGGCCACCCCAAACGGGATTGAGGCATCTGGCAAGAGATAGATAGAGACAACTGCGCAACTTATCAGTATGTCGACAGGTCTAGCTGTGACAAAACAATGCGACGTACCCATACGTCGATGGGATGCCACGGGTTAAATAACATGACAAAGACATCATATACAGTCACAACATGCTATACAATGGGGGTACATAAAGTGAAAACCTATCGCTCTCCAGGTCCTCAGGAGGAGGTGAAGAGAGATGGGGAGAATGAAGTGGTGAGGCCAAGGGAGAGCGATGTGGTGAGGTCAAGGGAGAGCGATGTGACGAGGTCAAGGGAGAGCGATGTGGCGAGGTCAAGGGAGAGCGATGTGGCAAGGTCAAGGGAGAGCAGTGTTGTTAAGCCATGGGAGAGTGATGTGCTGAGGCCTAATGAAGAACGGATTGGTGAGAACAAGGGAGAGTATGGTGGTGTAGCATATGGGTGTTCCAGATGGCAATGAAGACAAGATAAACATGATGGAGGTGGGTGATGCAGGACAATGCATTTGCACACTGCTTGGTGGCCTTAGCTCTTCCCCGGTGCTGCCGGCAGGGGAGAAGGAGGTAGTGATGATCGTCTGCCATGATGCCAGGGGCTCCATGTATGCCTTCAAATGTTGGTCAATGCTGTGCATCAATGCATTATGCCTCACCAGGTTTGGGTCCTTGTCCCTCGGCCATTATCACAAGGAACTCCATCAAGGCCTTGATGTTATCCTTGCCACCTTCCTGTGCCTGTGTCAACCATTCCCTTAGCTCAGTGAGCTTCTCTGTTGACAGAGGTGGTAGTGGCTGTCCATGACCTCTTGCACATCTGTGTCTCGTTTCGTTTCGTTTTTAAAGGCTCCAACATGCTTGCATGTGTCGGCCTTGGTCACCTAATGGCGGCTCTCCACGCTGCACGATCCATTGCAGCCTCCCTGTTCAGTCCCTTAACCCTAAGGTCACACTTAATGACCTCGTCCCATGTCTTTCTCGGTCTACCCCTCATAACCCCACCCCCAATATTAACACTTCTCACCTTCCTCACCCAATTATCATCCCCCATCCTCTCCACATGTCCAAACCACCTCAATCTACCTCTCCTCATCACATCACCAATACATTCCAGTCCCATCCTACCTCTCAACTCTTCCATTGTAAACCCAGCCCCTCCAGGCCTTGGACGCAGGGACGCACTGCACATCCACCTAATCGTTGTCATTTCTGTACGTCTGAGCCAGCGAATAGCTTCCTCCCTCACTGCCCAGGTCTCACTGCCATACAGCATTACACTCCTAACACATGCTGCATACAAAGACCCCTTAGCACGTAGGGAGAGTCCTCTCAATGTAAGGAGAGGCAAGAGCTCCCTGAACTTCTTCCAACCACTTCTCACCCTAGCCACAGAGCTAGCTCCAGCCCCACCTCCAGCACACAACATGTCTCCCAAATAACAAACTCTTCCACACACTCAAGAGATTCACCTGCAAGTTCAATCCTTTCACATCTGACAATCTCCACCTGCTCACCCCGGCACACCGTACACATAAAATCAGCGTTATCTCGCAGTCTACCTCTGATACCACTACATCTCTTATGCACCCATTTATCACACACACTGCACAAGATGGAATTACTTCCCACGCCCTTGTGGCAAACTGCACATGGCCACTCTCCCTCGTCTTTGACAGTACCGCCACCAACCCTAGATATCATCACTTTTGTCCCTTTTGCCCCATACCATCTCTCCACTTCCTAAACCTTTCCTCCGCCTCCCTTTCATTCTCTGCAATCAACACCAAATCATCAGCATACAACAACTCCCACGGGAGTCCGTTTCTAAAGTCACGTGAAAGGGCTTCAAGTACCATGATAAACATGGGACTCAAGACTGACCCCTGATGCACACCAACATTCACGGAAAACTCATCACTCAAATCTCCATTCACTCTCACCTGGGTGTGAGCACCCACATACATGGCCATAACCACCCTAACCAGCCACTCCTCCAAGCCAAGCTTTCTCATTGCCCACTTCACCACCTCTCTAGGGACTCTGTCAAAGGCCTTTTCCATATCAACAAAAGCAAAATAAAGATCCCTTCTCCTACCAATATATTTTTCCTGAAGCTGTCGAACAATGAATATGGCATCAGTGGTCCCCCTACCTGGCATAAACCCAAACTGCATCTCATCAATATTCACTCTTTCTCTAATCATACCTTCTAAAACTCTCTCCATTACCTTCATTATCTGATCTAAAAGCTTTATACCTCTATAATTTCCTCTTTCCAGGGCATCACCCTTCCCTTTATACACATTTACAATTACACTCCTCAGCCAGTCATCTGGGACAACACACTCATAAATAATCCTATTTATCAGGTCAGTAACTAAACTCACCCCTATATCACCTGAGGCCTTCAACATTTCGGCAGTCAACCCAGACACACCTGCTGCCTTGCCCACCCTCATCCTGCCTATTGCCTCACTCACAGTAGCAGTATCAATCAAAGGCCAAGGGCCAGACACTGGATCTGCTGGCTCCAAACCTTCCCTGTCCCAGTCAAACTCCTCATTCAACAACCGGTTATAATGCTCTCTCCATGCATCTTTAATATCCTCACTGTTCACCACTACTCTTCCTTCATCATTCTTCACACACTGCTCACCTATGATATCCCGATTATCCCTCTTCACCTGACCTGCCACCCTAAATAAATATTTCCTTTCCCCATGATTTAGGTTATCAAGTAATTGTCTCTGTGACTCAGACTTTGCCCTGTATACCTCTCTTCTAGGCCTGCGCTTGGCAGCCAAATATTCCTCTTTGCTACCACCCTTCTTCCATTCCCGGAAAAGCCTTCTTTTCTCCTTAATTGCAGCTTCTACACCCTCATCCCACCACCAAGTTACTTTATGTCTTGGTGGTCCTCTTGTCCAGCCGCATGTTACATCAGTCTACTTCCTTAAATCCCACCTCTTGCGAGAGGTTGGGGATGTCGTGATGGATCTTCACCACAGGGAACCCTGTGAAGGAGTGGACACACTCCAGCTATATTTTGTGCCAGACAATGTTCACCGTGCTTGACTGCACCTCCTTCCACGCCGCCATGTTGTTGTTGATGGCATGCTTGATGTTATAATTTTTGCTGCACCGCATCACTCGCCTTGGTATCACCCACCCTCATCATTTGCTCTATGGTGCTTCAGAGGTAGTAGGCCTTGATTGTAGCAGTGATGTGCCGAACCATTGGCTTAAACAACGTTGTTGAGTTTGGGGGCAGGTAGACCACTTTGATATTATCCACCTAGTCCTCCATGCCCTCTTGGTGGCTTAGAGCTTTGTCAACCAGCAGAAGGAAATGGTTGGCAGGATTGCTCTAGCTGACATAGTCACGCAGGCGAGGGGACAGGTATTCTGCCATGTAAGAGCGACAGAATGCTGAGGTTAGCAATGCCCTGGAATTACTCTTCCAAATAACCCCAAGGTTCTCCTTCACAAACACTGTCAGTGCTCAGGGGTTCTCTCAGTGATAAACAAGAAGTGGTTTGAGCATCAGGTTCCCCTCTTCATTCACACCAAGTAGGAGGGTGAGGTGGTCCGTGGCCGCCTTAAACCCTGGCACTCATTGTTCTTCCTTGCTGATGTATATTTTCCTGGAAGGCCTAAGCCACCATGTGGTCTGCACTGAGAACTTTGCCATGAATGGTCACATGTTTAAGGCCAGCACAGGCCTTAACCCTTTAACCGTGGGCATTGTTTTGACCCGACCCCCCCCCCCCCCTGCAGGGGTTCCAGCCAAAATGTAAACAAACTTTAAACCTTTATAACTCTGCACAGAATAAAGCTAGAGCAAAAAATAAGATAACTTTAGAAAGTACTAACCTTCAGCTTTGCAATGATGTAGGTTTCATGATTTCGTCGACTATCACTGGACGGGCAGTGCCATTAGAAGTGAGCGATCTAAAATCACTATTTTTCGCCCAACACACCATTACCAAATAACAACCACACTCTGATAATTATACTATAGACATATATGAACACTGCACATACGATAAACACCCACTCTGCTTTCACTGAGGCAGGTAAAAGGCACTGTAATTACCCGCACTTCACTGCCACATCAGCGCCATTGTCACTCACAAAGCTGGACAGATACTGATGCGTGTTTGGGTAGGGGTGGGGGGGAGGCCGGGGGGGTGGGAGGAGGGAGGTGGGGGTCGGCTGGAGTGAAAGAACTTAATAGCTACTCTCCCTTGAAACAATTGGCGCGCGCAAAAAATGCGCAGTATTCAAAATATTCACAAACATTCCAGAATGGCACCCGCTGTTTGGTCCAGTTTTTGCAATGTCATTCTGGAATGACAACCGCGGTTAAGGGGTTAAAGTGCTCAAACCAACCCCCGTTGGCCTTGAACTCCCCGTTGGCCTCCTTATCTTGCTTATCCCTGTGGTCCTTCCAAAGATTGAGAGCCAAACTGCTGATAAAAGTGCAGTGAAGAGCCTGTTTTGCTTGGTTCAGTTTGCTTAATTCACACACTAAAAGCTCTATTTCGACTTACCATCGCATGCAGCACTATTTGTAGTGCATTTGCATTTTTACATGATAGCATTGCGATGGCCTTAAGTGAGACAGTTAGGTAACTTGGAGAACTCAAAGGAGACACTCACTGGCATATTACACGTAATTGAGTGGGTGAGCGAGACGGTATCTTCAGAGGGTTGGCAGGAATATCGCTGCCTGCACAGACCCAAGATGGGGGTTCTGTGAGTACTGAGTGGACATGTTGGTTCAGATAGCTGACTGTCCGTATTCGTGCATTATTGTGTCCACAAGAGGTTCTCGGATGTGGCCGTGGCAATTATTGCTTTAATGAAATTGTGGTAATTTTTTATTGTTATTCCGAAAAAGGGTATAGGTTTTGTATTATCGTTGTAGCAATTCATCATGATGAACTGAGGTATAATGAGACCAGTGTACTCCCACCAACACCAGTATACTATAATTCAAGATATACCATTGTAATTCTCCATTTCTACCAAATACATACTTTTACAGTCTCAAAGTCAATTCCATTGTCTTAGTGTGCCCTGTTTCATAGTCTCAGAGAGCACACAACTCCACCGACGCCAATAAAATTTATTATTCCTGCATCGTGATCCAGATCCACCTTATAATGTAATCTACGCCTCCTTGATCCACCACTCACCTATCCACCAAATTTTACTGATCTCTGACAACTTTTTTTTTTTTTTAGGTATCTTGTACATAAAGTCAGCTTTGTTGGTAATTAGCGTCATAGTTTAAGATTGAAACTTCAGTAGGGTGAGGGGATTTCGTAGTTTTATTGCTGCTACCAGGCTTTTGTTTAGCTTATGTGAGACCTGTTATAAGTGAAAACTGTGTTAGGCAAACCACTCCAGTTTGGAAATCCTGCCAGGTTGAATAGATTGGTGTGTAGATAGTTGGAAGCAGGTGGAAAATATGTGGTCAAGAGCATAAATTGGCTTCAACACTGCCCATGTGATATGACCCGTGATATGGTAACATTGGTGAACACCTGACACATGGGCATTAGTGTCCACATTTCTATCTGTTTATCTATTGTCAGATGCCTTAATCCCATAAAGAGTGGCCACAAACAGATCACCTCCATGTCTCCCTGTCCTCTACCATTTGGTTGCCCTACCTCACTCACATCTCTCTCCACTCCATCCCTCTGTCTCATTCTTGGTCCCTCCCTCCTCCTCTCCCCCTCCTTGTCTGTTATACAATACATATAGTCATAAAATAAATTTCATGCGTGTAACATACTATTATATTTTTTTACTCGAACATGGGCCAGATTTTCATAATTTTTCAGCTTACTTAGCTCAGTGGCAGAAAAAGACAATGCTGTGGCCCTATGCTCTCTCTGTAGCCCTCCCTCGTGACTAGCCTCATATTTGACTGTTAATCCATTATTACAACTCAACATATAAAATGTAGAGATAGGGATTTTAAGCCAAATTAGAGTAAAATGAGTATAGTTGAGGGACGAATATAAAAGTATAACCATGCAGTTGATTCACCAGGTTATATCAGCACCACCACATGAGGGCGTCCTCCTCCAGCACAAATGAATATATAAGGTACATATTCTAAGTGTGTGTTTGTGTGTGTGTGTGAAACAAATTTCGAAAGTTTAGAAAGCTGGAGAGAGAGAAGGGGGGTGGGATGGAGGAGGAAAGAGGGGGTGGAGGGGAGAGAGGAAGAAGGAGGGGGTGGAGGGGAGGGAGGAGGAAGGAGGGATGGAGGGGAGGGGGGTGAAAAGAGGGGAGGGGGGGCATGGAGGGGAGTGGAGGAGGAGGGCTTTTCAGGGAAGAGGAAGACAAGAGGTGGAAATACAAGGAAAGGAAGAAAACGGAGAGAGAAAATGAAGGAATGGAGGAGAGGAGGAGGAAGGATGGATGTGAAGGGAGGGAGGTGGTGAAAAGAGGGTAGTTATTGCGTGGTGGGGGAGCGAACTAGTGGGGGGAGGGAGAGGCAACAAGTGGAGGGAGAGAGATGGGGGGGAGAGGGGGAACTTGCCGGTTTTGGTCAGTCTGTCTTGAACCGTGACTGATGGAGGCTGTCAGCACTTGGTAAGCTGTTTTTCCTTTTTCCACTCTCTGTAATTGCTTTTATGATGATGATTGTGATTTTATTTTGTGTTGAAAAATAATGCTGAATATTTCTAAAGCCGACCTAGTTGGTTGAAATCGTAATAGCTGAGGATGGAAGGATAACAGAGCTGTGAGTGGAGTTTGGGGTGGTGTGTGTGTGTGTGTGTGTGTTCTTACCGAATTGTTCTTACCTAATTGTATCTTTACAGGAATGAGTCAAGCTCGTACTGTCCCGTGTCTTAACTCATTTTTATTGTACATACCCATAAATTTGTGAATTGTTTTGGCGCACACTGTTTCATTCGGTAGTGCATTCCACTGATCAATTGCCCTATTTGGGAAACTAAATTTCCTTATGTCTTTATTGCCTCTCTTTTTAAGTAGTTTTTTGCAGTGTCTTCTTGCTGATGCATCCCCATAGGTTATGTAATCAATTATGTCTATTTTCTCCTTCCCTGATATGCGTTTATATAGCATAATCATGTCTCCTCTTTCCTTGCCTCCTGTAGTTTAGGCAGAGTCAGTTTTTCTAGTCTCCGCAGTTTAGATCCCTTAAGCTTGGTACCCATCTTGTAGTGGCCCATTGAACTTTTTCAATTTTGATATGTTTTTTGAGATGAGGACTCCAGACTACTGACGCATACTCCAGGGTTGGTCTGGTGAATGATGTTATCTTTTTTAGCATGTCTTCATTTACGTATGTGAATGCTGTTCTCATATTTGCATGCAGTGTATACATGTTCCTTACCTTCTCACTGATGTGGTCAGCTGGAGATAGTCTGTTATTGATAATCACACCTAGGTCCTCTTTTTCTGATGTGTGTAGGGCTTTACTTCCTAACTTATAATCCCAATCAGGTCTTTTTCCACTTTTACCAAATTTGATTACATGACACTTGCCCACATTGAATTCCACTTGCCATGTATTGCTCCATTCATGAAGTTTATTTAATTCTTCTTGTAGCTCTTTACAAGAATGTTAGTAATTCTCCTTTGTATTTTTGCATCATCAGCAAACATACTTAGATAGCTTTCATTTCCTATGTTACTGTCTACATCAGTGCTCTTCAACCTTTTTTGGCGTCGTCCACCCCTAGTGTTGAATTGGTAAAAGCTGTCCACCCCAATCGGTTAACTGTATAATCCCATGATCCTAACCTTATATATTTAATTTTTTATATTCTTGAATGTACAAATACGTAGGCAAGTAAAAGCAATATGCAAATATATATTTAATGTTCACAATTTGTGATAAATCTGAAGGGAAAGACAGAGAGGTTAAATCTTGTATAAATTTCATTTCGAGATAAAGCTGGATTAAGTGCTCGTGAACCACAGAAAAATCAACATACAGGCTATCTTTGACTAACATATGTAAATTCTCCACTTGTATTATATTATTTATTTCTTCTTTTTTATTCTATCCATATACGGTAATGATCTGGTCCACCCTCTGTCCACCCAAAGAAAGCTGTCCACCCCACACTGAATTTCGTCCACCCTAAGGTGGACCGTCCACCCAGGTTGAATAGCACTGGTCTACATCTTTTATATACACTAAAAACATAATTGGTTCCAGCACTGACCCTTGTGGAACTCCGCTAGTCACTTCCTTCTATGATTAATTTCCCCTTAGTACTGTTCTCATTTCTCTCTCTCTCTCTCTCTCTCTCTCTCTTTTTTTTTGAGAGAAAATCTTGCATTCAGGAATACAGTTTGCCTCGGATTCCTCCTTGATGGTACAGTTTCCATAAAAGTCTGTGGTGCGGTACTGTGTCAAATGCTTTCTTGAAATCTAAATAGGCCTAGATACTGTCCACCCATCCTTCTCTTCTGCAGTGTTTCTGTTGCTGTATCATAGTAGCTCAACAAATTAATAACATGATTTTCCCTTTCTGAAACCAGACTGTCTTTGTTCTGTTATCATATTGTATTCTAGATGATTTACCCAAACTTTTCTTACCAGCTTTTTTAATACCTTGCTTACAACATTGTTTAGTGATACTGGTCGGTAGTTGAGTGGATTTTGTCTATTCCCATTCTTGAATAAGGATCTCGCTAGACAGTAGATAGGGACAGTGGGAATCTCGTTAATCCATTCATGTGCGTCGCTAATTAGATGACGAGGCATTTGGCTAGTAATTGTCTGAGTCCTCAGGTTGGGGCATTTCCACCATATAACCTTCCTTTCATCCCTTCTTGATGCCTCATCATCATCGGATCCCAAACGTTTGTGCTTGTAATAGATGTGTGGCGTGCCCTCTGCGTGGTACCGCCAGGGTCGTATACCGCGTTACCATTACCCTACCACCCACAGACCATTCTTTCATCCGTGGGTGCACGCGTCACCACGGTTGGTAGGGCGAGGACCGCCACTGGAGCTGGCAAGCTTCACCAGCGGTACGGCACCTCTTTTGCGACCTTAATGCATCAGTCAGGAGCCCATACCTGCCTCCTCCACCCTTTCCTTCACTGAAATTGGACAATGTTGTTCAACCCCTCCAAGGATATCGAAACCAGGGTCGCCAGGGATTTGGTGGTAAAGCCCAATTTTTTGAGGGCTGCAGCGCTGTTAGACGCCAACATCCCCCTCCAATTGAGCAGTACTGCTCACTGACACGCCGCCTCTTTCACTTCAGGGGTGTTATAGTAATCAACCTTGCGCGCAACAGCTGAATACAGTGAAGTATAGCGGGCACTGGATGTTACCTGCACGTCAAGAACTACAACCGAGGTCCCTGTGTCGATAAGAAAGTCTGGTCGTCTCATAACTGGTCCTGCACGCAATAAAACCTCCTTCCCGACACGATAGTTGAGACATGCCTGTTCTATCAGTCCCTGGATGTATTGTATGAGCCTATCGTGCCGGGTGACAAGGATTTCGTGTGTCAGAGCACAACCCTTGAGGACGTGATTCAAGGAGGGTGGGGTCCCACATCCACCCTCACAGCGTAGATTTGGTCGCTGTACTGCACGTCCCCTCGGTGCTCTTACAGGGGTGCTCTCAAGGTTACCTCGCAGTTTTACGGCTCTGATGTATCTGGAGCAGCCCACCAGAACCTTCATATATCGACATATGCGATGCACCGTGAGCCTGTCTAGAGCAGCCCTTCAAGCTTTCACCATCATACCGCTTATAGAGGTCCAGGATCCACTGAGTTGCCTCAATGTGATTGTCAGTAACCCTGACCCCCTGTATGACAGGCCATCTGGTCCGCTCCAAGCAGTTCCTGATGCAGGGGTGCTCACGGAGACTTGTCATAATTGGGCAAATAGACCGATCGATTCGGAGCAGTCAAGCTACTGTGAGTGGCGGAACTCGGTTATAAAACGAGGGAATCCCTAGTCCTCCACTCTTCAGCGGTGTGTGGAAAAACACTTTTGGGGCATCGGCTGGAAGGTGTAATATATCCCTCACTGACGCCCTCATGCACCGATCTAAGTCTTTCAGGGCACCCAGAAGCACCTCCGGTAGGACAAGTCCATGGAGTAACCTCGGGTACACCACCTTGGTGCCCGCCCACAGTTTTTGCTGAGGGTGCAAGGATGCAGAACGTAACCGCCCGAGCATCTCCCTCAGGGTCTCTCTGTACACTGCTTGAGACAGCCTCCAGCCCACATCCACGCCAAGATACTTTGTGGTCTGAGAGGCACTAAGCGTGGGGATCATACGACCATCAGCAGTGAGGAACGGGTTGGCTGACTAGATGTACTTTTAGCCCTTCCTGTCCTGCACCACGGCAATAGATCTACACTTGTCAGGATTTACCCGCAGGCCAAGTTGATCCAGCTTTTGGGTGGCCGAGTCAACTAAATCCTGAAGGAAGGGCTTGGCAGGTGACGTCAAGACAAGGTCATCAGCATAGGCATAACCGACCACGCACTGATCTCCTAGCTTGATCCCCAGCTGGAGATCCAAGCCTCCTAGTACATAATCCATTGCTGTATTAAAAATTAAGGGGGAGAGAGGATCCCCCTGGCCGGACTGATGGTTGTCCCCAGGAGATCCAGTCTTGCAGTCTCACAGCACTGAGTGCAGTACAGGGCTAGAGGAGGTGGCACACCAACTCTACGAAGTACAGTGCCCAAGGCGGAGTGGGATGGCGTATCGAATGCCTTTTAGACATCCAACAACGCCACATAAACATCATGCCGCCTCCTATAACCCTGATACAGGATTACATTCATCATGTTTATATTCTTGGCTCAGCCGTCGCTAGGTCAAAAAGCGCGCTGCGTTCACGAGAACAAGTCTGCACCCTTGACTCAAGCAGCCAAGATCGAATACAGTATCCTGACCACATATGATGACACTGCGATGGGACGGAACCTGGCCGGCCCATCGGGTCTCGAGGTCTTCGGAACCAGGGTGATCTTAGATCTTATCAGTCGTTCAGGTAAGTGTCCATAGACCAGAATGGAATTGAAGAGGAGAGCTGCTTTCACCGGCCCTAGGTTCCGTAAGTCGGCCAGGGTAGTCCCGTCCGGGCCTGGGGTACTTACCCTCGCCCTCTTGAGAACCCCCTCCACTTCCTCGATAGAGATGGGTGCCAGCAGATCCCACCTTGGAGGATGGACCGGTGTGGGCACTGGACCACTCCAGGGGTGGGATGGAGTGCGATAAAGATCTGTCCAGAAAGTGGTCTTCTCATCGGACACTGGGTCATCAACTGTCAGCTTACCATCGAGAATGTCCCAGATGAGCCGGCCCCTGTCTTTCCTCCACCTCCCCCGGGTGCGGGCAAAGAGTTGCCTCCTCGCCTGCCTGCGACCCCGGGGGGAGTGGGGGCTTGCCCAGTTGTTCGCCGTCGATCACCTCTTGCCATCACTGGAACCCCGCTGCAGGGAAGCTCCTCCAGCATCAGATGGACCAACTCACCTGGGTCATCCCTCTCTTCGATGGCTAATTGCTCACACAGGGAGGAGATCGCAGCCATAATCTCCTCCCTCCAGTTAGATTCCTGAACTCCTTCTCGATGCTTCGTGTCTCTGCCAAGATCTGGCCTCCTCTCCTGGCCGATTTCACCTTTTCCACCTTTTGGTGTCATTACAGTGTCTACCATCTCACCCTCCGCATGGGCAAGGCCTCCCTGTTGTTGCTGGGAGCGACCTGAGGCAATCTCCTCCACGAGGGCCTGGTGAGCAGCGGACTTCCTTCAGGATTTGATCGCCTCGAGAGACCTGTTCGGAAAGGAGTCCGACAGCAGCTGATTGATGTTCCTCGCTGCTGCTGAATTCTCCTGTCGGACCGTTACCTCCTTGGAGGCTAGGAGCCAGGCCTCGGCTTCGGTTCATCTGGCCTTGGTTCTTATCGGCTCCATGTCAATGAAGTAGCGGTCTGGATGAGCACTCTGATAGTACACACCCAGGCCCTTCTTCGTTTTAAATTCACGCCCACAGACAGGACACACAGACTCCCCAGCATCTGCATTGTCGCGAGGATCTGACCCCCCACTCTGTGACATAGTGGCTTGTATACACTTTGTTAACCCCTAATGCGCGGCCATGAACAGTCGACCTCCCCCGGGTGGCGGGGTTGTATTGCGGTCTGAGTACCTGTAGGAAAATATTAGCCAAAAATCAGAGATTAACCCTAAAACATTATACTTGGTATGGCAGATAGTACTTACATTCAGCTTTCTCCAGAGACAGGTGTTGAGCCTTCGTGGACTACCCAAGCACTTGTGGAGACTTGCAAAGTTGGGTAACCAAATCTTCACTTTCACACCTCCAGCAACCTGGTTTCCCCTCTACCACAGCCTCATTCTGTCACAGTAAACTTTATACCACAACGTACAGGTAGTTTGGAATCCGTATTTGTACAATAAGCACTGAAAATAAGGCTAAAATCAACGGAGCGTACGGCCGACATGCAGTGCGGCGGCGGTCTTCCCGTCACTCAACAAACATTTCCATTTTCACAGCTAAAAACATGTATATTACATTATTTTCAATCATATTGCTTCCCAAAAGATCACCGCGGCGTGATTTTTATTCTGCCTTATGCCCGTCACTTTATTCTCGTTCATGTCGGCCGCTCGCACAGACTCGGAAGAGCTAGAACTCGCCATAATGTCACTTTGAAAGCCTGCGGTAAACTGACGCTAAACAGGGGCAAACCGTGCGAAAAAAAGCTAGTGTTACAACTGGGGAAACAAGCGTTTCCTATTAGCATAAACTGCTTGTGAGAGGAGAGCGCAGATTTACAGTTCTGAGCAGTCAGAGCGCTGCCATGTATCACAGCCAGGCTGGCCGGGCCGTGGGGGGGGGGGAACGCGATACTTGGCAACAATGGAAGTCAGTAGTACAAAGGTAAAGTATGCTAATTGTAGCTAAAGGGTGGTGGTACTGATAGACAATACCAGCTGGAACATCCTTGCCCGCGTTTATTCAAAATTAACTTGAATCGCAAACGCGACGCTCCGCCGTTATATCCTTTTTGGCGAGCGTCGCAAACGAGACGATCCGCGTTTAAGGGGTTAAAAGCTGCCTGAATACAGTGTCGGACCAGAACCTGTTGGTATATTGCGATAATGTTAGCCTTTTGATGAAACCGAGGTTACATCATAAGTTACCGACTCTCGCTACTAGGAGGCCTTATTCAAGAAAGTCATAGTTACTCCTGCCGTTTACCTGCGCATGGTTGTGTGTGTGTGTGTAGTTTAGGGTCGTGTGGAGCTCAGGTTTTAGGTGTGGAATTTTGGTTTTCAGTATGTTCATGGATAATATTTGTTTTCTATGGAGTTTTTAATGTGATGGCTTATGAGGGTTTTCTTTTTCAGGGGTGTGAGTTGGGGAAAGGGCAGCATGATGATGATGATGATGATGATGATGATGGAGGAGAATTAATTTGTGGCCACCTTTTCTGGGATCAAGGCATTTAGCTATAAAGTGCTACCATCGCCCCGGGTACCACAACTACCACTACCACCATTACCACAACCACAGCCGTCCATCATCTGTTGTACACTACCGTTGGAGAGGGACATTTAGTTGGATATTAATTTGGTATGTATGCTCCAACTTATTTTTTTTTTCCTTATGATTTTAGAGAGGGAGGCCAAGGATGAGATGGAGTGGAGAGGTATATTTGAGAGGGGGGTGTGAGCTGGGAGCAAGGCAGTGAAATGGCAGGGGACAGGGCGACATGGAGGTGATTTGTTTGTGGCCACCCCATAAGGGATTAAGGCGTCTGGCAATAGATATAGACTTTAGAGGCTGTACTGGAACGGTTAGATTTATTACCAAAGTTTCATAACCAATTCCAAGTCCATGTTATAATGAGTTTGACAAAGATCCCAAGCCCCTTTTCAGTTACTTCATGGCAAAAGTGTAGTTGGATAGGGAGGTCAGTTTTGACAAGTAACCAAGGAGATTTCTCAAACTCATAACCAAGAGTCATAGATTCCCAGATCCTTCTCTGTTGGCTTCGTGTCAGATTGGGAGGGTAAAGTTAACTCTAGGTCTTTCACAGTAATTTTGCCTAGATTATAATTCCCAAGGCTTATTTCACGCAGGTTGGTCATAAAAGATAGTGTTATGGCTGTACATTCTTCCCAGAGCACTTCATGACTAGCCTTATTCAGCAGTAATCTAGTATTACAATTTAACATTCAAGATTGAGGGATGGCAATTTTAGGCCAAGTTAGTGTAAAACCTGTATAGTAAGCAAGGACTCATTCCTGACTCAAAACAAAGGCTCATCCTAGTCCATGCAACCACATCTGTATTTGAGTTTGTGGAAGTGATGCATTTCCATCAGAGAATCTTGCTATTGTAACAAGAATGTGTAGGTAATTCATTACTGGAATCACAATCACCACCAGTGTCATCATTATCCAGACCTTTCTCACCCTCTAAGTAGGGTGAGGTAGGGTGCAGAGAACCAAAACAAACCCGATCAAATGAGGTATGGTAAATAAAAATGATGACGAGGCAGCGATTCAAGCTGTTTTCTTAAAATCTAAGTTCTTAAGGAAAGTAATTTTAGTGCTAGAACATCCTTGACGTGTTTACTGTTGATCCTGTCGACTGAGTGCACCAATGCACTAAATATTCTCAAATGCACACAATCCTTGTACCATACATTTTGGCGGGTACCTAACTAGAAAAGCATGTTTCCTAACTGAGGGAATGAAGACCCCCCCCCCATTATTTTAATTGCCTCATGATGTGCTTAATTTAAATGGCATAAATATGGATGGAAGCCTAACTAGGTAAGTGCAGTTATTATTGGGGGGGGGGGGCAAAGCCCTGCAGACCCTCCAGTTATCATAACCACCTCACATTGTGTGTAAAGAGTATTCACTTAACTCAGTCATTTGGGATGAATGAATGGATGCCCATGATTGACCAACACAACGGGGTAAAAGTTGGGGGATAGTGTTGGTGGGCGAGTAGTGGGATAGCAGTCAGTGTGACTATGTACCTCAGGTCAAACGCTCATCGCATCCTTAGTACAGACTGAGGGACATAGGTTGTTACCATTCTGTATCCATTGTTCCTGGTGCTTCTCATGCCATGTTGTATAGCAGTGACTGTCACAGGTACATTGCAATGTATGTAATATCAGGATATATTAAAAAGCAAATAATGTTGAATCTGAATGAAGTGTGTGAAGCACTGGGGAACACCATAGTCAGATTGATCAAGAACACCTCGCTGCTTTCTGCCATGCTTAGTATTGCCTCAGCCAGTCATCAGCAACCAACACACTGTTTCTGGGTTCCTCATGACTGGCTTAAGTGAATGTTGTGTAATATAAATGCTGTGAATATGGGCAGGAATCTGAAGAAAATTTAAGTATCATTGAGGTAAACTATTAACCCTTTCCCCGAACGGTATGTTTCAGTAAGTTTTCTGGCTCACGATTTTTCACTGTGTCTGGGAGGGTTAACGTCCCCACTGTCTTTGGGAATACTTGTACAACTTAACCCATTTTAAATCGATAAAACCTTGCTTAATCACCTGTACCTACTAAGTCAACATGAAACTTACCTTAAGTAGGAGGATAAAGGGCAGCTGCAGTGAGGAGGAACTTGCTGTATGCTCCGTGCTTGTCTGGGAAGGATTTCCCAAAGAGAAGAGCTGCCAGAAAACTAAAATTGTTGTTTTCATCTACCGTATTTTGGTATACCCTCCCAAACATCCCTCCTTTTCTGTTCAATGTGCTGGGTATATTCCCCAGTCACAGGGTCAACAAAACGAAGGGAATGGTTCACTGTTTCGTGTTCATACCGCAGGTTTGACAGGTTATGATAGGATAACCAGCAGTCTGTGATTATTTTGGTATCTGGTAGGACATCTAGTAGTGTGGTTTCACTTGAATACTCCCACTGTGACAAAGAAAAGATTCTTGGTCTCTTCATTCTTTGCTCACGATTGTATTTCCTTCCATCAAACTTTGCCTCATCTATTTCCACAACAAAGACCTTCTCCACCAGTGAGATCTTTCCTTGATTCACAGCAATAAGCACACACGTCACGACAAACTAAACCAGTTGATCAGTTTTTGCATGCGAGCCAGTTTGTTTGCTCACACATACATACCTTGATGGACTACAAAAAATAAAAAATAAATAAATAGATAAATAATTGGAAGGGAAGGAAGGTTGTTGGTACACTGAAAGCAGTGATGAGAAATGGGGAGGTGAGTATGGAAGTTAAGAAGTCACTGCATGATAGTATTGTGATCCCTACCCTGACGTATGGAAGCGAGGCGTGGACCTTGCAAGAGGGGAACAAGTCAAGAGTGAGAGCAGTGGAAATGAGTTACTTGAGAGGAGCATGTGGAGTGACATGGAGGGACAGGTTGACGAATGAAGAAGTGAAGGAACGTTGTGGGGTAGATGTGGATGTGGTTGAAAAGATTAGGAGAAATACACTGAGGTGGTTTGGACATGTGGAGAGAATGGAAAATGAAAGACTGACTAAGAGGGTGTATGTAGGTGAGGTGGAGGGAGGGAGAGGGAGGGGTAGACCGAGGATGAGGTGGAGGGATGGAGTTGAGAGGTATATGAGGGAGGGGGGGGTGAGTTGGGGGGAGGGTAGTCGAATGGTGGGTGACAGTGACTTGGAGGCGTTTTGTCTGCGGCCACCCTTTGCGGGATTAGGGCGTCGGGCTATAGATAGATAGATAGATAGTTTTTGATTTTGCACTTTTCCTGAATCTGCACCTTCATATGACACTTGTACTTTGTGTCCTTCTAGCAGTATCTTGTCACACTTGAAGGACAGGGTGTTCTAATTTAAAGACAGTGCACTTGGGCATTGGCATCAGATTGTTGTATTCTGTCTATCTACAGTTTAGCCAGATGGCATAATCCTGTTACAGGTGGCTGTTTGTCGAGTTACAGTATATACAATAGTTGTTCTACAGGGAGGGGCACTAACCCTCTGCCAGCCCACTTGTTGACATATGGGGATCACCTAATAAGGTTGGTTTATATGGTTACCACCCAACATTGTAAATGGTTTCCTGGCTAACAGGAAACCATTAGGCTTATCGCTAAATGTAAAGCCACCTGAAAAGGAAAGAAGAGTAAGAAAAAGTGACAGGAAGATGGGAGAAATAGGAAGAGAGGAGGGCAGACACAGAAAAATTATGATAAAGGTGAAGAAAGAAGTTGGCAGCACTACACCAAGTGAGTGAATGATGGATGATGGCTTTGCAAAAGGCAGCAGCTGCTGCTTACACCTGATTGTCAGTAAGATGACATTCTGGGCACGCCATGTGGAAACTTTGCCAAAACTAATCCGTATGTTAAGATCATTTGGTAGTAATCACATGACAGTCCATTGGCACAGGTTAAGGTGGGTGTGATCATAAACCAGATATTTACGAACATCATAAATGAGACATCCAGTCACAAATATTTGAAAATAAAGGACAGGAAATGTACTTTTAACATAAACTGCAAAATCAGAGTAAAACAGTAATCAAACCCCCTATTTATGCACATAAAAAATAAATTGTAAAGCCCACGACATATGGCCCATCAAAAAAATAAATGGTCCTGTCAGTACTTCATTCCAATAGGAAATTTAGAAACCCTGCATCACTGTTGTAAATAATTCAGATACAGTAAATCCTCGTTTTTCGCGCTGCAGATGTTCCGCCAAAGTCACACGAAACATCAAAATGTGAAGGTAAGAATCAATGGGAAAAATTGAGGAGCGTTCCGGTGGGACATGTACCTACCCTATCATAAAGTGCTATAACACCAGACAGGCCCTACCCAATATTAAATGAAGAGTGTTTACTAGTGCTAAAACAGCATAGCACAATAAACATGTGCCTGAAAAGACTTTAAAACTGTTATAAAGATCTGCAACACCAAAAATCCTTTCCAGAAATAAAGTGAAGACTGGCTTGAGTGGCAGGTGAAGGTGTGTTGAGGGTAGATGGGCTTGTTACTAGGTGACATGGGCCTCTCTGGGGAAGCCCCATCACCTGTGCCGAAGCCCTCGAAGTTGAACTCAGGCTCCAGCACCTCCACTTTCTCTGTCTACTTCTCCTTCATCCACCTGTGGTGGCACATCCAAGTCTTGCCGAATAGCAGCCACATTCTGTCTCATGAAAATATCGTGTGATCCGGGCTTGTCACTGCTCCTTTGTTTCTGTTGTAGACGGCCATCACTTGAGACTTCAGATCATTCAAGGTCGATAGGATGTTGGTAGCCTCAGGCATAGTCCTGGTGTGTGCATCAAAGGTGGTTGCCATGTCAGTTATGGTGGACAGGGTGGTCACAAGATGGCTGCCAACAAACGGGTATCGGCATGCGTCGTCAGCTGGTGGCTGGGAGCATCGAATTGTGGGGAAATTCTCAAATTGTGAGACAACTCGGAAACTTTTTTCTGGTGCGAAAAACGAGGCGTCGAAGTAAAATGCATCCAAATACAAGGACTTACCCTACTAAAGTTTGCCTGGTTGAATAAGCCACACTCCCATTCACTCATCATTTGAGCCCTCAGAATCCTGAAATCAAGGGGCAAAAACCACTGACCATGATGAAGCTTAGTCCAAATGGCTTTTCATGTTATTCTAACCTGGCCTAAAATTGCTGTCATCTGCAGTGCTGGTTGTAACAAGAGCTTGACACTAGAATATGATGCTGGTCATGAAGTCCTGTGGAAAAATGCAGTTATGTTGTCTCTGCCATTATGTTACATGAAATAAGCTGCAAAAGGACAAATTTAGGTTAAGGTAGAAGGATTTGTCTGTAATTCCATTCATTTCAAACCAAGTAGCCATACCAGTACTCTTTTCTTTAAGTTGACCTAATATTCCCTGTTTTGAAAATGGAGTTGTAAGGATAGATTAACACAAGAATGTGATGCTATACTCTTTTTCATGTGGCTTAAAAGTGACGGCTCTGTCTTCAGTAAGCAGAATAATGTACTGTAATCTTGGTTTGGGTTAAAATTGCCATCTCAGCACTAGAACGCATAGTTGTCACAGTCGATGAATAATATAGTCGTTGGATATTTATGAATGCTGGAAGCAGTCATGAAGTGTCGTGGGAAAATTAATATTGGTAGAAAATCTTTTGCAACTAAACAGAAATGTGTTGGAAAAAGACAATTCTGGACAAAATTAGGGTGAGAGAAGTAGTCAATTTCTGCTGTATACTTTATTCTGTTGTACATGTATTTGCACTATATTGTGACTTTTTATAGTACCGTAGTCTGTATCTTATGCATTTTTACATTGCAGTGGTGGCCCAGGCTGATGTGAACTGGAATTAAATATCCAAAGGAAGATGGTCAGTGTGGAACGGCTGTACTAGTGGGAGTGAGGCTGCTTGCGGTGAGAGTAGAGGCCTGGACTGGTTAGAGAGCAGTGATGGAAGGGGACTGTATCGACACAAGTGAAGAAGTGTGTTAAGATAAGTATTATTACCAATTTGTCTGACCTGACAGATCTCCGACCCCTTTCAGCTCAGTTGATGGCCAGATGATGTCAAATTGGAAGGTTTGAATCAACTAGTAACAAAGGAACTGTTCTTGCATCATAACTGACAGAAATCTAACTTCTTGCAACCATGATTTAGTATCGTGGGTAGGCAGAGTCCAGTTTGGTGAATAACAGAGTCAGTAGTGAAATTATCCATTAAGCTTTCTAAGGTTGTAATTTAAAAATAACCATGTTAATGAGGTTTTCACCATGGACAAGATTTTCATCTTTTTCAAGCTCATTAAGCATAATTTTATGGAAGGGCGATTATTCTACGGATATGCAAGTGATGTACTGATGCACACTGATAGTGACCACACACAATTGCTGTTCCAAAACCCAGGTGATTCTACCTCATGTCAATATACTTGATGTCTGAAGGATGCCATTTATGTAGCCTGCTTGAGATGTTCGTCATTACCATAATCCTAAGCACTTTATGAGATGGTATTACGTAGTGTCATTATTGGGCCATGCCTGCATAGTACTTTTATACTGACTGCATGCATACCATAGCACACTTTGTGACACAGTGAAACCTTAGTGTTAGTTGTTAATATCTTTACTACACCTACGGTATGTTATATTAGGCAAGATAGTGGTACTGTAGTAGTTGAGTAACCCGTCTGCCTGGCTGAGCTGACCCATGAACTGGAGGCAAGCAATTGCTCCTGCAGGGCCATCCCATGCAGTGAATCATTGTTCACTTGTGGTGGACAGTGCCTTAAAACAGTGAGGCTTGAATAAGTGTATAGAAATTTGGTTCCTGGATGGATGCCTCATTTGTCTTTCCACCCAATGAACGGGCACCATGGTAGGTTCCACATCATCCTGTTGTTTGGTTATATGGTTACCATCCAGCATTGCAAATGGCTTAGGTTACAGGAGACCAGTATGCTTGTCACTTTGATGAAGAGCCACCTGAATTGGAGAGAATAATAAAAACAAAAAATATGGGAGAAGGAAGAGATGAGCAGGCAGAAAAAGAATGATACAGATGAAGGAAAAGGTAGGCAGCACTTCAGTAGGTGGATGATGATCACCACCACTGACTGCCATGGGGAAGTGGTAAAGTAAGATATAGCAGTACTAGAAAAAGCTACATGTGTGTGTGGCACAGTTCACTAGGCAAGGTGTGTAGTAACCCCCCCCCCTTTTGTGTGTGTGTGTGTGTGTGTGTGTGTGTGTGTGTGTGTGTGTGTGTGTGTGTGTGGAAAAAAGGTCAGTGAAGAAAACTAAATATCATTAGGTCTTTTTTACCGTTTACATTCAAGATAGTTTATAGGAATAGCTGCAGTGTTTATTGGAATTCCATGTGATGTAGCTCTGCCAATTTAATACAGATCTGGGTTTGCATATTGGAAATAATTCATAGTTCTGTACTTATGTTTGTAGACCCAGACTCATCTGAATGTGAACCCAGAGGACTGCAGGCAGAAGTTTCCTGTCTCCTGCAGTCCACCATCCTCCTTTAGGGGGACAGGGTAGGTAATTTTATGCTTTATGGAAGAATTCTGTTGACTTAACTGGAAGGGTTATATGTAGCCTTCATTGACACCCATTTGCATACCAAGGTTTAAATTTGAATTAAGTAGTCAGGAGGTAGCAGGAGTAAAAATCTGTTGTGACTGGGTTAACAAGAGAACTAAAGCATGTTTTGTTTCAGGAGGATTGAAGGGGGGGGTGGCAACTTAAATTTGAAGGTCACTCCTGCTGAGATTTAGGTGGTTAGACTTCCACAGCCACCACAAGTACATTGGTTCCAGGGGGGAAGCACTGTGGTGGATGCTAAAATGGTGAGTAACTTTTAAAATGTTATATTGTACTAGACACCTTCCATCAAGACATATTCCAGACTTGGCCTAGATTTTTTTTTTACTTTTTGCAGCCAATTTTATGTAACTCGGTGGCAGAATAAGAGTCTATGGCCCGTCATACTTAACATTGCACTTCTTGACTAGCATCATATTCCTATTGCATAGTTCGTATCTTTTATAAAGGCTCCTATATGCTTTCATCCATCAGTCTTGGTCACCTAATGGCAGCTCTCCACTCTGCTTAGTCTCTGGCAGCCTCCCTATTTTGTCCCTTATTTCTGAGGTCACACTTTCATCCCAGGTCTGTTTCAGTCTGCCTCTCACAACGCAGCCCCTGATGTTCACACTTCTCACCTTCCGCCGCACCCAGTTGCCATCCTCCATCCTCTCAGCATGACCAAACCATCTCGATCTACCTCTCCTCATCACAATGACATGTTACAGCCCCAACCTTCCTCTCGACTCTTCAGTTGCATTCCTTTACCCCCCAGGCCTCTCATTCAAAGATGCACTGTGCATTCATCTGATTATCACTGATTAATTTCTTGTTTCAACTCGGTATTAAAGTTGGAGAAGGCAAGTTTAGGCCGAATTATAGTGAAAATAATATTCCCCCAGACTGTTGTAACTACCTCCATAGTTGTTTTATTAGTAGTTGTAACCCAACATGGACTGCAGGCAAAATTTGTCCATCAGCAGTTCACCATCCTCCTATTGGGGCGTTAGGCAGTGGGTTTGAAGACTATAATTATGTAACCCCTTGAGATGCAAAGTTTCTTCTAAACTATACAAAAGGTTCTGAAATTGTAGATTAACACCAAAATTTGATGCTAGTAATGAAGTGCAATGCAAAGGGTATTGAACAATAGCATTATTTTGTTCCAGCTCTGTATTGTGTGATTTAAACTGCAAAAGAATTTTTTTTTTAATACTTTTACCCTGCCTAAAACTGCTCTTTCCATCCTAAACTCTGAAGTGTAACCATAGATTAAAACTTGTACTATAATTTGATGCTAGTCAGAAAGTGTTATGCAAAGAATGTAGAGTAGCAGCATTGCCTTTTCTAGCTCTGTGCTGTGTGATAGAAGCTGCTGACCAACAAAAATATGGGCCAATTTAATAAAAACCATATTGAAATTGCTGTAACAGTAGATTAAAGGAAAAATGAGTCTTGAAGAATTTAATGAAAATGGTATAGTGGAGCTTGGTCTGCAGTTAATGGGATTTTTCTACCATATTGTCATACTCTTTTACTTAACTTTGTGTAAAATTGTCAATATTGAAGGCTCAGATGTGAATGAAGTGGACTGTAGGCTTAAGTTGCTCCCCTTCTGCAGTCTAATCCTCTCTTCAGTGGATAGGGAAGTTGAGGAATGTTTCTGGAATCAGGCAGTTGTGCAGGCCAGTTATATCACGGCTGCCTCATGAAGTTTCTTCAGCACCTTTTCTTTAATAGGGTCCTAAGAAAATAAATGTGGATCTGTCAGTCATTTTCTCTTCTTGTGACTCTACCTATTTGTCTGCCTGTGACCTGGCCTGTTTCCATCTACCTGTGATTCTGCATGTTTCTGTGTGCCTGACTCAGCCCATTTTTTTGTCTGTGAGTCTTAAACGCAGTGTCCAGGCATCTCTCAGTGAATGGATTTTGCCTTTTTTCATTAAAAAAAGTAGGCTTGTTTTATTTAATCTGAATTCCATTAGTTTCTCTTAGTATTTTTTATTTTCATGTTTAAGCCCACAAAGAACTATTGTAAGTCTATAGATGTATTAGTATTTTTGTTATTGCCTTGTTAAAAAGTGTCTTGAGAAACCTAATGCTTTAAGTACGAGACCCACCTGTAATTTGGGAGTTTCTGTTGATTGAAAAGTTGAGGAAAATATTTAAACATAGATGAACGGGTGAAAAAATTGTGGATATGCTGGAAATTTCCCTGGCATCTTGGTCATGTGGGTAGAATGAAAAACGAGACTGACTAGGAGAGTGAGGTGGAGGGGTTGGGGAGACAGAGCATGTTGAGGGATGGGATGGAGAGAAATGAGTGCGTGTGGTGCATATTGGAGTAAGGGTAACATGATGAGATGTGACGTGAAGGCAGTTTGTGGTTGCCTTATCCAGAATAAAGGAAAGGAACTCCAGCTGGAGTTTATTTTAGCTACTGCCCATTCAGTGCCTTGTGGTCTAGTGGGTTAAAGTGCTTGACTGGATGAGTTGTGAAATGTCAGATGTGTTGTAGTGACTATGCAGGTATTATTTTTGTTGCCTGGTGATGTGGAAGGTTTAGGTGCTCATCTGGGTGAGGTTTGGAATTGGCTTGGTCTGTTTTAGCTCGTGTTAAGTGCCTGGTGTAGCGGGTTAAGGTGCTGCAACTGGCTGGGGTTTGGAATACATTAGGTATGTTTTAGCCACTGTTAGATGTTTGAGTGATATATGAAGTGTTAGGTGTATGTGTGGGGGGAGGGGGAATGTTAGGAGTGGTTTAGCTAGTGTTTTAGGTGCCATGTCAAGTGCTTAAACTAGGTGTCATTTGGAACCTTAGGAATGCTTCAGCTGGTGTATTATCTAGATGCCTGGTGGCCATGTGGGTTGAGGTGCTCCATCTAGGAATGTTTTGAAATGTTTGTGTTTACTTTTGATGGTCATGTGTTTAGGTGCAAGTTGCCAGATGATATGGTGTAATGGCTTTGGGTGCTTCATGGTTTAGATTTTCAGATTTAGACACCATGTGGTACTGTAAAAACCTCACAATTTAAGTCCTCGAAATTTAAAAGTACTTAACAGAAAAATAAATTGATACTAAGGGTGATCGCAGACAGTGCCAACAAATAAATGTTTTTCTGTTTAATTTTCTCTTCTTCTTTGACCATGCTACCAGTTCACACAAAATAATGGCTTACTGTTTCCAATGCCTCCCTTTTAGTACATTACCAAATGAATAATTACTTGCATTGGATTATTGATGATTATCAGGAAGTCATGTTGTGGCAGTGTTTAAAAATAAATAAATAAATAAATAAGCCAGAATGATTCAATTGTAGCACACAGGCACCTCCCAGCTGCCACTTTCATCAGTGTCCGATCACAAACTCTTGGTCATTCACATCGTTGTCAATTGTAATTTTTTAGATATCGTGCATTTTCTTGTATTTTGGCTCTTGTTACTGTGCATAGTTATTTTAAGTGAAACGTGGGCTAGGTAAATTATTTTTTTATTCATGCCTTCTTGAAAGCAGTCATTATCCACTAGGGTAGTATCATTCGTTGTGGTTCACATACGGTGCCACGTAAATACATTTTGTAAAAGAACATGGGTAGATTACACATAGGTGGTACCTGCACAACTGTCCACTCAGTGTTTATTACAATTTCATAGTTGTTGCCATAAATTACTCTCAGAGTTATGTTGCCAGAAAATAATCCCATGTCCAATACTTGATGCTGCTGTTCACATTTTGCCACGGGCTGGCTTGGGACTGACGAGTCTTAATTTCTAACTGAAGGGATACACAAAATGCACAACCATTCACTGTCTTTATTTTACTCACATTTAATGTTACATTATATATTGTGCTACTATTCATGTGTTTTTGCGGGGCTAGAGCTTCTGTGCTTGCATCGTGACCCACATGAGACCGTCTCCCTGACCATTGGAACAGCCGACACAATACATGTTATAGTCTCACCAATCTAAAACCAAGGTTTGGGTGGAGTCCAGCCGGGGATTTCCCGGCGTACAGCGTTGCCTTGTTTCCTATACTCTGATTGGGTAGTGGCTGACCTGACACCGTTAGAGTTCGTCTGCTCACACCTCGCCACCTGGCCTGACATGACTTCACCCACTTCTGTGTATGTGTGTGTGTGTGTGTGTTTTTGTGTGTGTGTGTGTTTTTTTTTTGTGTGTGTGTAAAGACAAACTAATTTAAGTTATAAATATAATTTAAGTTATATATATAACAAAGTGAACAGTGGAAGCACGTGGCAGAAGCTTAATCTCCCTCCAGTGGATTAACTCCCAGTATGGGCCTGGATGTTGCCGCTCGTGAGTGTTTTAACTTATTTATTTCCATTAAGAAAATAGCGTATGTTCTACTGATTCCTTCAAATTATATTATAAACGTAATTGTTACATTACTTACCCAACTTAGAACTACCGTGAAAGTCGGTAAAAGTAACTACATTTTTTTCAGCACCACTGTAAAATATGTATGCCACGTTTCTTTATTGATGTACAAGAGCCATATGCATTACAAGTTTACCTTCCTTTGATATGCTAGAATACTTACGTTTATATTGTATTAGTATGTGTGTACCTATCTGTGATGCCTATTACATATATAACAGAATCTACTCATCGCTCGTTTAGGAAGTATGGCATGGCTGCACCCAGCGGCAGACCCCACCCAAACCTTGGTTTTAGATTGGTGAGACTATATAAATTTTAATATCTTGATCATTAATTTTGAATGGTGAGATTTTGACGTAAATACGCATTCCATACAAGGGTAACTTGAATCAGGTAATTAGGTCCTAACTTTTATAATTTACATCTGAATCATAACATAAAGTCCAATTGAAGTAATGACCAAGTTCTTTTTGTCATAGAATCTCTAATGACTAATCGTGTTTATAATTTGATTGGCGGCTGTCTTTATTTTTATTTATTTTTTATTTATTATTTTTTGGAGGCAGACTGTTTTAAGAGAGAAACCGAGCTACTCTAGATGCGCTTTGAATACAAAATCGAGAATTTAGAGTTTGTGATGGAAAATTGTGGCTCTGAAGATGTTTGATGTCATTGAAAATTTACTTGTCCAGGTTCAATAATCTAAATTTGATAACCTACTGTATTGGGTCTGGGTGCCTGGGGGTCTAGTGGGTCTGGGTGCTTGGTGGTTTAGTGGGTCTGGGTGCTTGGTGGTTTAGTGGGTCTGGGTGCTTGGTGGTCTGGTGGGTCTGGGTGCCTGGTGGGTCTGGGTGCCTGGTGGACTGGTGGGTCTGGGTGCCTGGTGGTCTAGTGGGTCTGGGTGCCTGGTGGTTTGGTGGGTCTGGGTGCCTGGTGGTTTAGTGGGTCTGGGTGCTTGGTGGTTTAGTGGGTCTGGGTGCTTGGTGGTCTAGTGGGTCTGGGTGCTTGGTGGTCTAGTGGGTCTGGGTGCTTGGTGGTTTAGTGGGTCTGGGTGCCTGGTGGTTTAGTGGGTCTGGGTGCCTGGTGGTTTAGTGGGTCTGGGTGCCTGGTGGTTTAGTGGGTCTGGGTGCCTGGTGGTTTAGTGGGTGCCTGGTGGTTTAGTGGGTCTGGTGGTTTAGTGGGTCTGGGTGCCTGGTGGTTTAGTGGGTCTGGGTGCTTGGTGGGTCTGGGTGCCTGGTGGTTTAGTGGGTCTGGGTGCCTGGTGGGTCTAAGTGCCTGGTGGTTTAGTGGGTCTGGGTGCCTTGTGGTTTAGTGGGTCTGGGTGCCTGGTGGTCTGGTGGGTCTAGGTGCCTGGTGGTTTAGTGGGTCTGGGTGCTTGGTGGTTTAGTGGGTCTGGGTGCTTGGTGGTTTAGTGGGTCTGGGTGCCTGGTGGTTTAGTGGGTCTGGGTGCCTGGTGGTTTAGTGGGTCTGGGTGCCTGGTGGTTTAGTGGGTCTGGGTGCCTGGTGGTTTAGTGGGTCTGGGTGCCTGGTGGTCTAGTGGGTCTGGGTGCCTCATTCCCCAACCACTGCTTAGTATTTCAATTTTGGGAGTGGTTCAGTCCTGACATGAAAGTAGACTACCCATTATTATTTTTATTATTATTATTATTTATTTATTTATTTTTTTTCAGATGAGTTGACCTTAGATGCTTGAAGATCATGTCGAGTAGAATCAACCCATCTGTGTAGAGGAAATGCCTTACGTTCCAAGAAGATCGGTAATGTGTTAAAACTTCATTTCTGTTTTTGCCATAACTCGGCCTGAAATTGTCATCTTTCAATCTTACATGCCTTGGTTGGACATTAGATTATAATTAGTGATGGTAGTCACTAAGAGGTGCTGTGGGAATGGATTAGAGCCATTGCTTTTTTTTTTTTTTTAAAGTAAGCTGCAAAAGGATAAATCTTGGCCAAGTTAAGGTGAAAACTATAGTTGTATAAACAGGAAGTCCTCATTTATTTATTTTTCTTCAATAGTTTGCCGAATTAGGTTGTCCCCAGGCTTATCTGCACATGAACATGGGCTGCAGGCTAAGTTGGCCTTCTGTAGTCCACCATTACCTGTTGGGAGGATAGGGAGGTACAGTTGGCTCCTGGAGGCTTGCTACCCTCTGCCATCCCTCTCTCGCACAAGTGGGTAGGAGGCAGACGACAGATTTTTCTCAAGTATTGTGATACAGAAAATTAAGAAAATTGCTATATTAACATGCAATTAATGATCTACAGAGGATGTAATATGGAATATCTGAGGGTTTGTGGTGTTACTTGCAGTATTTAGTGACTCTTCCAGTTATGTAGTTAATGTACAGTTGAATTGTTCCATGGAAATTCAATAAAATCCATGTTAAAAGCCTAATTGGTATGGTGATTTTCAAAACTTTTCTAAAGCCCCCTTTTTGGCATTCTTTGAAAATTTTTGACCCCATCTTCCCCAGATTATACCTGATATTTATTGTTGTAAATATACAACCTCTAGGAACATTACTTAGCATAAACAAGGGTTAGAGTTTACAATGGTAAATAAGTGGTGATGACTTACCATGATGGAGTGGAATGATGCATGGGTGTCAGGGAGGGGTGTATTGCTCACCTTTAATAACAAAACAGTGCCTGTTATTTCCATAAACATGCATGCAGTGCTGGGGTGACGGCACCAGGCTGCCTCTTTTGTGTTATGTACTCTAATTTACGTAGCTGTTTCACCTGCATTCGGTTCAGCTCGTATCCATCCACGTATCTCACTGTCACATATAATAAATGAAATATTCCTCGTGCCTGTAGCCACGTGCGAGGAATATAATAAAATGATCACGTAAATATGCATGCATGTGCTCAGCACCCGACCATGTTGACATGCCACTGTGGGAGGCTTTGTACTGTTCACACTTTTGGGGGGAGGGGGGAGGCATTTCAGGGACATTCCCATGCAAACAAAATTCTTTACTGCATAACAAGACTCAGGGTAGGGTTTAGCTCTCCACGTGAATGGTAAAAAATCGCAAATGGAATCCACATAATTGAGGGTGTCACTGTACTGCCTTTGAAGAAGAAATTGGTGGTGGGGTGGAAGAGGTAGGACAATGGAAGGGGTGAGGGGAGGCAGGGAAGGTGAATGGAGGTGGTGGTGAAGCATGGAACCAGCATAAGTGGGAGACAAAAGGAGGGAGGGAAAGGGAATGAAGCTGTTAGATGTATCAACTTGGTTATTATGGGCAGTAGTGATATTATCTTCTCTCTCTTTGTTCATTGTCTTACATGCCTCTAGGGGGAGAAGAGTAGAGCTTATGGGGATGTCCAGATCATACTAGTCGGACCTTTAGGGTGTTCGTATCCTTGCAGTTCAGAAGTTGTTCTGCCACTTCATTCTGACTACCCACATCAGTAGTGCGCTGTTGCCACACGACTGAGAGCGGGATGGCTAGGAGTAACACGATTCCTGGAGCTGACTGTACATGAATAGTAATCAAGGAGGCATGAAGGCAACCCTCTTCAGTGCCTGTAAAATTTCCTTGCTGCAGCACGTTTTCAGATGTGACATCCCTAAATTCTCTTTTGTATGTTGATGGGAGTGTGTAGTCAAATAAGAGGGTTGATACTAGTAATCAAGGAGATAAATTCCTGCCACATAACTAAGGTTCACTTACTTAAATGGAACTTTCCCCCACCCCCCTTCCCCAGTTGTCAGAAGTAAGTACAGCATATATCTTAGGTCATATCTGTGACTTTAAATGAGGACACTGTATATGCACTGTGTATTTGTGAATGTGGGAGCATCTCTGACTGGCCCAGTCAGACCCTTAAAGATTTTTCAGCGGTTCTTTACTCATATAGATTGTAGTATATTGCAGCCCCCATGATCCCACATCCATTACTTGTATAATTATTTACATGCTGTGCTGACCATAAAATATTTTCACTCCAATAAATGATTCAGGTTTATATGTTTTTGAATAATGCTTTGCTTATCTAGTGGTATACACCATTTTTCATAGAATTTTGATATTTTGCCCGTAGTGAAATGAATTAGCTTTCCACTGTCTAAAGTCATTTGTTTTGAAGAAGGATGAAGTACTTTTGTGAATTTTAATTAAAATACAAAACACATAACCTGAGAACTGTGGCTTAAGGGTCCAAGCTCCTGGTGCACTAACAAAAAATCTGAAACTTTAGACTTTTTTGTCACAGTGGCACATGGTGATGCAACACCAGTTTATTACCTCTGCCCACAACCCTCAGTCTTTTTCAAGACAGTTGTGCTGTGAATCGTTACTTTGGTTCTTTTATTTATATTTTTAGGGGAATAACTTTTGCAATAAACTCAGCTGCTAGTGTTCTTATATATGTGACAGTACTAGTTGTATGGTAATGTAATGGTAATATATGCCATGAACAGCTGAATGAAGCTCCAGATGCTCTAGTACGAAGTTTATGTCTTTAGCTCCGTACTTGCACCAGACACAATGTGAAAAATTTAAATTTCAATCCCTTGCAGTTGATACTTGTAAGTTAGGTGATAAAAAAATTAAGAAGGGAAGAAAACTGTAGGAGACAATAATAGTATAAGCATCTTGAACCCCTAAAAAAAAGGTGTCTGCATATGCTGTCCTGCCCCCACCCTCCTACCCCCAAACTCCCACCCACTAGCCCACCTCCCACCTTATCGCACCTGCCAATTATGCTTGCCCTGAGCGTGTCGAAACATTACAGTGCCCGTCTTTTAGGGGTTAAGGCAAAAAATGTTACTGCAAGCTGTTACATATTAAACTTGTGGTCATATTATCACTGGAGTGAAGGTGGTCTTGTATGGAAGTTCTGTTATTGTTAGATATGTTTGCCAGCGTGCCTTATTAGTCAAAAATGTTGGAAATGTCATTGTCATCTGTTGCTCTATAAAATAGAATTGGCTGCATGTCCACACCTTATAGTTATAATATGGCCATGAGTATAACACATTTTCTTTGGGATTATTCTCTGAACTTTATGCCAAAAATTTCCAGCTTGAATGATTTGTAATACTGTAGACACTTGAGCCATAGCATTGTTTCTTGGCTGTGAGTTATGTGAAACAGCTGGAAAAATTAGGCTAAGGTACAGTGAAGAGTATAAAATTCTTATGCTCAGTGAAATGATTTTGTTAGTGGATATAACATGCATCATAACCAGTGCATGTTAGTATCTTTTAACCTCTTCAGTACTATGACAATTGTTCTCCATTTGTTGCTGTCTCCAGAGGATTTTAGTGAGCTTAGAAAGGATCTGATACTGAAGGAAGGCTATATTGTCCTCTCCAGTATGAGAAAACCCCCTAAGCTGAATAAAGTCATGAGTCAGCAGGAATGAAATACCCTTGTACTGAAGTGGTTCATTGGCCCTACTCATGTCTTGATGTATGCCATGCTACTAATGTTCTTGTATTACTCAGTTCTTGCGTGATGGAGTATTGGTACTGAAATTGGCATATTTCAGAGATGAGTATGGTGTGATATGTGTTGTAAGAAACTATGGTCGTGGTGCATGACTGAGGTTGTCCTTATACTGGCAACCAACCCATCAACAGTGCTTCTGATTTCGTGTATAATATGATATGAAATTGAATGCACTGTTGACAGGTAGGTTGCTAGAGTACGATAATGTCAACCTCAGAGTTGTGTGCTGTGACTACAATGATCTTTAACGTGCATTACTGCAAACACCAGTTACTAATGTGGTGTTTAGCAATGCATGTTAACAAAACCCTTCTCATCCTTTGTTGTATGCCATGTTTACTTGTATAGCTCTGCTTGGCTTTAGCTGGGTAGAGCAATACAAGGAATGGTATATGACAAAGTGATGAGCAGGGCACGCTCTTGGAAGTATCTAAGGCGTAGGCGCTGAACCTATCTCAATAAATGGGCCACAAAAATACTAGATGGCAACCTCATGGCTTGGTTTCCAGTCTGTGTTTTTCTGGCCCATTTATCGAGATAGTTTATTTTTTCAACATCTGTACTCTTGTGTATATATACATACTATGAGAATAAAACCAATGTCTGCTACTACAGTCTATTATATACCTTTTTTGTACATTGCTTATATGTATTCTGCAAATTTTGATCAAGTAAAATACCAATGGACACAAACAGTACGAAGGAGACATCACTCCTTCGTACTCTTTGTGTACTACAAATAGAAAAGCCAATTATGGATGGACACAGAGAGGAAATGTTGGACTTAGAAAAATTATACTACGAGCACATATGGAAAGCATGATTCAGCACATAAAACAGGACTTATGGACTAAGAAAAATATTAGCAATCAAAAAACATGAAACAGGAACATAAATTCATAAAAGATACAGTTCTGCTTGTGTCTGATAAGCTATATATATAAAAACTAGACATTACTGTACATAAAGGGCAAAGCAAGGGAAGGCAGGACAGGACAAGACAGAGGAATGACAGAGATGCAAGAACAGCAGAAATGGTAGGACAGGAACAGCAAGACAAGGCAGAGGCAGTGGTGGTGGCGGCAGCAGGGTGGGTAGTAGGGTGGGGGTGGTGGTGGTGGTGGTGATGGTAGTAGGGTGGTGGTGGTGGTGGTA
>NC_136968.1:33304358-33329358 GCF_032717465.1 Coenobita brevimanus | reverse complement strand
TGGTGGGTAATAGGGTGGTGGTGGTGGGTAATAGGGTGGTGGTGGTGGTGGCGGGTAATAGGGTGGTGGTGGTGGGTAATAGGGTGGTGGTGGTGGTGGTGGTGGTGGTGGGTAATAGGGTGGTGGTGGTGGGTAATAGGGTGGTGGTGGTGGTGGTGGGTAATAGGGTGGTGGTGGTGGTGGTGGGTAACAGGGTGGTGGTGGTGGGTAATAGGGTGCTGGTGGTGGTGGGTAATAGGGTGCTGGTGGTGGTGGTGGGTAATAGGGTGCTGGTGGTGGTGGTGGGTAATAGGGTGCTGGTGGTGGTGGTGGGTAATAGGGTGCTGGTGGTGGCAGGGTGGGTACCAAGATGGTGGTGGTGGTGGCAGCAGGGTGGGTAGTAGGATGATGGGGGTGGTGGTGGTGGCAGCAGGGTGGGTAGTAGGATGATGGGGGTGGTGGTGGTGGCAGCAGGGTGGGTAGTAGGATGATGGGGGTGGTGGTGGTGGCAGCAGGGTGGGTAGTAGGATGATGGAGGTGGTGGTGAAAGGGTGTGTAGCAGGGTGGTGGCATGGAGGTTGGATGGGTGGTGGTAGGGAGGTTGGATGGGTGGTGGTACGGAGGTTGGATGGGTGGTGGTACGGAGGTTGGATGGGTGGTGGTACGGAGGTTGGATGGGTGGTGGTACGGAGGTTGGTTGGGTGGTATGGTGAGAAAGAGAAGTGGAGGGCAAGAGAAAGAGAACATGGAGAAGAGGGTGTGGATGGGAGGGGGAGAGGCTAATACAATACATAACTATAAACATAAAAAACTAAAACACACAGATAATTACAAACTTCTTCACCAGTAGTATAATACCAACAAGAGGTATCAGTAGTTTCATCTCCAAAACTTGCTTCTTAGAGTAAAATAAAATAAAAAATAAAAACACAGTGAAACCCATATCAGTAATTCCTCATTTAACATACTTTCACTAAGCACTATTTCTATTACTGTCAATCAAGATACAAACACTTCACACAATATACTTCTTAAATCAAAAGTGTGCTGTGAAGGATCAAGGTTAAATCCACTAACACTAATGTCTATGAATCTAAAAGTATTACCAATTTAAACTTTCTACTTAGCATCAATATCTTCATACTTCACTGCTGTCTTCATATGATTCTTAAATACTTGAGAAAAATAAATCCTTGCTGGAACCTAACTCTTACTCCAAGCAATTTTCACCTATCAGCAATTTACGGGCCTACATATAAATTGTTAAAAGAGGAATTACTTTTTGCTGGCATTATACACAGATGAAACTCACAATTTTTACCTATTCATTATGTAATAGTGTGGAAAATGTGCCACTGGATCTCAGATGAATGTTTAAGTATATTACAATCTTAGGCATATATACACTGAGGTGTTACAAAAACCATGGGATTCAGAGCATATGATGGGACTGCAGAAGCAGTTTGGTATTTTCATATCGTTTGTACTGTACTATTTATAAAGGCTCCAACATAGCATGCATCGGCCTTTGTCACCTACTGCCAGCTCTCTATGCTTCTTAATCTCTGGCAGCCTCCCTATTCAGTCCCTTGTCCCTGAGGTCACACTCGATGACCTCATCCCAGGCCTTTTTTGATCTACCTCTCACAACCCTTCCCTCAACATTCACACTGCTCACCTTCTGCACCCAATTGTTATAAAAAAGTGGTGCTGGGGAGACATCGTCAAGTGGTGGCACTGACAAAACCAGGCCATGTCCAGTGAAAAGGGCCAGATGCTAATTCACTGACTACTGAAGCCCCTGGAATCCTGACCCTACCTCACGTCAATCTGCACACATTTTTCTCCACTTCATAATTATCTACTCCATGACTTACCCCATTTGAGACCAACACCAATGTAATACCTGCTGGTGATGTCCATGCAAAAGATTCCTTGAGGCTAAATACACAGACACAGGGCAACCAAGAGGCTCCCAATCAAGAAAAACATGAACACATAAACATCGTACACACCCAACACACCCCAACAAGACCTCCACACAGACTTATGGGGCAGCCTCCTCCCCCCAGCCTCACTATTTACCTCTTCACAATTAGATCATTTTTATCAAAACCAATCCCATGAAACTTTGTGATCCTTTGTTATGCAACAGGAACAAGTCTCCTTGGTTACTAGTTAGACTTTGTCAGACGAGAATAAATGCATCATGGCCATTCAAACCACCAAGGAAGTAGTATTGGACCTCTCATTGCCCCCCCCCCCAAAAAAAAAAATGAAATGTGCTACCAATTTTAATTCCTCCCCTCCCTTTTTCTTTTTCTATAAATATTTAATCCTGTACATACTCAATACCTAGGCACTACAGCCTTTCAAAACCTACAACACTACATACAGTGCCTCAACAACATCACTCTTCATCTACCCGACACTACACTTCCTTCTATATCCTACACTACACAATCCTCTTCCTCCTCTAGCACTACCTACACTACACTTTCCTTTTCCTCCTCTAACACTTCATCTCACACAAATTTTCTTTCCCTACTCAGGCAACCATCTAAAAATGACTGTGTTGTGAAGTGCACGATATTTCACATCACAGGTCACTGGCCCCGACCATCCGCAATAACTGGTCATCATCCATTTTTTTTAAATTTATAATCATAGTTCATATGCAGAGTAGCTAAAACAAGTATCTGTGCATAATACACAAGGATGAAAATGAAAAGCCCACAAGATTGTTCCTTCCAAGAAAAAATAAAAGCGAAAAAAGGAAGGCAAATTCCAGATCTGTTCATTATGTGATGCCTGTACACACTGCATTTAAGACTAGAAATTTATGGTGATAATTTCTGGGACAAGTTTGTAAAATTATAAACAACTTTATATTATTCACAGTAATATATTTCATGATGACAATAAACTGGTAAAAGTGTGACCTTCATTTTTAATAGTGGCTTATATCTTCCAATAAATAGCAACCACTCCCTCTAAACAGTATAGGTATATTTTTTCTCCTTGTATTAAGTGTATTAAGATGAGATGAAGGGATGGAGTGGAAAGGTATATGAAAGACGGGTGTGTGAGCTGGGAGCAGGGCAATGAAATGACAGGGGACAGGGCGACATGGAGGCAATTTGTTTGTGGCCACCCTTTTCGGGATTAAGGCATCTGGCAATAGATTGATTAAGCATACAGTATGGCATCCTTAACAAGTGTTAATGCTGTGAAAGGTGATACTGCCACACACTCACCCTGGAAGAGCTCCCAACCTGCAGTGGGATGTTTTGTGAAATCATGTTCCTGAATAACAAACTTGGTCCTCTTATTTAATTATTACGAGGCATTCAGTGTAAAGGCAATCTGTATGAAGTAAATCCAGGGCTATATAAATCCATCCCTAATATAAGCCAAATATCAGCTCAGGTAACAACTGTGGATAAGATGGAGGGATGGAGTGGAGAGGTATATGAGAGAGGAGGGTGTCAGCTGGAAGTAGGGCAATGAAATGGCGGGGGAGAGGGCGACATGGAGGCTATTTATTTGTGGCCACCCTTTATGGGACAGAGGCATCTGGCAATGGATAGATAGAACAACTGTCTCCCTATACTGAGAGACAGCAACACTAAACAGAATTGGGTGAGAGCATGCATATCAACCCTCAAAGATACATTACATTTAAATTTTTGGACACACTCTCCTGCACAGATACTTGTTTTAGCTACTGTGAATCTTTTATTGCTGATTTCTTAGATACCATGGGTTAACAGATGGTAGGGACTTAGGAAAGTTAGTTCTTGCATATGCTTATGAAAATATGGCAAATGACCGTGATCTGAAACCGCATAATGTCTCAAAATAGTTCGGTCCATCGATCTTTCCATACCACCCTCTTTTGTATTTTTTCTTTTTTTTCTTGGAAGGAACAGTTTGCGGGCTCCTGACCTTTGGTTCCTTCTTCCTTGCATTAAAAAAATAAATAAATAATTGGATGAAGATAAGAATACCATGGCACACTTTCCTATACTATTACTAATCAATAAGAATGGAAATATAAAAATAACATACACATTACAATTCAACATGTACATAACTGTAGTCAGTTTCCTTTTAATCTGACAGACCCAGGCAACTTTTATAACTTCAATACTAAATCATGGGTGTGTAAAATTCAGTTGGCCTTGGTGACGAGGTAGGGATGAGTCTCCTTGGTTACTAGTCAAATTAACTCTCCAGTCTGACAGCACCTGGCCATCAACCAAGCTAAAAGAGGTTATGGATCTCTGTGGCTACATAAAATTTGATAAGCCATAGTGATGAGTCTCCTTGGTTACTAGTCAAATTAACTCTCCAGTCTGACAGCACCTGGCCATCAACCAAGCTAAAAGAGGTTATGGATCTGTCAGGTAAATGCAAACTGACTATAGTTTAAATCAACAGAAGAAAAAGTACCCACATTGATAAATAAATAAACATACAGTCAGCCACAGGAAAAAAAAAATATTAGCACGAATAACGTAAACCAAATGAACGTCAGATGGTTTAACAGATGAAGGGAAACACCTCAGGATGCTCATTTATCGCTGACATATATGAAGGGAATCTACTAGGGATGTTTAATGAAGGGTATTAACTCAGAATGATTGTAATGACTTATTCTTGGATATAAATGAGGGGAAACAAGATGTTCATTAATATTTTGAACGTTAACTTAGGATGCTTGTAGTTTTAAATTTGAGTGCTAGTCAGGGCAGTGTTTTTTTTTAATGCAAAGAACAAACTGAAGGTTTAAAAAAATAACAAACAAAGGAGTGCTGAAATCAAGATCCGTTAATTTTGAGATTCCTGCACACATTGCATTTTAAAGACTGGAAGCCATAGGAAGAATGAAATAAGAGACAGAAGACAATTTCATAGTTGCCATTGCATTTAAAAGATTGGAGGCCATAGGCAGGGGGAAATACAGACTGAAGGAGACAGTTCCATAGTTGTGCCAGTTAAGATAAAAAACAAGGACTACAGGTGCATATTCTTTCAGCATATTTTTTCCTGTGGCAGACTGTGCAGTACATCACTATAACATGGCAATAATAATAATGCAAAAATAATACATCAATACAAGAAAATAGGCATCAAAATATAATGCAACCAATATATGATATAGCAATAATCAATATGCAAAACTGACACAACAATACAGGAAAATAGGCATCAAAATAAAACACAACCAATATCAATACTTCAGGTAGGATAGTATATGCCAAACACCTATTTTTAGTGTTCAGTAAAAAGGCACTATAGCTTCTTGCACAAGTCCTTGTATTTGCCACATTTATTTACGATCTTTACGGCTGATAATATCTGCTGTTGTGGTGGTCCCAGGTGCATTTTAACTACTACCGAGAACCACAGTCAACGGTAGAGAAACTAAATACTGGAGTTTAATAAAAGAAGAGATGCAATATGAGCTTTAGAGAGACAGAAGCTCCAGAATTCTAACAACACAGATTATCTTCTAATTTTTTTCAGACAAGTGTGTGGATCTTATTACCAGCAGTCTACTCTGGAAAATGACATGCATATATCCTTTGCAAAATTTCACAGCTCTTTTAGCCACATCTCATTCAAGAAGCTAGATGATCAGCACACACAAATAAGTTACGCAAACATATGACACTGTTTAACTTAGTCAGGGAGCAAATACTGTATTATGTGGGCAAAAATGCTGAAATTGACACTGTATTGGTTCAGTTAAATGGTTTGGTTACAGCACTACTACAGAGGAATACAGGCCCACAACAGCAGCAGCCCACAATTTACTGAAACACAATACAGGGCTGCTCATATATACATCGTGTGTTGTCGGCTCAGTCTGCTTTTATGGGGGATGCAGGTATATTGACAGCTTTATTCAATTTTGCTCTGTTTACTGGGCATTAAATTACTGCACCATCTTTCCTTTGTAAATGCTAGTTGAGAAAAGACTGGCATATGGTGCTAGTCATGAAGAAGTGCTATGGAAAGGATGTTAAGCCACAGTGCTATCATATTCTGCCAGTGGGGATTGGGAAATGAATCTGCATAAGGACAAAAATGTCATGTCTCCGTGTGTGTGTGTGTGTTACATTTTTGTCATGTTTTGGTGTGTCATGTCTCTGTGGCCTTTCAATTTGTATATGGAAGGAGCTACGAGAAAGATAATAGGTTGGGAAGTGAATATAGTGGAGTGTCGAATGAGAGAGGGAAAGGTGTGGAAACTTTCTGAACTGTTGCTTCCTTACCATACTGTATTGTTAGGTGAGGATCAATATGAACTGCAAGGCTTTGTGAATGGGTCTGGGGGTGTATGTAGGAAACGGAATCAAAAAGAAAATGTAAAGTTATGGTCTTTGATGGAAATGAAGACAGCATACACAGTGAGATTGGATGATGAGGAAATGAAGAATGAGAGTGCGATGGAAGTGCTTGATAGGGTACAGCAAGGCAGAAAGGCTGCTGCATCATTGAAAGCAGTGATAAGGAGGAGGGAAGTGAGCATGGAAGTAAAGCTTGGATTCTGTTGGAAGGACAAAAGTCAAGAGTAAGAGCAGCAGAAAAGAAGTGAGGAGTGTGTGGAGTTTTATGGACAGACAGACAGACAAATGAGGAAGTAAAGAAGCATTGTGTTGCTGTTAGGAGAAATGCTTGGCGAGGGTTTGGCCATGTTCAGAGGGCAGAGAATGAGAGATTGACTAGAAGAGTGTACGTGAGTGGGGTGGAGCAGGAGACCAATGATGAGATGGAAAGATGAAGTGGAGAGATAAATGAGGGAACATGGTGGAAGTTAACATAGAAGTGAAGCTTGGATCCTGTTGGAAGGACACAAGTCAAGAGGAAGGGCAGTGGAGAAGAAGTGAGAAGTGTGTGGAATTTTATGGACAGACAGAAAGATAAATGAAGAAGTAAGGAAGCATTCTGGTACTGTTTGGAGAAATACTTTGAGATGGTTTGGCCATGTAGAGAGAATGCAGCATGAGAGACTGACTAGAAAAGTGTATGTGAGTGAGGTGGCAGGAGGGGAGGAAGGAGAGACTAAGGTTTACATGGAATAATGGAGTGGAGTGATATAAGGGAGGGGAGTGTGAGATGGAGCGAGGGCAGTCAAATGGCAGAAGACAGAGTGACGTGGAGTTAATTTGTTTGTGGCCACCCTTTATGGGACTGAGGTGTCTGGCAATAGATAGATACAAGACAGAGGAAAAAAATTTCTGATTACTAAAATGAGTGAACTTTATGCAATTACTGGAAGCAAATCCAAGAGATATTTGATTACTTGATAAAAAATAATGCAAATAATGGATGCAAATTAGCAATCACTATAAAGTTAAAAGGGTTATCGGAAACACAATGATGCAGGGTAGAGATGGCAAAGCTGACTGAGCCTTCACTACACCAATCATCATCATCATATTCATTCTAATAATCAACATCAGCCATTATGATTATACTCATCATTGCAATCATAAATCAACATCATCATCATCCTAACCTCTTCTTCCCACATATGGATGGGGTAAGGCAGGGTTCAAAGAGCAAGTACAAAACACAAGTAATTAGACATGTTATATCTGAACCACCTGTATTTTTTAGCATCTGTGGCAAATAACCAGGACTTACTGCATCTGTTTGTGATGTACAGGCATGTGCAAAAGTATGCCAACAATACTCTGCCAGCACTAACTTGTATTTATCATTCTTCCTCCTATGACAAGGGAGGAACATTCCTTCCTTATCTTACTGTTTTCTGAAGCTTGGAACAGACACATTGCTATGGTAATGATCAGATACTGAAGCTGTCAGGTTATACTAACAGCCTTCAGTTCCTTTACAATCCCACTAAAGGAGGATGGCGGACTATGAATGAATGATAACTTTGGCGTGCAGTCCATACCACAAAATATTTCAAACAACACCTTCCATTGCTACAGCTGGCACAGAAGTGTCTACATACTTTTGCTCATGCTCAGGACAGGAGTCTTGATAAACATTTCATACCCTATGGCAATGTACGGCTGGCCAGTTGTCTATAATCTTAGTTGCTTTACTAGAATCTGACAAAGATATCTTCTTTCAGAGCTGACAGCAGGATGTAATGAAACTGGTTGTTTGATATGACTACTAGTCAGAAAGGACATCTTGTGACTACACTGAGTGCCAAGCCAGGTGGCTTCTTGCTACCCAGGATATAGTTTACTACACTTGGTGGTAACATACAACTAGACAGACACATGGTGGTGTAAGGAGTTAACGCATTCCAGCTGGATGTGGCTCTATAAGTTACTACATCAGTCAGCAGCTGGTGCCAATTGGTCCCATAAAGTATTACATCTGTTAGTAGCCAGTCCCAGGCATCTTTGCAAATGGGGAAACAAAAAATTGATGAATGAATGGGTGGCTGTGAATGTGTGGTCCAGCACCTCAGAGATGTGAACAAAGTGTGCAACGTCCAGCTTGCACTATCCACTTAAGGACGAACACCCAATCCTTGAAGTATTGCGTGGGCCGTAAAAAATAAAGGAACAAAAGAACCGTGATAGCAACCCCCTCATAGAGCATGTCGCCCCCTTACTGTACGGGCACAACGTGGTTACTGCAAGCAAGGGCTGCGTGCATGTTTACTTATATAATCCTCCACCTGTGTGCCACTTATCCTTCCAACATCTGCAATGAAGACCCCTTCCCTTTATCAAAAATTAGAACTCCAGAGCCCCCACATACCTATGTTGTAACTGATATATATCATGGCACACAATGGTGGGTTGTGTGTACTGTCAAAGTAAGTTACCCACCCACCCATGCACTCCACAATCCCCCAAAACCCCACCACCAGCAAAGGCACCTGAGACCACACTACATGACATTATAGAATAGCAAGTAATTTAGCAAGAAATTTTTAAAGTTTATTTTTACGATGCACTTTCCGTTCATTTACAGCCAGCGTAAAACTTTGATCTCAGTCTGATCTGGCACTTATTTTTTACATGCGTACCGTAACGTTCCAATCTCCACATGGGGGAATCGATAGGGCCAAGGTTTGTAAACAATGAGTAACGCCGACATTGCAGGATTGTTTGGTTTGGGTGAGTGAAACGGAAACCGTAGCAACAAAATACACGAGTACAGTACTGGGTATCCTGATCCAGTAAGCTAATCTGAAGTGTTTTAAATGAGACAACTGGCCAAACCACAGGCTATATAAAAATCCGTCCACTGCACATCTAGTAATACACCTTAATAATAATAATAACAATAATAATAATAATCATCATCATCATCTGCGTAATTCAGTGGGTTGTCTTTTAGGTGGCTTACGAGGCTTGCTAGGAAATGATGTTAGTAAATCACCACAGCCACAAAGAAGACAAGCCACTTTCACAAACACCAGACATTGTTCTGCTGAGAGAAATACTGTACTGGCAAAGGCATGAAAAATAACCTGGGGAACCTTTCTGTCTATCTCAAAATTCTTGCAATATATCTATCCATCATTTATGTAGCAATCTATCTACTATGTGGGTACCTGTTTATTTACCTGTGTACTTGTCTATTTAGCAATCTATCTACAGTACTATCTATGTGTGTGTAATGTTTATCTACCTGTGTACTTGTCTATCTATCTGTCTATTTACTTGAAATAATGCTGAGCTGATGCAACAGTTTATCAAGGAGACATGCTAATCACGAAGAAGTGTAGTGGAAAGATTTCAAAACTATCTGCTACTGGTATACCCGGGGAATTTACTTACTGTACTCTTGTTACTTTAACCTGGCATAAAATAAGCATCTCAGCAATAGTTTATCATGTTGGAAAATGCTAGTAATAGTTTATCAAGTTGGAAAATGCTAGTCATGAAGAAACGCAATGGGAACGATGCAGACTTGTAGTATTGCGTTATTCTCCCACTGAGCTACATGAAAAAACCTGGTGAATGGAGAAAAACCTGGGCCAAATTAAGATGCAAGAACTATGACAACTGAGCATTGACTAAAATAAATAAATGTTAAAACTAAAGATCTTTATTATCCTTGGACCCCCAGGAATCACTCTCAGTTGAATAAGACCATCTGGTGTTCGTTGGAATAATGACAGTTGCTCTCCCACTTACGAACATTTGAGCTACGAACTATTGCTGTTGAGATTAAAGACTTACCAGCTTGAGATTTTAAAAAGCCTTGTGGCTGGCACTGTTCCTACGATAATGCCAGCCTGATAGTGCCAGGGATTGATTCCTGGCACTACATCATACTATCATCATCATTGCGGTCATCACCATCGTTGTCATTGAATAGCAGGTAAAATGGGTACCTAGATGAAGTTAACTGGCCTTGTACATCCCAGTGGTGGAATGATCTAGTTATGCAGCCTAGCAATGCCGATGATCACAATTATCATCATCATTAAGCACTGTCATTCTCTGCCCTGCCTCCTTTTCCCACACAAGGATGGGGTGAGGCATTCTCAATTAAGATTTCGTAAGCAGGGGAGCAACTGTTAATGTACTCTGTCCGCCTCAGCTTGGCTTAAAAGTGATATGGAAAGGATGCAGAGCTACAGTACTGCTATCCTTGTCTTACTCTGTTTCTGTGCATGGGGATTAGGAGGCCAAAGGACAAAAATCTCTGCCAAGTCAAGGTGGACAAACCAAAAATCGTGCAACTCACATTTCAGAAGGGTGGGAGTGGCTGTAGCAGTCATGTGAGTTGAAGTCCAGATAATTTTTGAAGACAGGTGGCCTACGGGAAGCTTTTCAGTTTGGATAGGGGTATTTCCCCAGAGGTTAGACGCCACTGTGTAATGACAGCAAACACAAAGCCAGCAGCACCACCACCACCATTAACTACAGCAGTACCAGGAACAGCATAAACAGCACCATCAGGAGCAACAGCAAGAGCAGAAGCAGCAGCAACTGCAACGGCACCAGCAAGAACAGCAGCATGAGTAGCAGTGGACCCCTGAAAATACAGCAAATTTTTAGATGATAATAATAATAATAATAATAATAATAATAATAATAATAATGTCTACAGCCTGACAGTCTTTATTTGGGCTGGGGGGGGGGGTATCAAAATGGCCTCACATTGCCCTGTCCTCTGCCATCACGTTGCCCTACCCTCACTTCACACCACCTAAAAGGGGAACCAAAATTTGTGAGAGGGAAACCTTGTACCATATTCTTTGTGAGATTACAAGACTAACACCTCTTCCTAGGCAACTTGTTTTGTGTTTTCCATCTTAGTGTTCTCTCTCTCTCGGGTACGGGAGTGGAAGCCTTGACATGTAACTACGATATAGGCATGTAACTTTGGTGCAGTTACAGAAATATTCCTTAACTACTGTACTGCCCTATCCCCTACAAGGAGGAATGTGGATGATATAAAGTGGGCACCTTCAGATGGCAGAATAAGACAATACTATGGCTCCACATCATTTACGTAACTCTTCACAACATTATTCTTGTATTAATCTGTTGTTACAGATCAGCATTGAATAGGGAGAGACGGCAAATTTAGGACAAGCTAAAGTATAGTGAGAAACAGAGGTGTAGACAGATTTAATCCTATCGCAATGATGAATGTTTCCTGATACTGTACAAACAAGAGTCTGGTGGTAGCATGTATAAAATATTAAACATCAACAGAAGGCCCCATGCTACAGGTCCTATTAGCAAAATCAAACAAATAATAACAATAATAATAATAATAATACTAGGCCATCACCCCACTTTCCCTTATCCTCAAAGGTCAGGTCCAGACAGCAAGAGAAGAAAATGGTAGTGGGAGAATAACTCACTGGAATACCCACTGAAATGGACCACACACCCACCCAACACTGAAGCCCTTGGAATCCTGGGTCCAGCACACAGGCATAACTATCCACACAAATGCTATCTATCTATCTATCTATCTATCTATAGCCCGACGCCCTAATCCCGCAAAGGGTGGCCACAGACAAAACGCCTCCAAGTCACTCTGTCACCCACCATTTGACTCCCCTCCCCCCAACTCACCCCCCCCCTCCCTCATATACCTCTCAACTCCATCCCTCCACCTCATCCTCGGTCTACCCCTCCCTCTCCCTCCCTCCACCTCACCTACATACACCCTCTTAGTCAGTCTTTCATTCTCCATTCTCTCCACATGTCCAAACCACCTCAGTGTATTTCTCCTAATCTTTTCAACCACATCCACATCTACCCCACAACGTTCCTTCACTTCTTCATTCGTCAACCTGTCCCTCCACGTCACTCCACATGCTCCTCTCAAGTAACTCATTTCCACTGCTCCCACTCTTGACTTGTTCCCCTCTTGCAAGGTCCACGCCTCGCTTCCATACATCAGGGTAGGGATCACAATACAAATGCACTTCACAATATCCATCAAATAATAGGTCCAACTTTCAAGATTAATGGGCAGTGTCAATACTTGTTATGTACTCCCCCATACAAAATCCATCCAATCTTTATCTTGTTACCAACTAGGGAGGGAAGGGGAGGTATATCTAAGCCAAAATATGACTCTGATCCCTGACTTATATCTACCTGATGTACAGAGTGATGCCTTCATGCAGTGGCACCAACGTACATGTCCCTCAACTTCCTATTCCACGAGAGGGGGATGCTGGACTGTCAGAGAATAGCAGTACTAATACAAGGCCTTCTCCAACCTAACCTCCTCTTCCAAAAAAAGATGATGATGGACGGTAGGAAAATGGCAGCACCAACACACTACGTCCCTCAACTCCCTACGCCAAAAGAGATGGATGGTGGAGTGCAGAAGATGGGAAATGTCAGTCTACAGTCCACCAAATTCATGTCCAGACAGGCCAGAAGCCATAAAGAGAACAAAACAATCATATTCATGCACTTACTAGATGGTGGAGGCAGCTGGCAGTCCATGAAGATGTTTTTGTGTCTGACTGTCTGGTTGAGCAGGTTCCATTTTGTTTTGTTTCGTTTATAATGGCTCCAACATGCTTGAATGTGTTGGCCTTGGTCACCTAATGGCAGCTTCCCATGCTGCTTGATCTCTGGCAGCCTCCCTATCCAGTCCCTTATCCATGAGGTTACACTCTATGACTTCGTTCCATTTCATGGCGGACAATCAATTTAACACCTGAAAAAAAATAACACCATTGAACCACTTCATCAAATGCTGTGAGGTATGCCTTCACAGAATGGCACGTGAATATTGTATCTGGGTGGCTCCGTTGCCATTATTTAAATATCCCACAACTTATCACCTAAATGTAAGATGGTGGATTGCACTGGCCAGCTTCTGCCTGTAGTCCAGTGTTTCCATCCAAATAAGCCTGGAGACACAACTATACAGATCCACATTTATAAAGTACATGATGATAAATTTTTCCCATAACATCCCATTAACTTAGATGAATTAGCTGGCCCTGCATTGTAGTGGTTACTGTGAGAGTTGATGTGAACACTGAGTCCATGGTGCCACTGTACTCTTTCACTGAGGAGCCTAGTGCTTGAATTCCTGTTTGTGTGTCATTACCACTGACAGTCTTGGTTGTAACTAGCATTACTGATTTGCTGTATATTTTGTGAGTGCTGGCCATTCATTCAGCACCTCTTAATTACTGTTACTGTTATGTCATGGAATTTGGGTGGAAGAGAGAGAGAGAGAGAGAGAGAGAGAGTCCCTTACCATCTGCCAACCCCACCATCTCAGGGATTACCTATAGCGTCACTACCACTTACTTACTATGTGCCTGCGATAGTGTTTATAAAGGAATCAGGCTGTGAATTAAGTATATGGTTAATTACAAACTCTTTGTGGTAGTAATGAGCAAGAATTAAGTGACATTTCATTTCACGCAGTTTCTCATCCAATATTCTCCATGGGAATCCTTATGCACTTTATATTTCTTATCTTGGACATAGATAGATCTTGAATTTGGCTCTCTGTTATCATTTGTTTGTGTTTTTTCTTTGAGGGAACAATTTTACTGGCTTCTGGCATTTGGTTCCTTCTTCCTTGCGCACACACACACACACACACACACACACACACACACAAAAGAACCGTTATCCTGCCCCCTTTTCCCCACTTATGAAGATGTGGTGAGGTGAGATCCACAAACATGAAAACAGAGCACTGTACAAGTGAAAGTCCTACCAAACAGCATAACTATATTCCTTTCACTGTTACTTGGCCTAAAAACAGACATCTTTCCATCTTATATGCTGCGCTGTAAATGGACATAAATACAAGAACATAGCAGTAGTCAAGATGAAGTGCTTGTAACAGATGCAGAGCCACAGGTTTGTACAAGTGCTCGTGGGCCCTTCAGGCACCTCACACTTGCTCCTGTGGAGGGCTCTCACGTTTATGTGCTGTTCTAGTGTAACACTGTCACTTCGATTTTTTGCAGCTAACCAACTGATCGTGTTATTTGCAGCTTCGGGAATGAAACCCACGTTTACTTAAGTTCAACCTCTGGGCAAAAAATTCTACGGAGATCCAATGCCGCGCTTCGGGTGCAGCATTTTGGGGTCAAAGTGTGATTGCTCATTAAATATAGTACAAGTTTTTCAATCACGATGGGACCATGTTTGTTCACATCAGCGAATTTTTTGTGATTTTTGTGCCAATTTTGGTGCGATTTGAATGTGTAGTTTCGGCTGCCCAAAATACACACACACACACACAGCTACTGCTACAGTATATTAGATTATTATGAAACTTAGCTAATACAGAATTTAATAAGTTACACAAGGGTGGTGACCATCATCCACTCACTTGATGTAGTGCTGCCTACTTCTTCCTTAGCCTTTATCATTCTTTTTCTGTGCCTGCCCTCCTCTCTTCCTATTTCTCCCATCTTTCCTGTCACTACTTATTGCTTTTCTTTCCTTTACAGGTGGCTTTACATTGAGTGACAAGCCAAATGGTTTCCTGTAAGCCAAGAAACCATTTACCACGCTGGGTGGTAACCATATAACCAAGCCATACGTGCTCCCTACGTGTCAAGTGGGTTGGTGGAGGGTTAGTGCCCCTCCCTGTAAAACAAATAACTCAAGAGTCAAATGGCCACCCCGTACGGGATTATGGCGTCTGGCAATAGATAGATAGATAGACACAAGGGTGAAGTATCAATCATATTAACCCATCTCATGCAGGCTATTTTTAGCCCTATGGGTCACCCCAGTGCTGGCCATTTTTCAACTTTTTTTATTTGGCTAAAATGATAGATTTTGATATGGAAACAACGAATTTCGCCATTAAAATGCTCACCGAGGTTCGGAAATAAGTTTTATTGAATCCTGCATACTCGGGTACAGGTATAGCCACTCTCTCACGCTCACCACGTAGGTGAGAGAAAGCAGTTTTCGATGTAAGGTATACTCAGGTATTTATGCTGGGAAGGTATAGCAATGTTCAGTACACTTTCCTGATTACTTATTACTTCAGCATCTATCACAATTTGCATGTCTTTCTCACTGTGAATGCATTATCTTACACTTACTTGAAGATACGTACAACCTGACCATTACGTACAGTCCTGGCACTTACAAGAAGGTATTTCCAACTTGACTTCACTATATAGTCCTTACACTTACAAGAAAATATTTACAACTTACATGAAAATATTTACAAAATGCCTTCATTATGTACAGCACTGGGTGAGGCACACAGGCAGAGTGAGGAAGAGCGAGCGTGATGGGGGAAGCGAGTGAGTGTATGGCCTTGACAGCCTGGGGGATGGTAGAGGAACAGTTACCTTACATGCCTGCCAATTTTTACCCGCAAATCTTGAAAAATGCAGTCACAGTGAAGTTTTTTATTTTCAGCTGTTTTAAAACGGCACTGGCACTGGCACTGGCCGCGGAATTATGTCAGACTGTTTGAAAACGGCACTGGCACGCGGCGGGTTAAGGTGGCGGGTTAAGGTGAAAGAATTATAGTGAAGAGGCCACAACTTGGGGGTGGGTGGGGCGATGCTGAAGGCAATGATAGAGGGTCCAATTAACCAATCAATTTCATAAAATATCTTCAGGGGTATTATACCAAGTGTATGGTAGTAATGGCATAGTTGAGGGATGATGCCATGAGGAACTTTGCCAAGCTGCTCATTTATGTGACCAAGACCTTTGAGCCTGTGGCAGTTTATTCTTTTTCTTCCCTTCTTTTATCCATGGAAGAAGGAACCAAAGGCCAGAAGCCCTAAAGATTGTTCTCTCCATGAAAAAACAAAAATAACAGAAAGCCAAATTCATGGTCTGTTCACTCTCTATCCTATGATACAAGGTCACTGCTTCATCTACATTACAACACCTTACCTCCCCTTGGTGTTACCCAAGACACTCATTTTACCGACCAACTCCCAAATGATGGACGGACACTCAAATCGAGTGACATTTGCTGCCCGCATGAAGACTCAAACCCTGGCACAAACAGGCTGGCAGCTTCAACAGTCAGTGATGCAAACCATTCAGCCACCACTGAAACAAGAAATGGGATATCATTACAGAACATTCAAATTAATAAGATCTTTTCAATGCAGCAAAGTAAAATATATAGGTAACCTCTTCACACTTTATATATAAACAGTAAAATCATTAATGCAGTAGACCCCTGCTTTACTGTACCCCAGCAGACCAGATATCAGATTTAAACTCTAAATGATGGCTGACGTCAAATGATGCCATTCAATACAAGTGCCGTAGGCATTGAATCAGCGAGATCGATAAAAAACTGCAAACAATTAGCTACGGAATGGGAAGGAAGGTCAGTGGTATGTTTACATGATCTACCATCCCAAACACTCAGGCAGTCAGTTCATCTCGCATAATATCACCCATCAGTGTACACGTCATCGGCTCTTGTGCAGTCATTTTATGAATTTTTCTGCAAATCATAGGGTCGGTTTAGGAAACTAAAAAAACACTGTCTGGTGTGCCAGGTGATTCTCTTCATATCTGTAAGAGATGGGGGTGGGGAGGACCTTAAGCTGAAAAAATGGTTCAGGGGCCAGCCTGCAGTGCAAACCACACAGCCAATGGGGGATTACTGAACACTTTGAGAGCCCCTGGATAATCCGTCATACATAACGAATACCATCAAGTAAATGGGAAAAACCATGGTTTCCTGTAACCCAGGAAACCATTTACAAGTGTACTGATAACCAAATAACAAGATGATGAGGAGCCGACTATGGTGCCCCTTTTATCTGGGTGAAGATGCAAATGCAGTGTCTATACAGGAGCAAAACCTCCATACTCTTCCTTAGGCACTATCTACAGCAAGGCAACACTGGAGGGCAGTTGCCTGCCTGCAGTTGATAAGTCTAATTGGCCAGACAGACAAACTACTTAACAGCAGCAGCATCAACACTGCTCTTACCAATGAGAAAGACAGCCTCCTTGTGATGTCAATCCTTCCTCCTGACAAAATCCAGTCCATCACAGACCACTAGAGGCCTCACCACACCAGCAATACCTCCACCAACCTCTCCTCTCAGCACTACGAATTCCAATCTTGACAGCACACCTGAAAAAGGAAATGGTGACTAACTTTACCATTACTGACAGGACTTGAGAATGAATGAAATTTTATTCTGTGTATTAATTACAGTACCAAACTGGACACTGAATGCTTATGTTCCAAAATAAGTTTCCATATAATTACATCTATAAATGACTGGAAATTTGGGATACTATTTAGAAGCCACATGTGTAATTCAATTAAGAATTTTCTGCTTCTCTCTCTCTCTCTCTCTCTCTCTTTTTTTTTTTTTTTTTAACAAATACCCCAGGGGTTACTGACTGCAAGGGGGAGGAGGAGGAGCAAACCACTTCACTCCAAAGACAGATTTCTTACTTTCTACTGTTGTAGGATTTTATTTTGCTTAAGCGTGACTTTTCAAACTGGAAAGGTTGGATATACTGGTTGCTATCTTAAATTAGCTCCTTCACTGCAAGAGATCCTAATTTGGGCAAAAATCATCTGGTGGTGGCAAGAATAAAATGTATTTAACTCTTGCCGTGCTACACACTTCATATGAGACACAATGAAGGTCTGGTCTGCACATGCCACACTGCAAGCCTTGTATCAGGTTTAATTCCTATTGGTTATGAAAGGGGAGGTAAACTTCCTTACAAAAAACCAGCATGGCAGGGGTTAAGGGGTTAATCTGTGATAGAAGTGTCACAGAAAACAAATATGACCCAATGGTGATATATAACACAAAGCATTTCAAACTGCTTGAAATCCATCAGTGACTCTGCTAAATATTTACTGAAAATGGGGATCAGCTTTCTCGTGGCAGTGGAAATTGATCTGGCCATTTTCTGGAATTTACAATGATCCCTTGGTTATTGCAGCTTTTGTTATCACTGCAAGATAAAAAGCTGTACTCCTGCCATTACAGCACATTTTTCTTGGCTCAAAATCATTGCTCTTGAACACCTGACCTGGTTTCAGCCAACTATGCCGATACAGTGCCTATGGTTTCAGATGGCTTTGAGGGATCCAGAGTTGAGGCCCTACTCAGGGAGTTAATCCCAGGTGGTGGAGACCACTAAATCTTTACCCAGTAGCCTTGAAGCCCCTTACCTCAAGCCTATCTCCAGCCTCTCTATGGTATGTTTCTTTCTCATTGCATCCTTTTCATCACTTACTATTAGCAATGCCTGTGAGAGTTTCGGTATGTATGTATGGGCTTGCACTTGGGATGCCTAGCACCAATTAGGCTAACTCCCACAGGTACTGTGTATTCATTACCATGCAATTTCGTTATTACGCACTAAGTTCAGTACCAAGCATGCACTACCAAGGGATCACTGTATTAGTACTATGAACCTGAGAAAAAATAAAAAAAATAAAAAACACTGACTCAAAACAAGAGCTTAGTTTTAATGTAATTTTCTGTTTAATTTATGCTAGAATACAGCTTCTGCCTCTGACTTTATGCTTTTATATAGCTACATTCAGGTATGGGAGACTTTTCAAACTGCAGGGCTTAAATAATAACCTTAATTCCCCCACTTCTAGGGTGCTCTCCAAACTTGGTAAAGAATATTCTGACGGTAGCAAGGGAACGGATGTGTAAGAAATGTCATCTGAGTGAAAAGGTTAAATATGCAGTTACATATGCTTGGAAGGGAGACCAAGGATGAGATGGAGGGATGGAGTGGAGATAAGACAGAGAAGTAAGAGCTGGAGAGAGGGATGCCAAATGGTACAGGAAAGGTATGTATGGAAGCAATTTGGGTAAACATACAGATCAGATTAAGCAGCAGAAATACCTTACCAATCCACTTCCTCTTCTCCCTGGTTGCTCTCTGTATTTTTCTAATAATATTCATGGATGTAAATGATTGATTACTGCTGATTTTTCTTTTCCTTGCTGTTTTTATCAATGTTTGTTTCAATTCACTCAGGTCTGTTTCCAATGCATAATGGTAGGCTTGTCTAAAAATTACTCAAATCTAGTGAAATTTACTATTACTAATCTAACTTCACATATACATAGCCTAGCCCTACCTAACAAAATACAACCTAACCTAATCAAACCACACCAACTCCAATCTAAACTACCAATTTTTTAATCAAAACAAACCCAATACCCTATTTAGCCTAACCTAATCAAAACAAACACAATCTAACCCACCCCAACTTAACCTAACCCAAATGAGCCCCAGAACAAGTTTAAAGCCAAGCTAAATGGCCTAACAGCTGCAACAGAAGCTAACCTAAGCCTAACACCTGTAAACAGGCTAAATCACTAAAACCAAGAAATAAAATCTGAAAATCGTCAACTATAGGTCTGGAAAAAATCAACCTTACTAAACTGTCCTCCAAAATGACAATGTTCACCCCACCTATGGCTTAAACACATTAATCTGTCTAAAAAGTTTATAAATCAACCTAAACACACAATTTTGTCTAAAATTTCAAAATCGGTAAAAAATCAGAACTCATCGTTAACCCGCGGCATCCCATCAACGTGAATTAACGTCCACACGTTTTGTCACTGCCAATCCTGTTGACATACATAAACGTGAATCAATTACAAGGTCCCTAATTTGCACAATTTTCAATTTTCACGAGTGATTTTTGGTACATATACACGGGACACCTTCCTCTACAAGATGCCAGGCAGGGACAATGCCTTACCCAGCATGACCTCCCCCCCCCTGCATGCCATTGTCTCAGCAATTCACCTGTTATCAGTGACCTGGCCAGTAAAGCCATGTCATGCCACGGTACGAAATTCAGGGCCAGAGTGATTCCCCAATCGATGACAATGTGGAGGACAAACTTTACATAGCATTAGAGGAAGAAACAGTCAGAAATGATGATCAGGTAATGTGGCAAAAAAAGGTCAGGTATGGTGATGTGTTAGTGAGTGAAACAATGCTTATAATGCCTATATTACTGTTTGAAAACCAATATACTCTCGTACTACATATAAATTCGTACCAAATAAATAAATAAATAAATATCGTTTATGAGTGGTGTGGAATAGTTATCCTCCCAGCCTGTTAGAAAACCCAGTAAGGTAAGGAGCTACTTCTACCTGTATCGAGTATTTTAAACCTCAGGTGAGCAATTTCTCTACGAATTTTCGATGTTCCTCACCAAAAGCGGAGGTTTGAGCAAAAAAAAAAAAAATTTTTCCAAAAATCGTCAGGATTGGGGGAAGTCAGTGGTCGGGATGGGGCGGGTTAAACCAAGGTTTGGCCATTGTTAGGTGGGATATGGTGGTATTTCTATCCCCATCGCTAGGCCGGGGTATCATATATTGAAGTAATGTATTCCTGTACTTGAACCTGTGACCCCATGATACAGAGCTAATCCAGGGTTACCCCCTCATGTGGCACACATTTTAAATTAACCAATGACGGCCCTTAACTAACCCGACCCAACATACAAAGGTGACCCAGGAGTAGCCCTATTAAGAAGCTGTGTGCATTTTCAAGATGTCCTCATGTCACAAGTGTTCCCCTCCATACAAAATGACCCACCTTGCTAAATAAAATAACAAAGCCCGTCTTGACTTCTCCCATCAGCATCATGTATTACCATACAACATTATGTAACAAAATTATGGTAATCCGCATTGGTAGAGAGAAGGCAGTCATGTTTGGCTGTGTAATCGAACATACATACCCCACAGTAGGGTGCATGTACCGTACTCACCATGCCTGGGCAGCGTCAAAGCAGCTCCTATCCAAAGGTAAATGGCTTTCACAGTTAGGATACGCAGGAAAGGCATGAGTAACTTTGATGGTTAATTGTCGCTGGGGCTCTGAGGGATTCTGTCCACCAGATAGGGCGTTAGGCTTTATCTGGTGTGGACAGGGCAGGTTGGAGCAGGTTAGGTGCAATTCAGGTAGGTTTTTAATGGACAGTATTTTGATCTATTTCTGCGATTTTATTTCGTGTATGATTAATGGATCTTGATCGTTTTGATGGTTTTACTTTGCAGTTTATTAACTAATTTTTACTTTATTCGTATCTGCAGCAAAAACATCAGAAATGGTGGAAACACCTGAAAAATTATTAGCTAAAACCGTAAAACAAGCATGAATGCAATAAAGGAAACAAATTCGCTTTTATGGTTATTTCTATCGGATATGCCCATTTGCTCCCCCTCCTGCAATGGCAAAGACTAGCACTTCCAACACGTCACAATCAGAATTCCTGAATGTCCTTTCTGATGGTAATTTCTGGGTAACGACGACGGTGTAACGGGCCCTACGGGTTAGGGTGTCAAATGGCCATGGTGGGATAGGCCTACTTAAGTTTATCCAACCCCTTCACCATGTCTGAAAGTCGTAAAACATGCACTTAAAGCTGTACACTACCCCTCCACATCTTCCTAATACCGCCAGTAAACAACTAAAGCAACATCATACCTGTAACATAAGCCATACGATGTAGAATAAAGCCACATTCACAGCAATTGAAGCCTTCACACCTCCACTGACCCGACGCCATTTTCGTTCACCTTCGGGAGGCCCAGTCCCAGCAGACAACCGCTTCCTGATGATCTACAACGTTACTCCACCCTCTCATAACGTCCAGTCATAACATTATCAGTACAAACTTAAAATATCACAATGTCAGCATCAGTAGTCGTGAAATATAACAGCAATCACAGCTAAAAACAAATTATTCCATTCACACGCTTGCAGCCGACGCAATGTGTACGTCACCGCACTGCCATACGGTGGCCAACTTAGCGCTTTATCCGCTAGAGTTGTTTTGAGATAACTGCTTACAAATGTAAGCGGCAAATGTTTATACCTATAACCCTTTTACCTTAACATGGTCTGGATTTTTGTCCTCCTGCAGATTATCTAACATATTAATTGGCAAAGAAATGTAATGCTACGGCTCTTTCCACTGCATTTTCTCATGATTAGCGGTTATCTTGTTACAACTTAGCATTAAAAAAAAAAAAAAAAAGTCTAGGGAAAGTAATCTACAGATAATATTGATATTTTTACAGTGGCATAGGCTACACTTTTTTTTTTTTTTTTAAGCTTTGGGAATATTCTATGGCTTATGTACATTTTTCTAAAGAATCTGAAGGTGAACAAGTCATAAGTTCCTAAAGGAATACATCCGAGGATACTGAAAATAGCAGCAGAGGTTTTGGCATTACCACCTACTATACTGTTTAATCATTCTCTGGCTACTGGACAAATACCAGGGGATTAGAAAAATGCCCATATTACAGCTACACATAAAAAGGGTGATCCACGAGACCCCAGTGAGCTTGACTAGCATTATTTGTAAAATCCTGGAAGACATCATTAGGGAGAATATAACTGAACATATGAAAGCCGATATCCTATTCTGTTACTAAGCAGTATGGATTTATATCTGGGAGTTCCACTGTTCTACAGTTGATAAAAGTAATAGATGAATGGACAGAGGCGTTAGACCAGAATAAGGCTATACAGTAGACATGGTATACTGTGATTTTTGCAAGGCTTTTGATCGGGTTCCACATAAGAGATTAATGAGCAAGTTAACTAGCTATGGCACTGAGAGAAAATTAAGGACGTGTATTGGAAATTTCTTAACAGGGAGGAAGCAGAAGGTAATAGTCAATGGAGAAGAGTCACCTCGGATGAGAGTTAAATGTGGCATTCCCCAAGGACCAATACTGGGTCCTCTGCTTTTTGTTGTATATATTAATGATTTCCCAGAATGCGCAACCCATGGCAGTAACATATACAGGTATGCTGATGATATCAAAACATTCAGAATCATTGACAACATAGAGGATTGCCAACACCTGCAGGACCTAACAAATATGCATCAATGAACTGAGAAATGGCTACTAAGTTTCCATCCAGATAAATGCAAGTCAATGCGAATTGGTAACACGAATATTGAGGATTACACATACAGGACTGATAATGAACTAAGGAGAACTACAGTGGAGAAAGATATAGGAGTAGTAATTGACAAAAAGATGAAATTTTCAGACCATATAACAGAGAAAATCAATAAGGCTAATAAGATTATGGATCTTATACGACGATCCTTTTCAGCTCTGGATCCTGTAAACTTTAGACATTTTTATGTGGCACTGGTAAGACCACATCTAGAATACGCGAATCAGGTTTGGAATCCATATCTTATGAAAGACACAGAATCAATAGAAAGAGTACAGAGAAGAGTAATATGGCTAATACCAGGATTTAAGGATCTACCTTATGTGGAAAGATTAAGGAAATTTGAATTGCCAACTTTGGCTTAGAGAAGAGCAAGAGGAGATATAATTGAGGCTTTTAAGATTATTAAGGGTATATATATGACGAGGAGTTTAGTGGAGGCCTCTTTACCCTGAGAAGCGGTAGAACAATTACAAGAGGACATGAGTGGAGGGTAGACAAGAAGAGAGTAGGCCAAACCTCAGGATGAATTCTTTTCCTCTGCCAGTAACAAATAACTGGAATAATTTACCATCGTGGGTCATCAGTGCTACATCAGTAAATCAATTTGAAAGAAGGCTCGACAACTTCTGGCAGGGTCAAGAAATTTATATACAATTATAAGGCACGTATAACCACCTCACACATCCACCATGACTTGGAGGCCCTTGAGCTGGAGTAACAGACTAAGTAGAGCCTTCTTCCATAAATCTACTGTGAGTTACTGTGAGTTTATATTCTGTTACATTCTAGCGGTTTCAGATAAGCCTGAGGTTGCATTTACTCTTCCTCCCCCTCCTGTTACTATTACTGCTGCTGCTGCTATTACTGCTGCAATATTACTACTACTGCAACTACTACTATTACTACTACTACTACCACCACCATCACCACTGCTACTACTACTACTATTACTACTACAATTGTCACTGCAAATCCTTCCTGTCTATCTATACCCATCTGCCTATCTATTAATCTATCTATGAGTGGTATTATGTAAGCATAAACAGCAGTCACCCTCGAATGATGATGATAATAAGAAGGAGGAGGAGGAAGAAGAAGAGGAGGGGGAAGAGGAGGAGGAAGAAGAGGAGGAGGAAGAAGAGGAGGAAGAGGAGGAGGAAGAGGAGGAGGAAGAAGATGTGGAGGGGGGACTAAAGTGGCTAAATTTTGCCTGACGTGCATGAAAGGCTGTAGAAAGGGAACAGTATTACGCTTCCTAACACCCTTTCCTTGGCTACTTATTCTGCTTTATTACATTTTAACATTCTATCGCAGGTTATTTGGGAAGCTTTGAATTCGAGATTGTTGTTGTTGTTGATGTTTTGTTGGTTTTATTTTTTGTTTTGCTGTTTTGTTGTTTGTTTGTTTTGTTGGTTTTGTTGTTTTGTTACTTTATTGTTTTGTTTTGTTGTTTTAGTGTGGTTGTTTTGTTGTTTTGCTGTTTGACCTAGCAGACCCATCGACCACAGGTAAGCAACTGGTTCTGTGGGGCCGTGCTACAGGTACAGTACCGTACATACACCGTGTCGGGATATAGGGCCCCCTTGTGGTAGACAGCG
>NC_136968.1:33281858-33296858 GCF_032717465.1 Coenobita brevimanus | reverse complement strand
GGAAATGGTATCAGGACAGGATCAGGTGTGGCATTGGATCCTTCAGGCTAAATTGGATGCAGGTCGGTGGGTCTTAGTGCAGTTTGGGTGATAAAATAAGTTTTTTTTTTTTTCTATCCATAACACCTTGTACAATAATAATAATAATAATAATAATAAGCAGCAGCAGCAGCAGTAGTAGTAGTATAATGATGATGATGACAATATATCAATAATATTAACAATAGTAATAATAATAATAATAATAATAATAATAATAATAAATGAAAGTAGCAGTCCTTCATTTCTTTTTTTTCTTTCTTTATTCACTTATTTACTGACTTTATTAATTGACATTTATTTACACATCTATCTATCTATCTATCTATCTATCTATCACAGGGGCTGGCAAAGGAAGGAAGTTTATCTATCCATGTTCATCATAGCAAACTCTCTCTCTCTCTCCCTATCTATCTATCTATCCATCTAACCATCCATGTATAGCAATTCTCTCTCCCTACCTACCTACCTATCTATCTATCTATCTATCTATCCATCCATCCATCCATCCATCTATCTATCCATCTATCTATCTATCACAGAGGCTGGCGAGGAAGGAGGTCTACCTAGCCATGTTCTGCACTATCTATCCATCTATCTATCTATCTATCCATCCATCCATATATAGCAATTCTCTCTCTCTCCCTACCTACCAACCTACCTACCTATCTATCTATCCATCCATCCATCTATCTATATATCCATCTATCTATCCATCCATCCGTCCATCAATACATATATACATACAACTATACATCCATCCATCCATTCACCCATCCACCCATCTATCTATCTATCTATCTATCCATCTATCTATCACAGAGGCTGGCGAGGAAGGAGGTGTACCTAGGCATGTTCTGCACTATCGCTACCGCCCTTGGTATGTTTGGTACCTACAACTCAGCCGTGACCTCGACGCTGGAGAAGAGATTTAAGATGTCTAGCAAGCAAATGGGTGAGATAGATAGATAGATAGATAGATAGACAGATAGATAGATAGATGGATGGATAGAAAGGTAGATAGATTAATTGATAGGGAGAGGAAGAAAGGTGGATATGTAGGTTGGTAGGAAGGTAGGTATAGATAGATAGATAGATAGATAGAGACAGATAGATAGATGGACAGACAGATAGATAGATAGATACATAGATTGATGGATAGGGAGAGGGAGAAAGGTGGATATGTAGGTTGGTAGGAAGGTAGGGAGGTACAGATAGATAGACAGATAGATAGATAGATAGACAGATGGATGGATGGATGGATAGATACTGTAGATAGATGGATGGATGGATGGATGGATGGATAGGGAGAGAGAGAAAGGTAGGTGGGGAGGTATAGATAGATAGATAGATAAATAGACAAGACAGATAGACAGACAGATAAGTAGATAGATAGATAGACAGAGATATAGATAGATGGATAAATGGGTAGGTAGGTACGTGGATGGATGGTTGGATGGATAGATAGACAGATAGATAGACAGATACAGACAAATACACAGACTGATAGATAGGGGGAGGGAGAAAGGTGGATATGTAGGTTGGTAGGGATAGATAGATAGATAGATAGACAGATAGATAGATAGATAGATGGACAGATAGATAAACAAATATAGACAGATGGATTAGTGGGTAGGTAGATGGGTGGATGGGTGGGCAGACAGACAGACAGACAGACAGACAGACAGACAGATAGATAGGTAGACAGATAGACAGAACGACAGACAGCTGAGCAGTATATAAGTGAGATATACAGAAAGGGTAGAGATAGACAGATAGATAGACAGATAGATAGATAGATAGATAGATACAGATAGATAGACACGAAGGTAAGCTGAGATAGACTGATAAATAAAATGAGACAGACAGACAGACGGACAAACACATATATTACTTGTGGATGAATATATATAGAGAAAGTTAGCTAGATAGATATATTGATGGATAGATAGACAGGAGAGAAAGATACTAACAGATAGATAAATGCCTAGAGTTGTGTACATTTCTCTCTCTCTCTCTCTCTCTCTCTCTCTCTCTCTATCCATCTGGCTGTCTATGTATGTATGTATGTATTTATTTATGTATGTATGTATTTATGTATGTATGTATTTATGTATTTATGTATGTATGTATGTATTGTATGTATGTATGTATGTATTTATGTATGTATGTATGTATGTATTTATGTATGTATGTATGTATGTATTTATGTATGTATGTATGTATTGTATGTATGTATGTATGTATGTATGTATCTACGTATCTGTACATCTATCTATCTATCTACCTATCTATATCTACCTATCCATTCATGTATATCTATATATCTATCAACCTACTCATATATCCCTCCATCACTCTCTCACTATCTCTAATTATCTCTATCTCTCACAGGCATCGTCCTCAGTGGAAATGACATCTCTTCCACAATCTTTGCTATCCTTGTCGGTTACTTCGGGAATTTCGGACACCGCCCTCGCTGGATTGGGCTTGGTATCATGTCCGCTGCGATAGCCTCCTTTATGGCCGCCCTCCCACACCTCATATATGGCCAGGGGAGGGAGGCGGAAGACCTTTTGGCTGCGACTTATTCTGGGACCAATATGACGGTGGAATTATTCAAGGAGAAGAGTTGAGTACTGAGAGAGAGAGAGAGAGAGAATGAATGAAATGAATATGTATGAAGATGAGAGAGAGAGAGAGAGAGAGAGAGAGAGAGAGAGAGAGAGAGAGAGAGAGAGGAATTATGTATGAAGATGTATATAATAATGATAATAGCATAAGAATGAAAATACTGCGAATTATAATATTGATCAGAATAGTAATATGCTGAAATTGCTAATAATAATAATAATAAATAAATAATAATAATAATAATAATAGTAGTAGTAGTAGTAGTAGTAATTCGTAGCAACCTCAGTCTATCCTCCTATCCTTCTATCTTGTCCATTTATCTGCCTCTCTCTCTCTCTCTCTCTCTCTAACCCCCCCTTAACCCTTTCAGAAGAGATCGAGCTATGCAACACGACCCTAGCGGAGGACCAACGCTGCGCGGAGGAAGGAGAAGATGGGAGCGATTTTGGCGGGGGTATAAAAGGTCCCATGGTTTTCATTTTCATCTCCCAGCTCATGATTGGCGTCGCGCATTCGATTTTTTGGAGTATTGGCGTGACGTATTTAGACGACAACCTTAACAAAAAGACGTATCCTTTGTATTATGGTGAGTTGAGGTGGATTGGGGTTGATTTGGTTCATTTGAGCGGTCGAAATGGAGACACATCAGAACTGACTTGATTTGACTTGGTGTTCAAAAGAGCTATGTGTGAAATGATGATGATGATGATGATGATGATGATGATGATGATGGTGGTGGTGGTGGAGATAACGAATGATGATGATGATAACGAGGATGGTGATGACAAAATATATGGTAATAGTAGTAGTAGTAGTAGTAGTAGTAACGATAATGTCCTAATGAAATACGTGAAATAAGCTGCCCATGGGTGAAAAAAAAATCGTGCCAATTTCAAATGAAAGAACTATATAAAAAAGTTTCAAAATAAATAAATCTAGACCAATTTGAGTGTACTAATTCTCTCTCTCTCTCTCTCTCTCTCTCTCTCTCTCTCTCTCCCAGCCATCAGTCTGCTGGTACGCATGCTGGGGCCTGTACTGGGGTTCATGGTAGGGGGGAAATGCCTCTCTCTCTGGATAGACCCCCGCTACCAACCCAGCATCAGTAGCAACGACCCCAGGTGGCTTGGGGCTTGGTGGCTTGGTGAGTAATGCTGGGTTAATTCGTTTCGCTTTTAGTTTTATTCTGGTGTTCGAGTTTATGTAGTTACTATACTCTCTCTCTAAACTGACCCTTGCTACACCTTACGTATGGTTAATGTAAGAGTTCATAACTTGGTTCCATAACATACACGTGAATTATATATATATTCCGGAATTTTATCTAGATTTAGCAGCTGTACTACCACTACTAACCTTCAATATCATTCTGCCAGGGTTTTTGATCATCGGGTGCATTCTGGGCAGTCTGAGTGGCCTGCTGTTCCTCTTCCCGCACACCCTCCCCGGCACACTGCGACGGGAGGCCAAGCGCGTCATCCGCCAGACCAGGATTCACACTGGCGAAGGAAGAGACGTGCATTACTACGCCGCCATGACCAGGACCAAAAAACAAAAGGCAGAGAGACCGAGTTTTAAAAGTATGTTGGGTGTAGGGAGTTGATGGATTTTTTTTTTTTCCCCTTTTATTGTCTTCAGTCTGAATATTCTGGTCCTCATTATTTATCAGACAGGCTAGGACTCACACTGGCGAAGGAAAAGACATTCATTACTACGCCGCCATTACAAGAACCAAAAAACAGGAGGCAGAGTGGCAAATTTTGAGAGTAAGATAAAGGGAGCTGTCCAAATTATGCCCTCATTATTTCGAAAAGCCAGGACTCACACTGGGGAGAGAGAGAAGGAACATCACCTACCACACCGCTCTTACCAGGACAAGGAAAACACAGGCACATATATGCTTTTCACTTCAACTTGGCCTAAAACTGCAATCTTTCCTTCTTGAATGCCGAGTTGCGAAAGATTTTAACACTGAAAAATGATGCTATACTCCTTCTTATTACCTTGGTGTTTTGGACATGTGGAGAGAATGGAGAATGCAAGACTGACTAGGAGGGTGTATGTGGGTGAAGTGGAGGAAGGGAGAGGGAGGGGAAGACCGAGGATGAAGTGAAGGGATGGAGTTGAGAGGTATATGAGGGAGGGGGAAGTGAGCTGGGGGGGAGGGCAGTCAAAGGGTGGGTGACAGAGCGACTTGGAGAAGTTTTGTCTGCGGCCACCTTTTGCGGGATTAGGGCGTCGGGCTATGATAGTGGTATTAGTAGTTTAGATTCAGAAGAGATTAGCACTGAAATGTGATGCTATACTCTTTTTACTCTAACTTGGCCCAGAGTTGCGTCCTTTTGCAGCTTATTTCACGTAGCTCAGTGGCAGAAAAAGACAATGCTACGGCTCTACGTCCTTTCCATAGCGCTGCTTTACGGTTGGCATCATATTCTAGTGTTAATCTAGTGTTATAATTTAGTACTGAATGTGGAGAGGTTAATTTTAGGCCAAGTTAGAGGGAAGGGAGTATAGCCACGCCCTCCTCGCCAAGAATTTAAAAAGTGAGACAGACAGCAAGGTTTAGAAGTAGGTTGGTGGGTGAGGATGTAAGTTGTGTGGAGAGTGGATGTGTGTTATTATTATTATTATTATTTTCATCATCATCACCATCACCATCATCATAATTATCATCTATACTACCATCTCCATCATCATAGTCATCATCATCATCATCATCGCCCACCGCCATCATCATCATCATCATCATCACCCACCGCCATCATCATCATATCAGCAGCAGCACGACCATCATCAGCGTCATAATTATCATCTTCGCTACCATCACCACCACCATCATCATCATCATCACCACCACCACCACCACAAACACCACCACCACCACAACCACCACCACCATCATCCCAACCATCACCAAACCACCAACTCCACATTCATATACCTTTACTCATATCTTTTTTTTTTCCAGATTTGCTGAGGGCTCTACGTCGCCTCTTTACTAACAAAATCTGGGTGGCCAATCTCTTCAACACGATCATGGCGGTGTTGGCATACGGAGGATATTTTACCTTTAAACCGAAGTATATGGAGAATCAGTTCAGAAAAAGCGCCTCTGAGTCCAACTACTATACTGGTGAGTGGATGGAGAGAGAGAGAGAGAGAGAGAGAGAGAGAGAGAGAGAGAGATGGATGGATGGATGGATGGATGGATGGATAGACAGATAGACATAGAGAGAGAGAGAGAGAGAGAGATGGATGGAAGGCAGAAAGACAAATGGAGAAACAGAATTAGATAGATAGATAGATAGACAGATAGGTAGGTAGATAGATAGATAGATATAGATAGACATGAATATTTTACCTTTAAACCCAAATACATAGAAAATCAGTTCAGAAAGTTTCAAAATACAAATATACTGGATAGATAGATAGATTGATAGATAGATAGAAAGGCAGACAGATAGATACAGATAGATAGATAGATAGACAGGTTTAAATCACCCTCCTTGCGAAACGAGCAATGAATTAATTTATAACTACCCAAACCAACCCAAATCTAACGCAACTTAACCAAATCTCACCCAACCCAACCTAACGCCACCCCACCCCACAGGAGCGACCAGCCTCACCTCCCTCATCATCGGGACAGCTCTTGGGGGGATAGTGATGAGGTGGATAAGGCCCAGACCAAGGATAGTGACGGGATATAACACTTTTCTCACTGTCTTCTACACTGCCGGGATCACCTCACTCATATTCATAGGCTGTCCGAAGCTGCATGTGGATGGACCTTACCCTGGGTGAGTTTGAGCTAGCTTTATCTCTCTTTAATTTGCTCTCCTTACCCTGGGTGAGTTAGAACTAGCTTTATCTCTTTTTAATTTGCTCTCCTTACCCCGGGTGAGTTAGGGCTAGCTTTATCTCTCTCTCTCTCTTTCATTTGCTTTCTTCCTCGCTTTTTCAATCTATCTCTCGTATAGACTTACATATCCATAATTATTCACTTTCGATTCTCGCCACCCTTCCTCTCTCTCTCTCACCCTACCTCTCTCTCTCACTCTCTCTCTCTCTCTCTCACACACACACACACACACACACACAGTCTTCCAAAGATTTAGTCTCTCTCTCTCTCTCTCTCTTACACAGTCTTCCAAAGTTTTAGTCAGTCTCTCTCTCTCTCTCTCTCTCTCTCTCTCTCTCTCTCTCTCTCTCTCTCTCGTCCCGCCAGACCCACGCAGTATCCACAGTTTTATATATCCCCTAACACCTGTTCTTTAGCGATTAATTCTCATCACACCTGAATATCCTTTTGTACATAGCTAATGCAAAACAAAGTCGAATTTAAAGCAACATAAACAGCATACAGGATAACGTTACGGTGCAATACGGAAAATAAGGTGCAACAACAAAAAATACGGTGCGATAAGGCAAATAAATCGCTAAGAATCAGGCGTTACGGAGCAGTTTACCCCCCCCTCCCTGTTCACGGTGCAATAAGAAAAATAGGGTGGAACAAAAAAATACGGTGCAATAAGGAAAATAAATCGCTAAGAATGTGGCGTTACGGAGCAGTTTTTTTTTTTTTTTAATGCGAGGAAGAAGGAACCAAAGGCCGCGTGTTCATCCCCTTCAGGTCAAGCATCCCGGAGTGTTCAGCGGAGTGTGGGTGTACGGAGCAGTTCTCGCCAGTGTGTTCACAAGATATGAACACCGTACACTACTCCCCCTGTGTGGCCGGGTGTACAAGGGCCGACACTGAGGCTAGTCCCATAGTGAGTGCTTCTCTCTTTTTTCCTGTACGTCTTATTATTATTATTTTTATTTTTTTTTTTTTTTGGTGGTGGTGATGATGATGATGATGATGATGATGAGGAGGAGGAGGATTGTGATGGTGATAATGATGATGATGATGATGATGATGATGAGGAGGAGGAGGAGGAGGATTGTGATGGTGATGATGCTGATTACTACTACTACTACTACTGCTGCTTCTACTACTACTACTACTATTTTATTATTATTATTATTATCATCGTTATTATTATTATTGTTATTATTATTATTATTATTATTATTATTATTACTGTTGTTACTACTACTACCACTACTACTACTACTACTACTACACACACACACACACACACACACACACACACACACACACACACACACCTTCTCGTACCTAAGCCCTCTTCTTCCTCTACCCAGATATTCAGTGACTGCAAGTGTATTAACAACTCCTCCTTCACCTCCACCACATCCTCCACCTCCACCACCACCACATCCTCCACCTCCACCTCCACTCCTCCTACGGTAAGTCCCACTCCAGCACGTTCCTAACCCATTTATTTACTCAGTTATTCATTTATTTCGAGTTATTTATTTTCTGATACTAAATTCACTTATATTCCTTTCACCTTAACTTGGCCCAGATTTTCGTCCTTTTGCAGCTTATTTCACGGCTCTACCTCCTCCTTCATAGCACTTCTTCGTGACTAGCATCGTTTTCCAGTGCTAATCTATTGCCAAACTCGGGATTCAAGACGGAGAGATGTCAGTTTTAGGATATCTTAGAAAAATTTGTCTAGAAACCAAGGAGACTCATTCCTACTTTTTTCATCGAAGTTACTGATTATATTTTCATCCATATATAAATTTTTTCTTGGTTTTAAGTTCCGTATATTTCTTTTTTTTGCTAATCTTTTTCACCCCCACCACCGCTGCTACTACTACTACTACTGCTAAGACTACTACTGCTGCTAAGACTACTACTACTACTACTACTACTACTGCTACTACTACTACCACCACCACCACCATTATCACCCTTCTTTTTTACTACCAATACGATTACTACTACAACTACTACTACTACTGATACTAGTACTGTTACCATCATCACTCTTCTCTTTCTACTACTACTACTACCAACACTAATACCACCACCAACCTTCCCCCCACCACCACCACAACTACCACAACTCCCCATCTCCCCTACAGGTGGGCGTGGGCGGGGGTTGGGGCGTGGGCGGGTACTGCAGGGAGGCGTGTGGCATGTTCCAGTACTACCTCCTGGCACAGATTATTATTAAGTCGGTGTGGGCCACGGGCAAGGTGGCGGCCAGCATGATTAACCTCAGGTAAAGGTGTGATGCTGGTGTTATTGGCGTTATTGTTATTATTATTATTATTATTATTATTATTATTAAAGCTTCCCATATCCCTGTGGGAAGTTTTCTTTTTTTCTGTCAATATTATTATTATTATTATTATTATTATTATTACTACTACTTCTTATTTCAAAAGTGTGATATTTCAAAGGCTATTTGGCCTAGAGCCTTCAAACCTGGTAACTTAGTTGGCCATCTGTATGCTTCTTTTGGCCAAACATGGCGTCAATCCGTCAACCGGATATTATCCGCAACACAGAAAAGTGAGTCAGCCAAGCTGTATCAATAACTGCTAAGCCAGCAAGTTGAATTTTACTACAATACAGCCTTAAGGTGGAGGCAGTGTGGAAAGGAGTATGGTTCCAATCAGTGTGTTATTCTACAATACAGCCTTAAGGTGGAGGCAGTGTGGAAAGGAGTAGGGTTCCAATCAGTGTGTTATTCTACAATACAGCCTTAAGGTGGACGCAGTGTGGAAAGGAGTAGGGTTCCAATCGGTGGATTATTCTCTGACATCGCCTGGGGTCAAAAGTTGGGACTTTTCCGGATATTCGGGATGTCAGCTAATATTCCATGAAGGATTAAAGCCAGAGCCACCAAACTTGGTGGACTGACAGACTGTGATGACCTAAGGTGACATGCACAAGATCAGTCACCTTAACCTCAAGGTCCTTAGCTCGGGTTTTAGCAGGCAATGGCTGAGGCAAGTTTTTCTTTATCAAAGTTGACCTTGGACCATTTTACGGTCTTCCAGTTACTGTCATTATCATTTTTTAATTATCATTATTATTTGATTCAATACGTCACACTTTCTCTCAATATATTTAAATTCCATGACGTCACCCCATACACATCGGAAAGGGGGGGAAAGGAATAAGAAATTTGTCATAAAATGAAAGTAAAAAAATCAATATAAAAAATATGTCTTGGGAAAATACTTGGCCATGGAACCAAACTTAATATATCAATCTAACCAACTCTAACAAAATAACCTGATCTAACTTAACGCACCCTAATCCAATCTAACTCCCCCTAACTTAATCTTACACACCCTAATCCAATCTAACTCCCCCTAACCTTCATCTAACGCACCCTAAATCAATCTAACGCACCCTAACTTACTCTAACGCACCCTAATCCACTCTAACTCCCCTTAACTTAATATAACGCACCGCAAGCCACTCTCTTCACCCTCCTCCTTCTCTTCTTTCCTTCCTCTCCCCTCCTTCCCTCCCACGCTCCTTCCTTCCTTCCTTTCCCTAACTCAACCTTACGCACCCTAATTCAATCTAACGCACCCTAACTCAATCTAACGCACCCTAACTCAATCTAACGCACCCTAACTCAATCTAACGCACCCTAACTCAATCTAACGCACCCTAACTCAATCTAACGCACCCTAAATCAATCTAACGCACCCTAACTCAATCTAATCCCCCCTAACTCAATCTAACGCACCCTAAATCAATCTAACGCACCCTAACTCAATCTAATCCCCCCTAACTCAATCTAACGCACCCTAAATCAATCTAACGCACCCTAACTCAATCTAATCCCCCCTAACTCAATCTAACGCACCCTAAATCAATCTAACGCACCCTAACTTCATCTAACTTAACAATCTCGCTTTTCAGGGCTGTGCGAGATGAGGACAAGGCCGTGGCGCTTGGTACTTTGTCCGTCTGCGTGGCTTTGTTTGGCTTCATCCCCTCCCCGATCATCATGGGGGCATTTATAGGTGAGTGGGGAGGGAGGGAGGGAGGGAGGGAGGGAGGAAGGAAGGAGGGATGGGGGAGGGAAGGAAGGCAGGAAGGAAGGAAAGGAGGGTGGGAGGGAAGGAGTGACTAGGTGAGAAAAGAATGGAGAGAAAATATAAACAAAGGAAGGAAGGAAGGAAGGGAGGGAGGGAGGGAAGGAGGAAGGAAGGAAGGAAGGAAGGGAGGGAAGGAAGGCAGGAAGGAAGGAAGGAAGGAAGGAAGGAAGGGAGGGATGGAAGGCAGGAAGGAAGGAAAGGAGTAGGTGAGAAAAGAATGGAGAGAAAATGTAAACAAAGGAGGGAGGGAGGGAGGGAAGGAAGGAAGGAAGGGAGGGAAGGAAGGAAGGCAGGAAGGAAGGGAGGAAAGGAGGGTGGGAGGGAAGGAGTGAGTAGGTGAGAAAAGAATGGAGAGAAAATGTAAACAAAGGCAGGAAGGAAGGAAAGAAGGAAGGAAGGAGGGAGGAGGAGGTTGGTAAGAGATGGGATGGAAGGAGAGATGAAGGGATGGTGAATATGAGAGAGAGAGAGAGAGAGAGAGAGAGAGAGAGAGAGAGAGAGAGAGAGAGAGAGAAATGAAAGGTCAGAAAAAATATAACATACCCACCCACTACCTAAGAATTATTCTTTCTCTCTCTCTCTGTACATACATCACTTTCCCCCCCTTTCTCTCCCTCTTACCTCTCTCCCCATTCTCTCACATCCCTCCCTCCCTCTCTCTCACACATTTTCTCACTTTCTCACAGACTCAGCGTGCCTGGTGTGGGATAAAACCTGCGGAAAGAAAGGAAATTGTTGGCTTTACGACTCGGATAAATTCCGACTCTACCAGCATTTAGTCCCCGCTAGTAAGTCCAATTTCTACCTCCGTTTTCCCTTATTCAACGTTTTCTGTAATGTAAACTTGAGTAGTTCGCATGTTTAAATATTTGGTGTTTTCCTGAGACTCTTCGTTTCGATTTTAGCTCATATTGTTTTGATTTTAATACAACTTGTCTTGATTTTAGCTCATTTTGTCTTGATTTTAGCACAACTTGTCTTGATATTAGCGCATTGTCTTATTTTTAGCACAATTTGCTTTGATTTTAGTACAATTTGCTTTGATTCTAGCATAATCTGCCTTGATTTTAGAGCACTCTGTCTTGATTTTAGTTCATTTTGTCTTGATTTTTGCACAATTTGCCTTGATTTTTGCTAAATGTCTTGATTTTAGCGCACTTTGTCGATTTTAGCACCTTTTGCCTCGATTTAAGCGCATTTTATCTAGATTTTAGTACATTTTGCCTAGATTTCAGCACTGAGTCTAGATTTTAGCACATTTTGCCTTGATTTTAGCACATTTGCCTTGATTTTAGCATATTCTGCCTTGATTTTACGTCTGCCTTGATTTCAGCATATTTTGCCTTGACTGTCGCACATTTTGCCTTGATTTTTGCAGCTTGCCTTAAAATCAGCGAATCTCTTGAATTTAGCATATTCTGCCTTGATATTAGCACACTCTGCCTTGATATTAGCACATTCACTTTGATTTCATTTTGCCTTGATATTAGCACATTTTGCCTTGATTTTAGCAAATTTTTGCCCTGATTTTAGCACATTTTGCCTTGATATTAGCACATCTGCCTTGATATTAGCACATTGCCTCAATTTAGCACATTTGTCCTGATATTAGCACATTTACCTCGATTTTAACGTCATTTCCTCTCCATTTTCAGTTTTTAATTTCCTCTCACTCTTCGGGGACCTGGTTGTCTTCTACTTGAGTCCCCGGATTGACTTTTACGGGGATAAGGAGGTGAAGGACGAGGACGAGGTGAAGGACGAGGTGGAGGACGAGGACGAGGTGAAGGACGAGGTGGAGGACGAGGACGAGGTGGAGGACGAGGACGAGGTGCTGGCGATGACGGGGAAACGGGAGGATGGGGAAGCGGCCGAGAGGGAGAGGCTAACGCAAGAGACGGAGGAATGAGAAGAGAAAGAAGAGGAGGAGGAGAAGGAGGAGGAGGAGGAGGAGCAAGAGGAGGAGGAGGAGGAGGAGGAGCAAGAGGAAAGATGGACGAGGAAATAAACATATACATATATATATCGAGCAAGATAATTAGTAATATTTTTTCTCTCTTCCTTACCATGTCTTAGTTCAGTGGTTTCCAATCTGTGGAGTGCGCCCCCCTAGGGGGGCACGAAGGGCTGCCTGGGGGGCGGGCGCGAAGGCTTGATAAAAAGGGTAATTATATTTGAAAACTATGAATTATGATGGAATTCAGTAATTTCTAAATATGGAGAAAATATTTCAGATATGAATAAGACATGTAGTTATCTGAATATATAAACAATTTCAAAGAGTAAGAATCTATGATACTTACTGACATGTGCCACCTATGCCAGTACAATACAGTATCTGAGGAAGGGCGGCGCAGGGAACGTGGCGTGGGAGGAAAGGAGGGGAGAGGAAGGAAAGAAGAAAAGGAGGAGGGTGAAGAGAGTGGCTTACGGTGCGTTATATTCTGGGAGGGGGAGCCAGAATTAGATAAGGCTGGACACCACTGCATTAATGAGTCGTACAAACAGATTAACACTTAAAATATGATGCTAGTCACAAAGAAGTGCTACGGAAAGGAGGTTGGCCAAGTTAAAGTGAACGAAGTATAGATGTGAAGTAGAAGCATGGGAAACTGCCTAACATCTATTCCTTAGCGATTTATTTTTTTGGATACGACAGGTTAATATTTCTCTGTTATTTACACTATGATGGTACTGCAGGGATTTAGATAACACGGGAGAGTACGGAGTGATAAGTAAAATAAATCGCTTGGGAAAAGGTGTTAGGGAGCTTCCTTAACCGACTCAACGAGAGATCAAAGAGAACCTGGAAATACAGGAGAGGAGAGTAGGGAATGATAAGCAAAATAAATCGCTTAGGAAGAGGTGTTAGGGAGCTTCCTTAACGAACCCAGAGAGATAAAAGAGAACTAGGAAATATATACTTTCTCCATGAAGAAGAGGAGGAGGAGGAGGAGAGGTACAAAGGAGTAGAGTACAAAGGAAAGCTACAGCAACAGACCTAATGCTTGTTATAGAGAAGACTGTCACTATGCTATCTAATTCTACAAGTTAAAGGTAAGGATAGTACAGCAAGAAGGCTCCACCCCACCTATCAAACCCTGCAGTCGAAGCTGGCAGGAAAAAGGTGAGAAGGACCACCAGGCAGCAGGGAAAAGTTGACATGGAAAATTTATAGGAAAGACTGAAATGTGGTAAACTATTTAATATTCTGTCTTACTTTACCTATACACGTGTCAATAAGCTACAAGTATCATTATTTTTTTTATTATTATTTTTTTATGTGAGGAAGAAGGAACCAAAGGCCACGAGTCCGCAATAACTGTTCCTTCCACGAGAAAAACAAAATACAAGAGAGAGCCAAATTCAAGATCCGATCATTTCGAGATGCCTGGACACACTGCGTTGGAAAGACTGGAGATCATAGGAAGCAGGAAATACAGACAGAGGGAGACAGTTCCAGACACAGAATCTCCCTGCTATAGTTTCGTCACGATCTAAAACAGAAAAAAAAAACAGAGAAAAACAGCTTAACATTATTATTCAGTCATGGTGTTTAGCTGGAGATTTGAAGCGAGATACTTATTTTTGAATGTCACCACTGTACTGTGATCAACAACATCCCTGGACAGTTTATTCCAAATGTTAACAACCCCATGAAAGAAAAATGCTTGGCTTCATTAGACTAGAACTGATTTCCAATAATCTTATACCCATTACCTCTAGTGTAGTTCCAACGATCAATTGCAAAGTACCTGTCAACATCCAGATCAATTCCTTGAACAATTTTGAATACTTGAATCAGATCTCCTCTTCGTCTACGCTTTGATAGGTTAAATAAGATTACCTCATTTAACTGTTCCCTGTATGATTTAATTTGTTCCTCAGTCTAGGTATCATTTTTGTTTCTCTCTCTAATTTATATCTATCCTGTAATACGGTGACCAGAACTGCACACAATACTCTAGATGTGGACGCACTAACGAACTGTACAGGGTAAGAATTATATTTTCAGATCCGAACTCAAATGATCTACCTATAACTCCAACTAATTTGATAGCTTTCTTTATAGCTTCTGTGCACTGTTCACTTGGCTTCAGATCATTATTATTATTAATGCTGCCTGCTGCTTCCTCAGCCTTTATCATTCTTTTTCTGTGCCTGCCCTCCTCTCTTCCGATTTCTCCCATCTTTCCTGTCACTTCTTATTGCTTTTCTTGCCTTTTCAGGTGGCTTGACATTGAGTGACAAGCCAAATGGTTCCCTGTAAGCCATGAAACCATTGACAACGCTGGGTGGTAACCATATAACCATACCTTACGTGTTTCCTACGTGTCAACA